>NC_059428.1:139362013-139667381 GCF_021028975.2 Sphaerodactylus townsendi
TTAGTTCTTTGCATGAAATTCAGTGGGTTTACCACACAGCGCTTAACAGGGTTACCTCCCACACTGCTTCCCCAGAACTAGGTCTTACCTAATGCTAATAATCGAAAGCACAGCGGCCCAGGCCAGCCTGGGGGTGGGGCAACTCTGTTTGCACGCGCCCACAGAGAGGGCTCTTAGTGCCACCTCTGACACCCGCGTAAGCAGGTTCGCCACCACTGTCATAGGGCATGTGGACTTCAGACCTTTTGCCCATTTTGGTCAGCCTCCTCTGGACCCGCTCCAGCTTGTGGAATATCCTTCCTGAATTGCAGTGCCCAGAACACACACACATCTATTCCAGTATAGAGAGGTCTAACCAACGCAGAATAGAGAAGTACAATTACATCGCCGGGACATAGACAATTCGCTACACCTCTATTGATACAGCCCAGAATCGTGCATTGGCTTTATTGGTCAGCTGCATCAAGCTGCAAAATCGTGGAGGGTGGTACCTCTCCCCATTAATGCTCGAGGGGGATATCCCAAATTCCTAGTCATTCTTGCCTGTATCTCTCTGCAAGGAGATGATACATCAGATTTAACCACCTGCATTAATTATGAAGGCGGGTTGTTAGACGGGTCTTTTGTGGGCTTTGAGGTTTGGTGTGGATTGCTCACTTACGAAGTTCTGGGGTGCTTGTTCGGGTTTTTCCTCTGCGCAGGTTCCCTATCGATTTATAGGTGTAAGTGCAGGCGTATCGGGACTGTTTCTTTAGGAAACATGACTGTCAAAACCCATAAAGCTGCAGGTAAAAAATTATCTGTGTTCATGAAATGAACTTTACTTTTTTCAAAAATTGCTGCCCCATCCTAAATAGGGTTTGCTGGAGAAGAAAGATCTTAATTCGTCTTAATGGGACTTTCTCTCTAACTAAAGCGTAGGTCAGATAATCAGGGGATTGCAAATGAAGTTATCCAGTCTCGGCTCTCTCTCCGCTTCTCTATTGTTCTGTTCTGTTTCCTACCTAAACTCTGGCAGCGGTAAGAGGGTGGGGACGGAGCTGCTCTCTGCTGCTGCCTGTAGCCTTGTTCCCCCCCCCCCCTACTTCAAACTCGGCAGCGGTAAGAGGATGGGGACGGAGCTGCCTCTGCTGCCGCCAGAGGCTCTCTTGTTCCCCTACTCAAACTTGGCAGCTGTAAGAGAATGGGGACGGAGCTGCCCTCTGCTGCTGCCTAGAGGCTCTCTTTGTTCCTCTACTCAAACTTGGCAGCGGTAAGAGAATGGGGACGGAGCTGCCTCTGCTGCTGCTCAGAGGCACTCTTGTTTCCCTACCTCCAAACCTTCCGGCAGCAGTAAGAGCATGTATCGAGCTGCCTCTCTGCTGCTGCCTGTGAGGCACTTCCTACTTCCAAAAGTTGGCAGCTGTAAGAGGGTGGGACGGGTGGAGCTGCCTTCTGCTGCTGCTCAGAGGCACTCCGTTTCCAATACTCAAACTTGGCAGCGGTAAGAGGGGTGGGGACGGGAGTTGCCTCTGGCTGCCGCTCAGGCACTCTTTGTTTCCCTACTTCAAACTCGGGCAGCAGTGCAGAGGAGTGTATCTTGAGCTGCCTCTGCTGCTGCTCAGAGGCACTCCTGTTTCCTACTTCCAAAAGTTGGCAGTGGTAAGAGGGTGGGGACGGAGCTGCCTCTGCTGCTGCTCAGGAGGCACCCCTTGTTTCTTACTTCAAACCTCGCAGCAGTAAGAGGATGGGGACGGAGCTGCCTCTGCTGCTGCTCAGGAGGCACTCCTGCTCTACTCCAAAGCTGGCAGTGGTGGGCGAGGGTGGGGGACGAGCCGGCTCTGCTGCTGCCCAGAGGCACTCTCAAGCTTCCCCTACCTCCAAAGTTGCTGGCAGTGGTAGAGGGTGGGGACCGAGCTGCCCTCTGGCTGCTGCTCAGAGGCACTCCTGTTTCCCTACTTCCAAAGCTGGCAGCTGTAAGAGGGTGGGACTGAGCCGCCTCCCTGCTGCTGCTCCTCAGAGGCGCTCTGTTCCCCTACTCAAACCCGGCAAGTGGTAAGAGGGGGGTGGGGGACTGAGCTACCTCTGCTGCTGCTCAGAGGCACCTGCTCTCTACTTCAAAGTTGGCAGTGGTAAGAGGGTGGACTGCTGCCTCTGCTGCTGCTCAGGGTACCCTTGCTCTTTCCCCTACTCAAACTTGGCAGCTGCAGAGGGTGGGGACGTGAGCTGCCTCTGCTGCTGCTCAGGAGGTGCCTTGTTCCCACTTCAAACCCGGGTGGCAGAGGGTGGGTGGGACTGAGCTACCTCTGCTGCTGCCTCAGAGTGGGCACTCCTCATTTCCTCACTTCCAAACTTGGCAGCGGGGCAGGCGGGTGGGAACGGAGCTGCCTCTCTGCTGCTGCCTCAGAGGCACCTTGCTTCCCTACTCAAAGTTGGCAGCGGTAAGAGGGTGGGACTCAGCTGCCTCTCTGCTGCTGCTCAGGGCACCTCTCGTTTCCCTACTTCCAAAGTTGGCAGCGTAAGAGAGGGTGGGGGACCAAGCTGCCTCTGCTGCTGCTCAGGGCACCTCTGCTCCCCACTTCAAACTTGGCAGCGGGTAAGAGGGGACCGAGCTGCCTCCCGCCGCTGCCCAGAGGCACCTCTGCTCCCCACTTCAAAGCTGGCAGCGGTGAGGGTGGGGACTTCAAGCTGCCTCTGCTGCTGCTCAGGGCGCTTGCCTCCCTCTACTTCAAACTTGCAGCGGTAAGAGGGTGGGACGGAGCCGCTCTCTGCTGCTGCTCAGAGGCGCTCTGTCCTGCTCCCTTCCTCCCTTCCTGCCCCCCCCGTCCCCTGCCTGCCGCCCTGACCCTGCGGCGCTCCCCTACTCTGTTCTCGCCGCCGCGGCCAGCGACTTCCTGGGAGGAACTGCCGGAGCCGGGGTCGAGGCTGCGGCCACGGTGCTGGAGCGCCAGCTTTGGCCCCGAGGCGAGAGCAGGGCCAGGGCGCACTGGAGGCGGCTGGTCAGCATTGGCTGGGTCCTCTCTGGGGCTGGGCGGGCATGCTGCGCTGGGGTCGCCGGCGCCGAGCTGCGGTCTGGGAACCTCCGCCGGCGACCCCTTTAAAAGCCTCCTGCTGACGTCAGGGAAGGGGCGTTTCGGTCTCTGCCCCGCCCTCTCCAAACGGGCTGGCGCGTTTTGCATGCACCGTTAAGCTGGTGGTCTGTCTGCCTCCAAGGGCGGGCGACACGGGTCTGGGGTGCTGCTGGAGAGCAGGGAGGGAGGCACCTGATGGGGGCCCTGGGAGCCATGGTGACGCTCTCTCCCCTCCCTTGGGAGGGGGGGGGGGTGGGATCAGGGGTGCCACTCCAACAAAAAAAAAGGAGTTTTGACAGTCACTGTAACGCGCTGCCACAATTCTCGCCCGTCCGGGTTGCCTCTCCCCGAGGAAAGTGGACTGGGAAAGCCAGGAGTGCCTCTGGCCACGCAGAAGGCATTTCGGTCCCCCCGGGCATGATGTCCGGGCAGACTGGGAGGCCGATTTGGGTTGGCTGGGCAGCCCCAGAACCATTCTGTGTTGGCCCTGAGGGGAGGTGGGGAGGGCTGGGTGTCTTGGAGCCGGGTTCGCCTGGGGAAGAAACACAAAGGGGTTCCTAAAAGGCGTACGAAGAGAGTCGGCTCCGGAATCTCTTGGGACGCCAGTGGAGCAGAACGACCAAGCGACCCAGAGCTGAGAGCAGAACTGAGGCCAAAAGGGTGCTGCCTGGGGAGAACTTGAGGTTGAAGCCCCACCCCACCCCAGGCGTGCTGGGCGGAAGAAAGTCACAGTGACCCCAAGTCACCCTTTCGGAGTTGGAACCCCTGTCAGGCTTCTCACTTCACCCCCCGCCCTCCCCCAATGCTTATTGTGTGTGGGGGGGTGGGTTAGAACAAAGATCACACATGCCGACATCTGGCTGAGGAATCGCGGGCGATTCAGCGACGTGGGGCCCCCTGATAGCTTTGTGTCCCGTCCCCCCGGAGCAGGGGCTGAATGAGGGCGCTAGCCGCCGGCGGAGCACCGAAACTGACCCCAACGGGTAACATTGGCTACTACGCGGAGTATGACTGACCAGGAGCTCCTCGCGCCTCGTGCCCACACGCAAAGGCTGTTGTGCTATCTGGGTTTCCTATCCGAGTGGTCTTCTAGCAGCGAAGCTTTTGCGGGGAGAGAGGGGCGGGAAGCAGCCCTGGGTCCAGAGGAAAGGCGTGTGTGTGTGTTGGGGGGTCTTTGCTCTGTGAAGGAAAGCTAGACAGACGCGCGTGCTCCACTGAAAGGAACTGGGACTGCTGGTTCGTGGCCCCTTGGTCAGCTCCGACAAGAAGAAGAAGAAGAAGAAGAAGAAGAAGAAGAAGAAGAAGAAGAAGAAGAAGAAGAAGAAGAAGAAGAAGAAGAAAGAAAGAAAGAAAGAAAGAAAGAAAGAAAGAAAGAAAGAAAGAAAGAAAGAAAGAAAGAAAGAAAGCAGGAGGAGGAGGGAGTTTGATTTATAGCCCCTCCTGAGACCTGTAAGGGCTGATAACTTCCTTGCCCTTCCCCTCACAACAAACAATTCCTGTGAAGTGGGCGGGCTGAGAGCTCCAAGAAGCTGTGACTAGCTCCAAGGTCACCTAGCTGGCGTGGTGTGGGAGGTGCACAGGCTAATCTGAATTCCCCAGGATAAACCCCCCCACAGCTCAGGTAGCAGAGCTGAATCAAACCCGGTTCTTTCCAGATTGGATACT
Organism: Sphaerodactylus townsendi; assembly: GCF_021028975.2. NCBI lineage: Eukaryota > Metazoa > Chordata > Lepidosauria > Squamata > Sphaerodactylidae > Sphaerodactylus > Sphaerodactylus townsendi. The sequence goes on from NC_059428.1 coordinate 139,366,729, forward strand.
GGAGCTCTTAAACCTCTCTACGCTGCTCTGAACTGCAGCTGCTGAGAAGGGGTAGGTGGGGAGCTGCACGCCACCTCCTGGTGTAAAGTAAGTGAAGTCGCAGCTGCCTCTCTTGCATCCCCGGAGGTTTTCAAGGCAAGTAGACAATTCTAGGTGGTTTTGCCATTCTCAGCAGAATCAGGGAATGGAAGAGACCCCGAGGCCCATCCAGTCCAATCCCCGGGCATGCAGGAACACACCTCCCAAGAAGGGAGACTCCACCACTCGAGGTGGTGCATTCACTGTCGAACAGGAAGTTCTTCCTGATGTTTAGGGTGGAATTCCCTCCTTCCCCTTGAATCCATTATTCCTGGTCCTGGTCTCTGAGCAGCAGAAAAACAAGTTTGCTCCCCTCACCAACACATGACATCCCTTCAACACATCTAAATAGGCTACATCCCTCCCTCTGCTTCTCTCTTCTCACCCAACTACACATCCCCAGCTCCCTAAGGACTCTCCTCCTCCTCATAGGACATGGACTCTTCCTCCAGCTGTCCGGGCCCCAGGGATCTTTGGTGAATTCCGCAGGGCCTGTAAAACCCAGCGCCATTCCACCGACTTTGGGGAGCCTAGTCACTGATTGCCACCCCCCCTTTATAACATCAGTAGATCCTGTCAACTCCCCTCTTGGCGGGATTAGGACGTGGACCATTCCTAGGTTTTGTAATTAGGAACTTGTGTTTTAACCGGTTTAGTCTTTAAAACGTACAGAGCCACAATTTAATTATCCCTTAGTTGTTGTTGATTTCCACTTTGTGCTCTGATTGTATACTCTATGTTCACTGGGTCTGATCTTCGGGAGGGCAGTACAAACGTAATGGAATAGATAGATAGATAGATGGACGGATGGATGGATGGGTGGATGGATGGATGGATGGATGATGGATGATGGATGGATGGATGGATGGATGGATGGATGGATGGATGGATGGATGGATGGATGGATGGATGGATGGATGGATGGGTGGGTGGGTGGGTGGGTGGGTGGGTGGGTGGGTGGGCTGGCCGGTCGGCTGCCGTCAGGTCAGGGCGGTCGGTCGGGTCGGGTCGGTCGGGTCGGTGGTCGGTCGGGTCGGGTCGGGTCGGTCGGTCGGTCGGTCGGTCGGGTGGTAACATGGACAGGGTAGATAGGTAGATAGGTAGATGGAGGGATACATACATACATACATACATACATACATACATACATACATACATACACACATACACATACATACATACATACATACATACATACATGCTGTTGTGGTCTCTCCTTGTAGGGTATGGACTCCAGACCTTTGACCACTTATTGCCCTCCTCTGAATCTGGCTCCAATCTTGTCAATGTCCTCTTAAATTAAGGGTGCCCAGAACTGACACAGTCTCCATCCTGTTTCTGTGCATGCATTTTTTCCCTAAGGGTAGTATCTCTGATATCCATCTCTGCTGGAAATTCAGTTTGTTGAAGTTTTGTCCACTTCTCTAACCTATTCAGAAATCTGCCTGTGGAAGGTACTTCAGCACTAGCCCCAGGCAACATTTTTGGCAGCTATGCCCCTAATGACACACATCTGTGGCACGAAATGCTGCCCACCCTGAGGTCGGGGTCTAGCCTGGGCCACTCCAGTCCAGGGCCAGGAGCCATTATAACCCCTTGGTGGCCTGATGGGAGCCACTTTCGTGCAGATGAATTAATCTTTGGAATAAGGAGGATGCTTTTGCCTGTGTGTTGCCTCCTTCCAACCCTGAGTATATATGCAAGAATCCATCCCTTTATTCTGATTCATTCATCTGGCAAAAAAATCGGCTTCCATCAATAGAGAGGCACCGTTAAGACTTGCAGGGAGCTGCAATGCAAAAAAATTTGGTAAATTCGATTCTTGAGAGAAAAGAAAGTCAGGTTTTAAAGTATGGAAGCCACAGGAACATTTTGAGTGTATTAGTATTAGTATCAGTATCAGTATCAGAAGAAGAAGAAGGAGAAGGAGAGAAGGAGAAGAAGAAGAGGAGGAGGACGAGGAGGACGAGGAGGAGGAGGAGGGAGGAGCAGGAGGAGGAGGAGGAGGAGGAGTTTGATTTTATCCCTCCTGCAGGAGACTCCAAGGCTCCTCATAATCTCTCCTTGCCCTTCCCTCACAACAAACACCCCAGAAGTGGGTGGAGCTGATGAGAGTCTCTAAAAGCTGTGACTAGCCCAAGATCACCCAGCTGGCATGTGTGGAGTGCACAGGTTGAACTTGAATCAGATAAGCCACTCACAACTCAAGCTGCAGAGCTGGGAATCAAACCCGTTCCCTCCAGATCAGAGTGCACCTGCTCTTAGCCACTACCACCAAGCCACCAAGCCACCAAGAAGCATACTATTTTGTTGTTGTTGTTGTTGTTGTTTGTTATCAACAACATTAATTTGATGATTATCTGCTTTGGTTTGCAATAAATTTCACCATTGCTTGCCATGTTCCCTTTATTGTTTTATAATTACTTTGTATTTTCTTTGTCTCCTCACTGTCACTTTGGGAGATAAAGCACAAGGCTTAATTCCGCTTCCATATTTCTACAGCAGTAACAATACTGTTTTACCTCGGGACTTCTGCTTCCCAACAGCCTCCAGGCACCTGGAGTAAATTCAGCATAAAACAAGAGACAAGTCAATTTGGTAGAGGTGTTATGGAGGGGTGGGCTTTGAATCATTCTTTCCAAGGGTGGAACTGTCTCCAGCTAATAACATTGCTGTGGGATTGTAATGGAGGAATACATCAATGCCCAATAAAGTTTATTCTTTGCTTCTGCTTAAGGGGAAACATATACCTCTGGAGTAAGAATCCAGTGAACAGGGAAAAGATCTTTCTTGGTTCTTGCAACCGTCCACATGACACTTTTAACATTCTTTGCATGTTTGCTTGAAGACAGACCTGAGGCTGGGGCGTGCATAAGTGTGGTTAAGAGCAGGTGCACTCCAATCTGAGAACCAGGTTTGATTCCCACTGCCACCTTGAGCTGTGGAGGCTTATCTGGTGGTGACTAGATTATCTTGTGCACCCAACATGCCAGCTGGGTGACCTTGGGCTAGTCACAGTTCTTCTGAGTTTTTCAGCTCCCCACCCACCTCACAGGGTGTTTGCTGTGGATGGGTGGGGAAAGGGACAGATTAAACCTTTGAGTCTCCCCTTTCAGGAGAGAAAAGGGGATATATCCAAACTTTTCTTCTAACTTTGTGCTGCTATAGCTTAGCAGTATTCCAGCTTTGGCTGGGTCTTGTTGGATTCTAGATCATCTAGGTCACTTCCAGTTCCCAAGGGCCACCCAGCGACCAAAGGAAGTCCACAAATAGGGCAAGAAGGCAACACCCCTGTCTCTACTGATTCTCCTCCAGGTCTGCTAACCCGCATCTTCCAGCTAAAGGATCTGGCAATGAAAGACAGCCAGTGTGGCTTGGATGACCTGGGTCTGACCTAGTATAGGAGAGATCCATGTGCCTCAATATGTGGAGAGTGGACCATCTGTAATGTGTCCGCATGCGTACTTTGTAATTGCTCCTGAACACTCGTAAGCATCCAGCCATCAAAACCGTAAGGCTCTGCCATGCTATAGGGATGTTTGCCTAATTCAATTTCCATAAAGCACTGTTGTAAATACTCCTGAGCGCTGCAATAAAACATTATAACAAATGAGTCCCTTAATTAGCTCTCTAATCTAATAGGCAGCAGAGGGCTGAGTCTGAAGGGTTTCATGGGCGGCAGGGAAGGAGGAGGAGGAGGGAGGGAGAAGGAGTGAGGAGTAGCTAAGAAGGAGGAGGAGAAGAAGAAGAAAGAACAAGAAGAAGAAGATGAAGAAGAAGAAGAGAAGGAAGAAGAAGAAGAAGAAGAGGAAGAAGAAGAGGAGGAAGACGAAGAGGAGGAAGAGGAAGAAGAAGAAGAAGAGGAAGAAGAAGAAGAAGAAGAAGAAGTAGTAGTAGTAGTAGTAGTAGTTTGATTTATATCCCCCCTTCTCCCCAGGAGACTCAAAGGCTTACACTTTGCCCTTCCCCTCACAACAAACACCCTGTGAGGTAGGCAACAGAGAGCCTCAGAAGCTGTGACTAGCCCAAGGTCACCTTAGCCGGCGGTCTGGGAGTAAAAGTGGCTAATCTGAATTCCCCAGGACAAAACCTCCACAGCTCAGGCGGCAGAGCTTTCGGGAATCAAACCCGGTTCCTCCAGATTGATACATCAGCCTAACCTCCTATCGCCCACTGCTGCTTCTCTTGGCTTTCGTAGGAAAGCCAGCAAAGCAGGTTTCAGGGTTGGCGAGCAGGCAGACTCCCATCTGATGAACTGGTTTGTTTCCCCCGCCTCCTGGCTACCATGAAGCCTGCTGGATGACCTTTTTTAGGCTGGTCACAGTTCTCTTCAGGGACTCTCTCAGTTCCACTGCCTCACAAGGTGTCTGTTTTCGTGAGGAAGAAGGAACTGAGTTTGTAAACCACCTTACACGAGAGAAAGGCCAGGTCCAGGGAAGAACCAGCACCACCTCAGAAGTCCATGTGAGCTTTAAAGGCGGAGCCCAACATTTCATGTTGGACCTAACCAGGCCGAGCCCTGTGTAAAACTGCAGGGTTGGCGGCTGTGGTTCAGCTTCTAAGATTTGGGCGCCTTAGTTGATAGTTCCATGGGAATGCCAACTCAATGCATGCCGGCAGCTGTGAAAAGGCAAACTCTATGCTTGGGGATCATTAGGAAAGGAATTGAGAATAAACTGCAAAGATTGTCATGCCCTCTTATATAAGCATTGCAGCGCAATTCACACTTGAGTACTGTGTCTTGGGGTTCTGGTCGATCTCAAAAAAGGATATTGAAGAGATAGAAAAGTGCAGAGAAGCGCAACAGGATGATTGAGGGACGGAGCACCTTCCCTATGAGGAGAGGGGCCGCAACGCTTGGGGACTCCTTTAGTTTGGAGAGGAGATCAGCCTGAGGGGGATAAGGATTGAAGTCTGCACCATGCAATGGGCAGGAAATGTTGACAGGGAGAAATTTTCCTTCTCACAATACTAGAACCAGGGACATCCATTGAAAATGCTGGGGAAGAATTAGGACTAATAAAAGGAAACACTTCTCTAATGCAACGCGGGATTGGTGTTTGAATATGTTGCCACAGGAGGTGGTGATGGCCACTTTCACCTGATTTCACATTTTAAAGCACACAGATTTATGGAGGAGAAGTCGACATGGCTACCGATCTTGATCCTCTTTGATCTGAGATTGCAAATACTAACAGTCCAGGTACTGGAGCAACAGAAGTGAGGCCCCTGTGTTGGCACTCCAGGGCCACTGCAGTAGCAGAGAGTCGGACTAGGATGACTCTGGTCTGATCCAGCTGGTTTGTTCTGTTCTTATTTATACTGCTGGCCGGTCTCCGCCTCTGAAATCAGGTGGAACTTTGGGGTGCAGCCAGCAGTATAAAGAGGCTCCATCCAGGCTGAAACCAACACCTACCGTAGGTTCTGTTGGCTCAGCTTCAAATTTGTCTTCTGCCTCCAAAGTCCACATGGGACTCTCAGAGGTGGGAGCCCAACGCTTAAAGCCGGATCTATCCATTCAGGCAGATCAAAGTTTGTGGATGGGAGGGGCCAGGAGGCCGAGGGCTCACCTTCAAGTGGCTCCCAGGACAGCCCCGGTGCGCCCCATCTCTGATATGCCCCTGCTGATCCGAAGGTCAGCCAGCAGGCTTCATGTGCAGGAGCAGGGAATCAAACCTGATTCTCCAGATTAGCATGCGCTTCGCTGTTAACAACTGGGTGGTTGATGTCTTCACGTGACTTAAACCTAATTCATTATTTAGCTCTTCATATGCTTCCAGCCCGCGTGAGACACGAGCGCTGGACTAGATGGCCACTGATTCGATCCAACAACATTCCCCTGACGCTCCTATGAAAGTCTCGCCTTTGTCCCTGTGGCTGGAACTGATTAGCCACTGTGTGAGACAGGATGCTGGACAAGAGGGACCTTCAGTGGTCTGCCCAGCAGAGTTCTTCTGATATTTCCTTTTTTATGAAGGTCTTCAGCTTCTACCAAGTTGTTAACCTCAAGATGGCAATTCAATTGCAGGGGATGCCTGTAGAGATATTTTAATCTTTATAAAGACCAGCAGGCCCTAACAAGGCAAACACCTTGCCATAACCGGAGCACCCCCCTTTGTGGCCACTCAGTGACCAATTCATAGAGGAAGCAAATCGATGATCTCAAAACTGCAAGCGGGTAAAGCCCCCAGAAATGACTTCGCCACCAGAATTACTGAAATCCAATGCAGAATGGTGGACACCGTATTGGCTAAACTTTTCCCATATTAATAGCACCGGTCATATCTCCATCAGACTGGAATGCCGCAATTATCGCTCCCATTTTTTAAAGTAAAGGTTTGTCCACAGAACCGCTAATTATAGACCAATTAGCTTACCGTCAATGAGCAAACTTTTATACTAAATATCTGAGTACAAAACTTTTAGAATGGATGGATAGGGAAAAATATATTGGCAGATGAACAGGCAGGTTTCCCGCAAAGGCCGGGTCGACAATGGACCAGTGGCTCAATACTTTAACTATTTGATAGAGAAATATGTAAATATTAAAAAAGGATTCTATCGCAGCCTTCATTGACCTAGAGCTGCATTTGATAATGCCACATCGAAATGCTGTATGGACAAAACTAGTAAAAAACTAATATTGATATAGCTCTCCATCTAATTATCAATAAGTTAAATAAAATACAACCTGTACAGATATAGTTTATGATGATGGTATTAACAGCACTCCATTCCTACCAGAAGGTGAGCAAGGGTGTCTCCTAGTCTCATTTATTTAACATCTATGCTAATACACTTATAACTGTATTTCAGTGGCAGATACCCACGACCTTCCTTACCCCAATAAAAAAGCAATAGCCATTCTTATGTATGCAGATGATGCAGTGGTATTTACCCCTTTACAAGGGTGGTAAATCGAAGAGAGCACTGAGGATTTCGACCAAAAGTGCACAGAAGAACTTTTAAACATCAATTATACTCAAGACTAAGATAGTGCACTTCAACACTAAACTCAAGAGATCTAAATGGTAGCTGAAAGTGGCAAATAGATAGAGCAAACAAAATGTTTCAAATATCTAGAGTGGTGTACCAATACAATGGGAAGCCCACAGCCCATGTACAATCAGTTATTCAATCGCTCAAAGAAGTTCACAGGCAATCTGAGGTTTTTTTTCACCACAGGGGAACGGATTCATCCCAAGTGCAGTTAGACTGTTTGGAGGCCAAAGCCTTGTGCCTCCAATTGACCTAAGTGGTGCTCCTGGTAATGATTCTGATTTTGTTCCTTTTGAGAGAGTCCTATCGATCTTTCTGATATTTGTTTAATACACCGAAATGTTACCGTGGTATTACAAGTAAGAAGTATGGATGGCCAAAGTCGAGACCATCTTTGAAATTAACCATCAAATACTGGCTTTCTAAAGCGCCTTCCTGTCCCTGTGGGATTTCACGCTCTTCATTATTGGCAGCAAATAATTCCTACCCTGATGGCTAAAAGATTACATCAAAACTCAGACAGTGTGAATCTTGATCCAATGTAACTTTTGAGATTGAAGTAGTAGAGCAATGGTATATCCACTCAACGCCTTACTGACATTGAGTTGCAAACAGATTTCCGCTACCTGTCCCATATAAAACCACTAAAATCATGGATAGGTATTTCTTAGCTGCACTCCATTCCATCCTGTAATACCTGATTTCCGAAGCAAGAAGCCGAAGGGGTTTTTTTCTAGGGCTCGCTTGATGCCTTCCCATCAGCTAATCTGATGGGACGACCCAAACATTCCAAGGCAATTGCAGGAGAACCTGTGTGTGCGGCTCAGCGTAGACTCAATGTCAAGACATCTTACTGCATTGTAAGTTACATGAAGGTGAAAGGAAGCTGTTGATCCAACCATTGTTAACTCATGTATATCCATTCATAGATAACTCCGATACGAATTCTGTAAGAATATTATTAGAAGATCAGAGTTTCTGCCATCTCACAGAAGGTAGCTAAATTTCAGATACTGGTACACAACAAGCTGCAGAAGTTCCCATTAAAACAAAGAGCCGCGACTCGTGTGATGAGGACTGTACACGCCTGAAGCTAATGTTATTTATTAATAGACTTTATAATGGATTTTAATTTATATTTATATTTTTTGTGGTTAAGTGGAGTGCTATGACCACAAGTACCTGATTTTAAAACTATTGGCTGGCCAAAGGCCGCATTAATAAATATCTATCTCATCTACTCGCCGTTGAGCTCCAGAGGGAACTGGGTGGCCACTGTGTGAGATGAGATGTTGGACTGATGGACCCCTCGTTGGTCTGATCCATCAGGGCTCTTCTGATTTTCCCATGAAGGTCCTGACCTCTTGTGACTCTGTTTCCATTTCATTCCTCCAGAAGAACTGGTTGGACCACTGTGAGAAGGATGCTGGATTAGATGGAATCACCATCTCACTTCAGCAGGGTCTTCTGAAGTTCTTCCAAGGCTCCTACCTATATGCTCTGTTGGACTCTAGAGGAACTGGTTGGACCATCAGCAGAAGGCTGATGTTGGACTAGATGGACCTACCTGGTCTGAGCCAGCAGGGATCTTCTGAAGTTCTTCTTGAGGCTGGCCTTGGCCTCTATGCTCTGTTGGACCTCTAGAGGAACTACATAGCTACTGTGTGAGGCAAGATGGCTACCGCTGGACCTCCTGATCTGGCTCCTTAGCAGGGCTTTTTCTTATGTCAACTTTGTTTCTGTGCTGTGTTTCTGGCCCTTTTATGGTTGGGCCACTACTGGAGACAGGATAATGAACCAGATGGACCACCGGTCTAATCCAGCATGGTTCATCGTGGTAAGTTCTTATAAGCTTCAGAAACAGTTTCCTTCCCTGAAGCAAAAAATCTAAAAATCGAAATGGGTTCTGCTCAGCCAGCTCTGAAGATGCATAATCTCAAACCATTAGAATATTTGACCGGGCTTCGTTCCACATCATCTTTTCCCATCGAAGGTATTATTGCTGCAGCCCTCCACCATCGCTAGTAGAGAGCAGTCTCAGGAAACAGCGGTCGGTTTTCGCACCATCTCACTGATAATCCACAACCGACTTCGAGGTGGAATTAACTGTCCAATAAGCCAAAGTGCTAGCGGAAGTAGAAAACCGGAATAATTAAAGATGTACAATCGCAATCAGCAAACCCTCAACATACCAGTGACCACATCACATTTAATGATGTGAAAATGTGGAAAAATATGACATCAAAATATGAAAAATATCATGCATTCTACTACTTCACCGTAGTCATGCCCACAAACTCTTTTACAATTCATTAATACCCCTTTACAGCAATAAATAAATATAACATATAAATGACATGATAAGCCTTTGGTCCAGTTCTCCTGAATCTCCAGAAACTTCCAGGAAGGCTGGAGATTTTCATATTCTCATACTCAATATTTCATATTTCATATGTTGGATGTAATATTTCCTTCCACATTTCATTATCATTAAAATGCTAGCACTTTGGTATATTGAGGCTTGCTACCAAAGGCTATGCATATGCAACGGAACTGTGTAGACCCCCTCTATAGATCATATCTTACTTTATTGTCCACTTTACACAGGACCCAGAGTCAAATACCTGTCACCTCTGCTACTCAAAAAGAGTATGTGTCTTGACTCTGCAAAAGGTCATCACCTTTCTCTGTTGGATAGCCCCAGTAGATGCAAATGATGCAGTCACCAAATTTTGGATTTGTACATAAAACAGCTTTAGGAGCAAATCCTGAACATCAGCCTTCCTCTCCCTACCTGTATATTTATTTTAGCTGCCCTCTACTTGTTAAGTGGATCTGTATATAATGTTGTTATGCCAATAAAGGTTCCTTGTTTGTTTGTGAGGCTTCATAAGCTGGGGTGTGTACAACTTTTTTTAATTTATTCTGGAATTGAACCGGTTCATCACACCAATCAAACACACTTGCAAATGGATTTCTGCATTCAAATGTCAATTTTAAAGCATATCAGAGTCTTTAAGCCTGTCAAATTTTGTGAACTTTCATTTCAGCTCTTGGCTAAATCACAACTGTACATGGCAATCCCTTAACTTCCTAACCCTAACTCCTAACCCTATTCCCTCAGAAAATCAAATACTTTTGCATTTTCAGTAGTCAAAACTTTTCACAGACATTCTGCTATTATTAGTTCACTCACCACTACTGCCAAGAAACTTTGGGGCAGCTGCATATGATTTCTCCCTGTTCTTTATGCCCTCGCTAAATAACTCAGTGAGGTAGGTTTAGATGAGGGAAAGGAATTGGGTCAAGGGTCTCTGTGAGATTTTTTTAATAGCCTTTTAGCTACTTTTCAACCAGGGTCTCTCAGATCCATATGTTTCCTTTAACCACAGCCCAATAGTGGCAGTGGTGTAGTGGTTAAGAGTGGTGGATTCCCTAATCCAGAGAATTGGGCTCAGATTCTACCTCCATATGAGCTGTAGAGTCTTATCTGGTGTGAACTTTGATTTGTTTCCCTGCTCCTCCATTCCCTGCTGAGTGACCTTTGGGGGCTGGGGTTACAGTTCTCTCAGAACTCTCAGCCCCACCTGCCTCGAAAGGTGCCTGTTGTGGGGAGAGGGAGGAAAGGAGCTTGTAAGCCACCCTTGAGTCGGGCAGCAGTGTATGAATCCAAACCGCTTCTCTATTTTGCATCTCTGATATTTATTTATTTTATTACATTTGGTATACCACCCACCCAGAGGTGTGGATCCAGCAGGTTCTCACCAGTTCCCTCTCGAGAGGGTTACTCATTATTTGTGTGTGTGCTTTCCAGAGTGGTTACTAATTAAATAACTGGCCCGCTAGGAAATCTAATAGGGTCCAAAAATCATAAAGTCTGGCTGTTTCCTATGTGGCTGGTTAGAGTAGTTAGAAAACTGGATAATTCCTCCTTGTCATTGTTTTAAAAAAAGGTTTTAGAAATAATATGGCAAAGTTCCCTTGTTTTAAGGAAAGTCTCCCTTTGGATTTCTAGAAACAAAATTGGCATTTGGAAAGGCAGTATTAAGTATTTGGCAGGCAGTCAATTAGAGGAGGAAGTAGTTGTTTCTGCTGGCAGCAGACCTATAGGACTTGCTATAATGAGTCTAAATTATGGACAGAAAAGATACCAACTGGAAATTAGGGACTCTTTTTTTTTTACAGTAAGAGTTTTTTACAGTAACAGAGAAAATTATTAATGCCTCACTCGAATGCCTGGCCACGGCCACATCGCGCCCCTACCAGCCCCATTGGTGCTAATAATGCCACCGGTTGAATCCCACCACCATGGGAGCTCGTTACTAAAATTTTTTGATCCCACCACTGCACCCACCCCGGAAGAGCTCTGGGCTATATACAGAAAGATAAAACCACTAAAGGACATACCGCACTAGAACAATTAAAACCAAAACAGTTAAAGAATATCTGTCCCACTTCTAGGATATAAGTTTGTAACTATAGCCAGGGTCTTCACCTTTGAGCTGGGTAGACACTTTAGGAATCCTCAAACAGGTGGGCTCAGCCACAAAATGGCAGCTCAAGATGGCTGCCAATGTAAGGTTTAACCCATACAAAATGGCTGCCAACTGACATTCAGCCATGCAGTAAAGATCTTTGTGCTGTGGTGACCTCTGCTAAAGAAACTTGTTCAAAAAATCTCCAGCGACCAATCTAAAGCTCTTTTGCTGTGCAAAAGCTTTCCTGCTTTTCTAAAACACCTGGCAGGTGTCGAGGTGTCAATGAGCACCATAGTACTCATGGGCACTACGTTGGACTCTCAATCTAGGTTAAGCGTCGCGGTGGACAAATACTCTAATTAGCAGAGTTAATGCACAATGAGGCAGAGACTAGTTGCTTTACTGAAATAAAATTTACTTAATACAGGGAAGGGAAACTTTGAAAATAATAAACATCTTTCTTACTAGCTGGCACCAACAGCCAGCTTGCTGCTTTGTGACTATTAAGCATGGCTACTAAGCTATGGATACAGAGGAACTGAACTGAACTGAACACGGCAGAGTGCAACACAAAGAAGATATATCTAAAGCCTTACGTAAGTAGACCTGTACACAGCTCCACCCAACCAATAGGAATCAATTATCTGTCACTGACTTCGACCTCACTAACTAATTAGCATGCAACAATTAACTCCTTCATTACTGATTAAAGCTACTGGCACTTGCCAAATCCCATCATTAAGGGATATTGGTTGTGAGCCAGGATCCAAGCACACAGAGAAATGGACCAGGAGGGGCTGGTGGGAAGCAATGTCAAATTTTACTTTGAAAATTATAGGTCAAGCAATAAGAAAATTGGTAGAAAGCCATTTTAACGACTGGATCGATTGTTTTGCAACTTAAAATGATGGTTTTTCTACAGCCAGAAAGAAGGAAATGTCTCTTCTTATTGTTCTTTCCAGGAATTGCAACGCGCTTCAAAAAAAAGGTCTAAAAATGGCCGAATCAAGATTTAACATTGCCATATTGGATGGTGGCTTAGCATTATCCCCATTTCCTCTGGGCCTGATAATGGCAAGAAGTCATGGTCTAGATCTGGATGAGGGGTTGGTTCAGGATGGGAAAGGGATGAGCTGAAGTAACTTCCCCAGTAGGGTTTTACATTCCCAGGGCCTGCCTCAGTAGATGACTGGACTAGGCTGACCCACCCCCAGAAGCTTACAAATCTAGGGATGCCTTTGCTAGTAAGAAGAAACAGTAGCCTCTACTGGGTCATCATCTATGGTCCACTGGCCCACCCAGTGTGGCGGAGTGGTTAAAGTGCTGGATCTGAGGAGGACTTCCAGATACCATGACTACAATTCCCACTGGCCATCCTGTCAGGGCCATGGGAATTGTAGTCCATGAACATCTGGAGCCATAGGTGTAAAGGATTCAATAGTGCTGATGGTGAAGTAACCTTTGATGCATTCCCACAGCCCGGCGATGGGCCAGCCTTCACTCCATGGAGACTTTATCTCATGCTGGATGAAGACTCCGCCCCATGGGAAGCAGGAGGGATGGGGTGAATGGTGTTGGTAACCTGGTGCTTCTGGCGGGAAGTGTCATTCCTGCCACTCAGCCGTGCAATTGAGTTTCTAAGATGTCTTTAATAAACGGACTTACACCCAAAAGCCTTTATTTCTGCTTCTATGGAATTCTTACATTGTGGCAGGAATCCTAATCTGGTCTATATTCCTAGTGCAGTGGACCTTCTGGTGTCTTGACATGAGAGGTTGAATGTTACTTCGCGGAAGCCAAAAGCGTAGTTCCCCAAAGAGGGTCTGACCTTTCCCTTCTGGATCTGGAGGAACCGCAGGGAGAATCCGGCTCCTCGCTGGTGGCTCTTTTCCCGCCCGATCAGCACGAAGCCTTTACTCCGCTGGAACGAGGGACGCGGACGCATCGCACTACGGGGACTTCCATGAGCCGCTTGGGCGCCATGGATCGAGCCTGTGGATCGGATCTCTACCCGCTGTGGATTACAAACCTCAGATGCAACCTGTCATGGAGGAGACGGCCTGACCACCTTTCATAGCGGCAACCCAGGAATCCATTGAACGACTCCTGACTCGTATTTTGGTGGATGTTCTAAAGAACCACCTCGCGGGAAGCAGCATCAGTCTGGCCCGGCGATACTGGGACTAAACCTGATTGGGAGGGGTATCCGCATCGCCTTCCAATCGACCCCTGATCTCCGGTTATTAGCCGAATCGCATCTGGAGGTAGACCGGGAGCCACCGGTGGTTACCGGGTGTCTCCGGGATGTCTCGCTTCCAGATGACGGTAAGAGTCCTAAGAAAGCCTGTACCCGCCGGATTCGTTCCCTCTCCCATCGGCGAGACCTGGGATGAAGAAGTGGGGCGATCATGGTGATGCCCAAGAAGCATGGACCCGTGGAACGCCAGCTATGGGAGGAGGAACGGGCACAGTTGCAGCAAGAGCGCCAAAACCTGCAGAGGGACCGAACGGTAACGCGAAAAGAAGTCTGAATCGAGCTGGACCGCGCCAAAGATGCGCCTAACGCATAATATGCCCAGAATCTGTCGGTCCATGATAAGTCCTTGGAACACTCCAGACTGGATTTCATAACGGCAAAAGCTGCTCAGGCTCCTTGCGCGCGACGCAGCGAGCCTACCGGAAGCTCTTTAAACGGATCTAACTGGCTAAATTGGAACGAGAAAAAGCTGCTCTGCATGCGCACCAGGATGCATTGACCCGCAAGGAAAGGGAGCTGGCTGCGTTGGAGAGGGAGCTAAGGAGGCAGCAGATCAGGAAGCCCCAAGTTGGAGTTTATGCCATTCGGGTTAAGTGCTTCCATAGAAGCAGAAATAAAAGGCTTTTTGGGTGTAAAAGTCCGTTTATTAAGACATCTTAGAAAGCTCACGATACCTAGGGAAGTGGCAGGAATGACACTTCCCGCCCAGAAGTACAGGTTATAAATAATTCATTCATCCCTCATCCCTCCTGCTTCCCATGGGAACGGAGTCTTCATCTCCCGCCAAGAAGATAAAGTCTCCTCACCGATGAAGTCAGGCCCCACTCGGCTGTGGAATGCACTCAAGGTTACTTCACCATCAACACTATTGAATCCTTTACACCCTTGCCTCCCTTTAAAGAAGAAGACCCCTCCCCCCCAGGTTTATGCGCGGAAAGGCGCTGTGGAAAGCAGAAATAAGGGTGGGGCGGCCACATTTTCGAATAAACCCATTGATTATACCTCCAGAGGAATATCCCACCCAAGAGACTAAATATTGCAAGCTGCCATGTAATAAAGCAGAGTCCAGGATAGCCGCCACTTCTCAGAGTGCTTGTGACCATCAATAATAGTCGGTGGGGGCCTCCGCGGGTCGCGTTGCATCGGAAGCGGAGCCTCCTTGAGCAAGCTGGAAATGGAAGACAGGGATGAATGTTACTAAGAGAGTTAGGCAAATCTGCTGGCAGTGACATCATTAATCACTTTAGTAATCTGGAAAAAGGTCCCACGGCTGGCCAAGTTTGGAAAATTTATGCATCGCCTCTAAGATTTTGTGGTGATAAATACACCTTAAGAGCCCACTACACGCAGAGGGAAATCCGAAAGGGTAAGTTTATCCGCTTGCAGCTTTGGGAGTCCTTAGCTTGTTGTGGGCATGGGTCTGACCGGCTTCCATCCCTCGCTAGGGATGAAATCCATTGTTGAAACCTTGAGGGTCCAGCTGCCGGTAGTTGCGGCAACGGGCGGAAGGATGCATCAGACACAATTTCAAAGGGTTTTCTTTGTACTGCTATGAACCGCGATTGTTATAGGCGTATTCGCGAACGGAATAAGCTCGGCACTAATTGTCTTGGTGGTGAAGCTGGTGTAACAACGTGAATACTCGCTCTTAGGGTTCTGTTCTGCTCTTCCTCGCCTCGGCCACTTTGAACGCGGTAGGGCGGCGACGGTCGGCCCCCAACAACCCCAAAACGCTTCCAGAACTTTGAAATGAATTGGGGTCAAAGGGTCGGAGACCGCACTAACGGGGCGAATGGAGACTCAAACATGTTGAATGAACAGTCGCGGGCTAACCTTCTAGGGAGCCGGAGGGATGGTACAATACGGGAATAAAATGTCGGAGCTTAGGAAAATAAGTCCACCACCACCCACAAAACCGTTGCTGCCAGACTTCGGCAAACTGCAATAAAAAATCCATGGAGATAATCTCCCGCGCCACCGAGAGGTTTCAAATAGTCCATGGGCTTTCCCCGATGGTTTTTCCTATTTCTGCACAAACCGAGCAGCCCTAATGTGCTCGGCACGTCCCAGCGCATTTCACCAGAACTGTCGTATGGGCCAAAATGCAGAGTTTTCAGTAAAGCCAAAATGTCCAGCCGAAGCGGGTAATCGTGGCAAGCTTCAAGAACCTGCTTGGCGGAGGGGGGGGAGGCATCGCACTAAACATTCCCTCCTCGCCAAACTCCATCTCAAACGAATTGGGAGTCACCTTCTTCCGCTGAGGCTCAGGCAGCCCCATCTCAGTTCCCAGGAAAGCAGAGACGGAGACTAGGAATGGGGTGAAGGAGGAGGACGCTTTGAGATCAAGGGACAGCCAGCCCCAACTGGGAGGGAGAACAGTATGGAATGTCCTCGCTAGATGCACTCGGCAAAGGGCGATTTTACCAAATTGGACTTAAGAGAAGCTTACTACAGGGTCAGGAATTGCTGGAAGGTTGCGAACACTTGACCGCGCTTAACACAAAAGTTTGCATAGTTTGAATAATTTTGATAATGCCATTCGGTTAAGTAAATCTCCGGGCTTTGTATGGCCTTATCAACGAAGTTCTCCATGATTTATTGTACAAGGGAGTTGTGGTATAATTCTAGATGACGCTTTGATTTACTCACAAACCATAGAAGAGCATGAAACATTGGTTCGAGAGGTAATTGAAACTTTGCCCCATACCTCTCTTTGCCAAACTCTCCCAAATGCTGGCAGGTTTCACTCAGACCTCCATTGATTCATTTGTTACCGGATCTCGCCTCGGTGGGCTTCTGGAAATGGATCCTGCTGGAGATTGACGAAGTCCTCCAATGGCCTTCGGCTCCCTGCCCAAACCGCAAAGAGCTCCACCTTTCTTGGTTTTGCTAATTTCTATCGTGATTCTTTATACCCCACCCGCTGAACTGGACTCTCCCTCCTTCAGACCTCTACGCATCTAAGGGTAAAGATCCACTGTCCTGCCAAGCCCGGGCCCCTCTTCTCAATAGTCCGGTGGAGTGTCAAACAGCCTTTCAACCTTTTTTTAAAGTCCGCGCTACCAATCAACCTATCCTAAAGCACCCCGGAATTCAGATCTCCCCAAGGCTTGTGGTCTCACGGATGTTCTCGGATTAAAAGCACTTGGCGCAGCCCCTTGCTGCAGAAAAATAAAGATGGTAGGCTGGTTCCGCGGTGCCATTTGTTCAGGGAAATTCCTGGCAGGCTGAACTCAACTGGACTGTAGGGATAAAGAGACTAGTGCCATTAAAGTAGCACTCTCCACTTGGCGCCACTGGCTGGAGGGGGGGCTAAACACCCCTTCTCTGTAGGTTTGGTCGGATCACAAAACCTGGCAGCTCTTTCCACCCCTCAAGATGTCCTCGCGAAAACAACTTCATGGCCGATTTCTTCGCTTTACAGTCCATTTTTTCCGAAACCGGCTAATAAACTGGTTGGACGCTGGCCATTTCGCTACTTCACCCGGGAGGGTGGAGCTGCCCACGGTGACATTCCACGCACTGCTCTCCTCCCAGTTGGGGCTGGCTGTCACCGATCTCAAACGCCCACCTCCTTCACCCCCATTCCTAGTCTCGGCTCTCCTTCTGCGGAACGAGGAGGCGGCTGCACCCAGCCTCCAGCGGGAAGAAGGTGACTCCCAATTGGCGCTTTGAGAATGAGTTTGGCGGGGGGAATGTTGGCACGCGGCCTCCTCGCTAGCAGGTTCTTGAAGTTGGCTAATGCATGCCCGGTTGGACATTTTGGCTTTGAAACCTGCATTTGGCCCTCGGCCGGACAGTTCTTGGTGGCGAATGCCAAGGACATTGAGGCATACATTAAGGGCTGCTCGGGTTTGTGCAGAAGCTAAAAACTATCCCGGAAAGCCCCATGGACTGTTGAACCTCTCCTCGTGGCCCTCCCGCCTTGGGAAGCTCATCTCCATGGATTTTATTAATGGATTTGCCAGGAAAGTCAGCGGCAACACGGTTTTAGGGTGGTGGTGGACTTATTTTCAAAACAAGCCCATTTTATTCCATGTGTTTCCATCCCTCCTCCGGCCTCCTAAGTTGGTATCGATTCGTCTTACCATGCTACCGCCTCCATTCCGCCTCTATTATAAGGTGGTCTCCCGACCAAGGCCCCAATTCATTTCAAAGTTCTGAAGGCGCTTTTGGGTTGTTGGGTCAGCTTCCTTGCCGTCAGCCTCACTAATGCCTTCGTGCGACGGCGTAGGACGGAGAGAACGTAATTGAACTCCTAGAGCAGTAGACATGAGTTACACCAACTACCACCAAGACAATTGGTGCGCAGCTTTATCTGCTTCTATGGAGTAATTTCTATAACAATGTGTTCATAGCAGTACAAAGAGTCCCCTTTGAAATAGGTCTGGTCGCTTCTTCCCGCCAAGCAGCTACAACTACTCACAGCTTTGGACCTCCAGAGTTTCAACAATGGATTTCATCCTAGCCGAGGGAGGGAAACGTTCAGACCGCCTTGCATAACAAGCTAAGGACTCCCCTAAAAAGCTGCATGGATAAACACCGCCGGATTTCAAGGCGGTGGGCCTTGGGGTGTATTTATCTACAAAAAAAATCTTAGAGACGGCATAAATTTTCCAAACTTCTGGTAAAAAAAAGATCGGGACCTTTCAGATTACTAAAGTGATTAATGATGTCACCGTCTTTAGATTTTGCCTAACTCTTTTAGTAACATTCATCCTGTCTTCCATTCCAGCTTGCCTACAGGCTCCCGCCTCCGATGTCTGGCACGCACTGAGAGGCCCCTAACCGACTATTATTGATGGTCACAAGCACTTAAATTGACGCTTATCCTGACTCTTTTAATCTAAACGCTTGCAATATTTAACTTTGGGTGGGATATTCCCTCTGGGTATAAATCAATGGTTTATTCCGGAATATTGACTCTTAATTCTTATTTCTGCTTTCCAATCGCTTTCCGTGATAAACTCAGAGGGTCTCTTCAAGGGAGGCAGAGTGTAAAGGATTCAATAGGGTGTTGATGGTGAAGTAACCTTTGAGTGCATCTCCACAGCCCTACATGGGCCAGCTTCATCGGGCGAGACTTTATCTTTGCATCGTGGAGATGAAGACTCCGTCTCTACGGGAAGCAGGAGGGGGGATGGGGTGAATGGTGTTATAACCCTGTGCTCTGGCGGAAGTGTCATTCCTGCCACTACGGTGTACTTGAGCTTTAAGATGTCTTAATAAACGGACTTTACACCCAAAAAAGCCTTTTATTTCTGCTTCTATGGAATTTTACAATAGGGTTATCCACCATGGAAGTGATCCAGGTTTGAACCCTAATTTTGCCCACAGAAGTTCACTGGGGCTTTCTCCCACTGCAGAAGGAGCTATACCCACTCTCGGGGTTCCCTTCAGTGGGCGATTCCAGGCTGTCCCCACAGCAACTGAGCTGGCCCCCTGGAACCGAGCTAAGTGGGCGGGATCATCTTGGTGCCTGTTTTCAGCTTCCTCGATCATGATTACGCCAGGGAAAATGGGCGGGAAACGGAGCGTTTTCTTTTTACAGTTTTTACAGTTTACAGTGACATGCTTGCCCGACGCATCTCCTCCTGCTTCTGCGATGCCACCAAAGCTGCTCGGATTGGTTGAACGGATGAGGTGTGTCATTGGATGCTCACGTATGCATCGACCTTGTTCCGCAGACAAAGTGTAGTTCATAATCATGCATAAGGATGTCGTAGCCCTGAGGGGGGGGGGCGGAACCGAGACAAAATAATGTTGAGCTCTCAAAGGGGATTCTCTGAGGCTTAACTCCCAGGTAGAAACCAGTTCAACTCTGTCAGTGGGAAAGCCCCGGGTGACCCTCAGTCTGGCCACACTTTTACACCTGACCTACCCCACGGGCTGCTGTGAGATAAAATGGAGGAAACGAGGGAACTGATCTCTGGTCGCCTGGAGATGCACTGTAATTCCAGGGGATCTCCAGGTCTCCTGGAGGCTGGTGGCATCCTTCAGTACCTCGATAAGCTTCCTCCTCCTCCACCTAAAAAAGTCCCTCCTGATGGTTCTCGGGACGCTTATGCTATCCTGCCAACTTCTGGGTCAAGGGAAAGGCCTCCCACCCACCAAGGGTAGCTCTTAGGAAATCCTCTCTCCTGGTGGCCATTTCCCACTTTTTTAAAATGATCGCCTGTTTTGTCTTTGTCCAGGACCTTTTAGGGTGAGGGTCATGTTCCTGCTTCTCACTGTTTCTCATGCTTCCGCGCTGGGTCAAAAGGCGCTGCTTTTGAGCAGCCAGAATGACCCGCGCTTGGGAGGGGGGGGCAAGAGCAGCAGAGTCGGGGTTACGTTGTAGCCGCCCCTGTAGTGGGAGTGTACTGACCCACGCCTTACCGGTGAGTAGCTGCAGCAACAGTGAGGGGGAAAGCGGGCCCTGTGGCTCCAGGAACTCTTTCTACTCTGACTGCATTTCCTTCTACCTGGCTACAGCAAGGTGAGGTACAAATACTGCAGCCACAAACAAGTAATCCCTTTGCCTGCAGCCACAAAAAATTAATCCTTGCCCCTGAACCTCCTCTCTACAGCCTAACTGAAAGCCACAAATTCTGGGGAACGTGGTTTGGTGCTTGCTGATTATAACTCCCACCAGTGGTAGCCCTAGCTAGTTTTAATAACTGTCTCAACAGGCAGTGTTCATGGCCCTAGGGCTAGCCGCAAGCAAGCCCAGGAAGCCATCGTGAATTGACCAACATAACAAACCAAGACCCTGCAAATGATGGGGCAGGATAGCTATGTCTTGCAGAGACTTCAAGAAGATTAAGGTCAGTCCCTCTCCAGCCATTTTAGCCGGTCTAGAAGGACCAGAGGCGATCTGTCCTGCTAAAAGCAAACACCAAGCAAAAATTTGCCTCGAATGTTACTTCTACTTCACTCTACCACTCTACTCTACTCTACTACTTCACTTACTCTTACTTAATTCTACTCTTACTCTACTCTTACTCTGCCCACTTACTCTACTCTATGAATAAAGTTAAGAAGAAGAAGAAGAAGAAGAAGAAGAAGAAGAAGAAGAAGAAGAAGAAGAAGAAGAAGAAGAAGAAGAAGAAGAAGAAGAGGAGGAGGAGGAGGAGGAGGAGGAGTTTTGATTTATATCCCCTTCTCTCCCCTGCAGGAGACTCAAGCCATAACTCTGCTCCCTGCCAACAAACACCCTGTGAGGTAGGGTGGGGCTGAGAGAGCTCCCAGCTGTGGACTAGCCCAAGGTCACCCAGTTGGCGTGGGTGTGGGAGTGTCCAGGCTAATCTGAATTCCCCCCAGATAAGCCTCCACAGCTCAGGCGGGCAGAGTGAGGGAATCAAACCCGGGTTCCTCCAGATTAGATACACGTAGCTCTTTAACCCTCCCACACTGCTGCTCCCCATGCCTCTTAATTTTGCTTACTTCTACTACTTACTCTACTCTACTCTACTTACTACTTACTTACTTCTACTTAAGCAGTTGTAAGAAGAAGGGCTGATGGGAATTGTAGTTCCTGAACATCTGGAGAGCCGCAGGTTCCCTACCCCTGGTCTAGAAAATATAACAATTCTAATAATGCTGGGACAGCATTTCTTCATAAATCAACAGTATTTGCATGCTCATATCCTTGGATAGCCTATCATGCAATATAATTACTATGGTAAAATTTGATGCCGCTATAGTCATTAATCTTGTCAGGGCTTACAACAACTTAAAGGAACAGGGATAAGTCCAAATTTAAATTGAGCCCAAGGGGGTTAACAGTGTTGAGTCTGTAAATGTAATAAAATTCCATCTGAAGTCGTCTCCTCTGGGTGGTCACACGTTGATTCATTGACATTTCCACAAATGCCAGAACAAAGAATCGCAGTGTGTCAGGCAAATGTTGTTTGGAGATAAAATGGTTTGCTAGAGGTGCTTCACAGTTCCCACATCAGATTCTAGATATGTGTTCCAATACAAGGGGGTTGCGGGTTTTCCAGGTTGTATGGCCGTGTTCCAGTAGCATTTTCTCCTGACGTTTCATCTGCATCTGTGGCTGACAGATGATTCTGGCCGTGAAAGCCTTCGACAATACAATCTCCCAATACACTTTACACTCTGAGCAGTGCTACCTACACGATACTTTTCATAAGGACAACAGATAACATTCATAACTTTTTTTGTGTTGCAGTTGAAGAAATACAATAATTCCTTATCATAGTTCTGTGATGGACAGAGGAAGAGTTTACACTCTGGTGAGAAAGTGGGCATGCCGTCCAGTGGCCACTTCTGTAGTGTTCCCTAACTGTCACAACTCTGCGTTCCTTGTTGTGGAAATCTGACCTTCTCAGCATGTTACCCAAATTCATAGACCTTTTAAGACCCATTAAAGGGTCTTCACAGCCAGGCAAGTCAGCTCTGAGAATGAATCAGAACAGCACCTTTGATGGGATTTGGCAAGTGCCAGTAACACAATCCAGTAATGAAGGAGTTAATTGTTGCATGCTAATTAGTTAGTGAGGTATGAAGTCAGTGACCAGGTAATTGATACCTATTGGTTGGGTGGGCTACGTGCAGGTCTACACGTAGACTTTAGATATATCTTCTTTGTGTTGCACTCTGCATGTGCTCAGTCAGTTCAGTTCACTCTATCCATAGCTTAGTAGCCATGTAATAGTCTAAGCAGCAAGCTGGCTGTTGGTGCTAGGTAGTAAGAAAGATGTTTATTGTTTTTCTTCCAAGTTTCCCTTCCCTGTAGTAAGTAAACTTTATTTCAGTAAAGCAACTGGTCTCTACCTCATTATTGCATTAACTCTGCTAATTAAGTATTTGTCCACACAACAACCTTCAAAAAGGATCACTAACGGCCTGGCAGATCCATAGAAATCCAGTTGCTCAACAGGGGATATCCCTGCTGGTTATTTTAAAAGCCAGGAGACAACTTGATTTGACAGAGAGATCTAGTCTCAGGCAACCCAAATCACGCACACCTAAGGAAAGACTGGCATGTTCTATAATTCACTCACCTCTGAGTAACAGGATTAAACAAGTTATTTACATGTAATTCCTTGGTCAATGACTTATCTGCTTGTGAATAGCCCCCTTTAATGGGTCTTATGAATTTGGGCCACATGCTGGTAAGGTCAGATTTCCCCAGTAGGGGGGAAACCCAAAACTACTACAGTTAGGGGGGCTGCTTTGGTGGGCTCTAGGGCCTGGCACCCCACCTCAAGCTCCGTCACCAAATCTCTGGGAGTTTCCCAACCTGCAACTGGCAACCTTACTCCCCCCCACCCCTCACCATTGGCCAGAGAGAACCTGGCCACCCTGAAGTATGAATGCAGCAGAGGACAAGAAAGATGTTACATTCCTTTCAGGGAACACCACTGACCCATATGATCCAAGCTATTCTGAGCTGGCCACAGTGGCGTACCTAGGCAAACTGGAGCCCTGGGCAAAACCTGAGTTTGATCCCCCCCCATGGGCAGCCACCCTTCCTCACCATGACCAAACAATGATTTTTTCCACCAGGTCGTTTCAAAGTCACCATCACATTATAGAACATGCCCCAACTCACACATCTGAACACAGCAATGGGCCATGCCACACATCAGAAATATTTTTTTGAAAACAATTTCAAAATGCTTTCAAAATGTTTTATTTCTGCTATGAAAACATTTTATGGTGTTGTATCCAGTCCCTCCAATTGTGGGAAACAACATCACTTTCAATGTTATTTAAACTGGGGACCCCAGATTCTCCCTTTAAGGTGGATTGAAAAGGAGAGTCTGGGGAAATTTAGGGGTACCTGCTGTCAGGGGTGCAATTATTAAGATAGCAGCACCTAGAGTATCAGAATATCTTTGTGAGCCCCTATTGATGATAGCACCCATGTTTGGTGAAGTTTGTTTGAGGGGGTCCAAAGTTATGGACCCTCAAAGGTGTAGTCCCCATCTCCTATTAGCTCCCATTGGAAACATTGGGAATGGGGCACTCCTTTTGGGAGTCCATAACTTTGGGGAGGGCGGTATATAAATATGATAAATAAACCAACCAACCAACCAACCAACCAACCAACCAACCAACCAACCAACCAACCAACCAACCAAACCTCACCAAACCTGGGTGATATCATCAGGAGAGTCTCCTGAAAAATCTCTGAAATTCTGGTGCTGATAGCCAGAAACTGCGCCCTCTACAGGCCAAAAGCGGAAAAAACACTGAAAATACAAAAAATCCCACAAAGTGAACCTGCATTTTTGGCGCCCACCACAAGGGGGCACCCTGGGCAACTGCGCACTTTGCCCAATGGGAGGAACGCCTCTGGCTGGTCAGATCTCAGAAACTAAGTAGGGTCAGCCCTGGTTAGCACTTGGACAAAGATTTCCAGGGACGGGGCTGCCTCCCAGTGTAACCCCCATGCCCAGAATGGGTTGGCCCAGAATGGGTTGACCCAGTAAGGGGGTGGAGACTCAGAGCAGCAGAAAGGCTGAAAGAGCTCTTTGCAGAAGACAAGGGTACCAGACTCGGACCTTGATTTCTATAAGCCCTTAACACCTTGTTAAGGTAATTGCAATATTATTGGGAACTACTGGGAAGGTAGTTGTTTTTGCTATGTTGTAAATGTTGAAGTTTATTGTTTCAGGGTTTTCTTTTGTGGTTGTAATGGGTGAGAGTTCTCCTGGAGACCTTCATCATGTTGCAACCTGTTCATCAAGCCCTTGGAGTCTTCAGGAGCCAACCCTCTTGCAAAGAAGAATTTGGACTTGGTAATATCAGTAGACTGTAAATAGAAGGACTTGAAATGCAACCTGAACAGGACCTTGAATTGTAACGTTAAATGTTGATGTTTTAAAAGTGTTAATTGTAAAGAAAAGTAAACCATTTTGTTGTTTAAAAATTGTTGTTGCAACTCATTCCAAGTACTGCCCCACAGAACCCACAAGCTGAGGTTACACCAGCACCCGACAGCCTGTTCCACCCCTCTCTTTGTCACAAACAAAGGGACCCTGGAACACCCCACAACCAGCAGACATAGCAGCAGGAGCAGGGACATCCAGGAAGCCAGAGCTGGGGCAGGCTGCAGAGAAGTGGCAGAAGGGGCTAAGCAGCAAGAGGAAGCCTCAGCAGTTCCAAGGAAAAGTGTGGGGGCAGCACAGTCCTAGCCAAGCTACAATCAGCAGTTCTCAGCAGACTTAGAGAATGGGGCTGGGCCAGCACAGCTCCAACCAGGCTTCAATAAAGACTTTGAATTTATAACTCACCTTTCTCTCCTGTAAGGAGTCTCAAAGTGACTTACAAACTCCTTTCCCTTCCTCTCCCCACAACAGCCACCTTGTGAGGCAGGTGGGGCTGAGAGAGTTCTGAGAGACTAGCCCTGCGGCTCTTTCAGCCTTATATTGCACTTCCGTGTGGCCTGGAGGTCGGAGGGTAGTGTGGGCGTGTCCCTCCAGCCCTCCAGAGTAGCCCTGGAAGGAAAGGTGAGTGGAGGGGCCGAACCGGAGGCGGCTCCGTGCGTGAGAGCGCTGCTTTTTGCGTCCCCTCCACTCACCTCTCTTTCCAGCACTGCTCTGGAGGGCTGAAGGGACATGCCCACGCTGCCCTCTGACCCCTGGAGGTCGGAGGGTAGCGTGGGCATGTCCCTTCAGAGCAGCCACCCATCCCTCTCCTATCCCTGCAGCCGCCATCCCCCCCTCTGCCCCTGGAGCAGCCTGCTCCGTCTGGCAGAGGGGGTTTCCCTGCCTGGCGCCACTGCCTCCCGCAGCGCGAGAGGCGGCGGCACTGGGCAGGCCACGGACGCCATCTCCCCTCTGCCCCATTGGGCAGGCGCCTGCCTGCTCCGTCGGTCACAGGGTTTTTTCCTGCCAGGCGCCTCTGTCTCCCAGCACTGGAAGTAAAGGTGAGTGGAGGGGCCGAACCAGAGTTCTCTGCTGTTAACCACTGCTCTTAACCACTACACCATGCTGGCTCTCCAGTTAAGATACTCTCAAAATTATTTTGTAGGTGAAGATTTCATGATTTTTGTTTCTTTTCAATTGCGTCTCGCCAAGAGAGCACTGATGAACATTTGTTTTGCAGTATGGCTGTAAGTGCTTCTATATCAGACCTGGGCCCGCGGGCCACATCCGGCCCACCAGATGACCCTGGGGAGCGCCTGGGGAGCGCCTTTGAAAGCCCTGCAGAAGCCAATTGCCTTGGCTGCCGGCTTCTGCGGGGCTTTCAAAAGCACCTCGCCCTCCTGCCTTTTGGCCCAGCCCTACACAATATTTTCTGTTTCTTATGCGGTCCCATGGAAAAAATAATTGCCCACCCCTGTTCTATATGGTTCATGAATCATTTTTTTTGTGCTAAATGTGAGGGGTGGGAGTATGGAAAATCCTTCTGTGCATCGTTTGTACAGCTGACCTGAGGAGCTATTAACAATGTTGCATGATCTTCCCTCAGGTTGCATCCCGTTCAGACACACATTGTTCATTCATTCAGCGTCGTAGACAGGCCCTTACCATGCAGAGTCAAAAACCAGCTCACAGCTGGGTCAGTAGTTTAATGGAATCAAGCCCCAAGTACCGACAGGTGAAACAGAATCAAGTCCAGAGTTCAAAGCAAGATCAAAACCTGATTCAGGCACCAGAAACAAAATCAGTGGCTTGCAAGTCCATGCATGACAGTGCTGCCCCAACACAGCTTGACTGCCCCAACACAGCTTGATTTTTTATAGCATATATGTCACCCACTAGTGCAAACCCTTCATGCAGCTGCGTTACTGCAGTCTGGTTTCTGCAAAGACTTCTTGCCAGGGGCGTAATGCCCATTGGGCAAGGTGGGCAGCTGCCCAGGGCACCACTTTGTGGGGGGCATCAAAATGCAGGGTTCATTTTTGGGTATTTTTAGTGGTTTTCCATTTTTGGCCTGCAGGGGGCGCAGTTTTTAGGCTAGCGGCACCAAAATTTCAGCGTATCCCTTTGGGAGTCCATAACTTTGGACTCGTTCAACAAAACCTCACCAAACTTGGGGGGCAGCATAAGGACAGTCTCCTGATGATACGCTGAAATTTTGGTGCTGATAGGTCTAAAAATGCACCCCCTGCAGGCACCAATGTCCTGGTGCAAAAAAAAAATTTGGTCGTGGTGGAGTGGCCGCCCATGGGGGGACGGCATCCAACTCAGGTTTTGCCCAGGGCTCCAGTTTGCCTCGTTATGTCCCTGCTTCTCGCCAAGCCCAGTTCACCCCAGAGCTGCCAGATTGCTGCTGCGTCTTCTTCCTTGCAAACTGGCCCGCAGCTTCCTCTGTGCTGTAAGGGCTCTGGGGACAGAAGGGGCAAGAGGGCTGTCAGGGTCTCTCCTGGTTTGGTGGCAGGAGGCTGGGGGGGGTTGGTCTTGGAGCTGGGGGGCCCAGCCTGCTTGCTCTGTTGGAGCCTCTGGTCCTGGTCCTGCAGGGACTACTGAAGGTTCTGCCTGATCTTCTGGGACAGGTCCTGCGGGTCCAGAGGGAGGCTCAGGCTCAGACCCTACAGGCATTACCTGGGACTCTGGGACCAAAGCTCAGTCCTCCTCCAAGGGGTCCCCAGACACGCTGGACTGGGCCACAACGTCCAGTTATCATGGAGAATCAGGGGGGAGGGAGGGGAGATTGCGGTGCCGTGGCCTTGGTGTGGCAGGTAGAGAAAAGCGTGAACCCAACCTCAGGTTTTTCAAATCTCTTTTAGGAGATGATGGGAGAAACTGGAATGGACTCGTTTTCATATGACAGCCCCCATGTTTTCCTAGCAACTCCCGCTAATGAAAAGGCATTTTTAAATGGCAGATGACAGAAAAGAATAAAAAACCACTTAATGCTATTGATCCCAGGAAGAGCTTAATAAGAAGACTTCCAAAACCAAAGCCAACTGGCCGATAAGGACTCTGTCGAGCCATTCGGAAAACCCCGGCCGAGAAGCAGGCCCCGCAGCCATCCTCTCCATGGATGAGAGACTGGTCAAAACTAGATGCATTAAATGTGGGAATCACCCCCACCCCACCCCCCCAAAAACCCCCAACACCTTCCCAACAATGAGTTTTGCAGATCCAGGGATTTCCTGCCTCTCCAGATCAGCCAAGAATAGACCCAAACCCCTCCTTCAACCCAGATGTGGAAATAATTCAGAGCGGCCAGTGAGGTCCTCCTCTAGATACCATCTTTGGTGGTTGCAAGACTTGGGCCGCTGCTTCCCTAACCCTGTGGAACTCCCTCCTACATGGCAGGACAGGACATCCTTCCACAGGGGCGAGCAGCTTCTGGTGAGATCTGATCATCTGTTTCTGGTTTGGTACACTGTTGATCCCCCGCTCTGGCACTAAAACGCTTGTGAGGTTCAAAGGATTTTATTGAAGGCAAGTCAGGTGCAGTAGTTCTGGCGAAAGTGCGCCAGAACAGTTGATAATATGGATAGCACAAACCCCACCCCCGCATGGGAACAACAGAGTTAGTAGAGTCCAGCCTGGAGGCTCTTCCCAGCCGCAAACCTCAAGGACAGAACTAGGAGATAATCAGGCACCTGCAAAAGTGAAAGCGCTCCCAAAGAATCCCCCTCTCCCAAACATGACAACTTGACAACACCCCGATGAGTCTAATTGTGTCAGCCACTAGGGGGAGCAGTTAAGATGTCTGACTAGCATCTGGGAAATCCAGGTTCAAAACGCCACTCGTGCCAAGGAAGTTTGCTGGGAGACCTGGGATACAGTCACACAGTCTCAGCCCTGACTCTGGTTCGAATTTGGACGGGAGACCTCCAAGGAATGCCAGGGAGGGTCATGATGCAGGTGGCAAACTATTCACTTACCTTGAAAAGCCCACGGGATCGCCGCGAGCCAATTGTGCCTTGACGGCAATAAATCAATATCCATAATTAGCATAGTGTTCAGACAATTGGTTCACTGTGATTAGTTCTGCATTATTTCTGAACTGACCCTCTGAGATCAGATTTACTTGCTTCCAAGTAAAGGAATGCAAATTTGCCCGAGAATACTTTCTTTACTGAAGAAAAACAAGAAAACGGAATGCACCTTTTAATGACGTTGACCTTTTCCTCTTTGGTTCCTGG
This sequence comes from Sphaerodactylus townsendi, assembly GCF_021028975.2. Taxonomy (NCBI): domain Eukaryota; kingdom Metazoa; phylum Chordata; class Lepidosauria; order Squamata; family Sphaerodactylidae; genus Sphaerodactylus; species Sphaerodactylus townsendi. Next base: position 139,395,605 of record NC_059428.1, read on the forward strand.
TACCAGATGCAAAACTTGTGGGGAACCAGCATCTCCCCCCCCCCCCCACCCCAGCATTCTTGTGTTTTCAGGTTTTGCCCATCTTTGCAGCAATCTTTCCCAGACATGCTTTGCTGGGAAGGTTTGGATCACTGCAAAGTCTGGGGGCTGCTGTGTAGGTGGGGAAGTTTGGCTGTCTCCTGCCCAGACAGGAGCCCCACATACATCACGGGGAGGGGGGAATTCTCTGCCCGCACACATTCATAATGAAAGGGGCAGCTCTTCCCAAACAGGATGGGGAAGTGGAAAATGGTCCAATCCCCCAGATGGCAGAAGCCTCTATTTTGCTCCCAAAAGGTCTCACTAAGGCCAACCAATTGAGGGGAGGGGCATCTCTGGGAAAAGTGTGTGAAGGAGCTGCTCACAGGCAGAGCAACTAAGACCTGCCCAGGTGACTTACTTGGAAAGAGCGCAGAGAGAAAGCAAACCACAGGAGGGAGCTGCTGAGACCTTGGCCTTGGACCAGAACACATCTCATTGGCTGCCACCTGCTGCAGAAGGAAAGGAAGCTTCATTGCCCTGGCCCAAGAGTGGATACGATCCGCTGGCCAGAGTCCTGGCAGTTGTGAGCATAGAGGACTTGGCTACTTTATGGAGAGAGACCCCTTGAGGCCAACTGCAGCTGCCAGCAAAGTTCAGCTCCTGGAGAGGATGGGTTCTGAGATCAGGGAAAGTGTGAATGGGGGGCTGTGGTAGAAAGTTTGATCCTGCCATGTCTCCCGTGTCCCGTCTCCTGCCCAGGAAGTGGGACCCTTTCTCTTTTCATTCCCCCTCCTTGCTGTGTTTTTCCACTTTGCTTCTCAGGCAATGCCTTATCAGCTCATTGGAACTTGCTGTTGTAGCTCCGTCAGTAGTGTGGAATGTAGATTGTTTTGATCCTGGAGGTGTGTGGAGGCAGGGAGGCTTCTTTGCCTCTGGACTGTGGGACTGGAGGAGTGCCATCTCCCCATCTGGTCACCTTTGTGAACCGGGACGGGTGGGTAGGCGGGCGGCTGCGCGCACGGGAGGCTGCCGCACTGCCTTGCGTCCCAGAGGGCAGTGCGGCAGCCTTCCAAAAATTGGGACACTTGAAAAAACCCGCGGGATGCGGGACAAATTGTTTTAAGGCTGGACTGTCCCACCAAAAGCGGGACGTCTGGTCAGCCTACCCCTGGGGAACTGGTGTTCAGGGGTGGGGTATAATGGAGGCCATATTGCTGATTATGCTTCGTTCTGGTAATAGAGATCTAAATGCTTATTCCTGATGCTGTTTCATAATAAAGAATTCAACTGAGCACAGAGACTTGTTACAGTCCAGTCCAGTCCAGGGGCAAGACAGGTCAGTTGAGGGCCCAAGATCTCCCTGTGCCCCGAGGTTCCATCGAGGACTCAGGGCCACTTTGGGAGTTTCTCCGACAGGGCTGGGGTTTGGCCATAATTCCTGCTGCTTCAGAGCACATGCATGAACACCTGGCCTGGTATTCCAGAGTGCCCAGTGGAGACGCAGCCTCCTGCCGGGGTATCTGCCTAGCATGTTCTTCTTCACGCCTCTGACCTCCAAGGAGGCCCACGTTTACTGTCTTCTCTCCTACGCACTCACATTCATGAGCCCCGACAGGTTATCTTTCAGTTGTGCAACTGCGCAAAATCCACAAGCCCGCCATTCTGCGCAGGTCGCGCAGCACCTTATGAGCAGATTCTCTGAGCGCCCAACAGTGTACAGGTTTTTTTTTAATTTTAATTTTTATATTTATATTCTCATGGATATGGACTGTATTACATTATCTTTACAGGAAGAAGACATGAAGAAGAGAGAGAATATATGGACACCTCTAAAGCTTTTCTTTACAAAAAAGATGGGATCGAGATAGATAAATTTATTATTTAATGTTACAAAGTTAGTAGTATAATGTCATTCAAGTGAAGCTCTGTATGTTAATCTTTCCGTAAATATGTTTATAGGATTGGTAGGGTATCTAGGAAGAGGAGCCTTATTTAATTATTCGGCAATTATATATTCCCATTTGGGGAGAATCAAAACTAAAAGATATAGAAAGTATGCCGATTGCAAGAAAGAAGTATGTACAACATATGTACACTTTTTAAATCTATGTACAACATATATGACCTATTGTTGTAACACATTTTAATTTATTTAATAAAGTGATAATCTTAAAATAAATAAATAAAAAAAATAAAAAAAATAAAAAACCAGTGTACATTTTTTCCCGCATGGCAGCAAATATGGCCGCCACATAAATCTACAGCAACACGTTCATTATTGCCTGACCCTTTTTCTTTTGTGTGCTGCACCTACGCAGCTATGCAGGGCAGCCAATCGGACTGTGGGACAGTCAGCATGGCTGTGGGGGTTCATTTCTGTATGCCTGCGCAGCTACGCATGTGTTGCAGGAAATTTTTAAAAAGAGAAGTGTCTGTGTATGAAGGTGCAAAAGTAATCTGGATTGTTTCCATGGACTCCCAATTGCTGCCTGAATAGGTGAAGGTCACACATGCGAATGGGAAAAAGGGAAACGGAACCCATTTATAGTGACTGTAACTCGTTATGCATCTGCTGTGCGGAATCCGCCTCTGTGGCCCTTTCATACCACAGGTATCTGAGCCATCCTTTCCCCTTTCTCTGCTTTGGGGGGCAAAGCACCTCACTCTGGTGTAAGACTGTTGTCTTCCAAATCTGAGATCACACTGTCTTTGGCTTCCAGACAGCAACTTGCATCGTTTCTTCAAGTTGAGAAGAAAATTTGGCCTGGGGTTGCTCTGCACCCCCACAGAGAACGCTAACGTGGCGATGAAACTGCAGCCCTTTGCATTTCTCCCCAGCTGCTTTTGATTTTGTTTGCAGAGAGCTGGTTTTCTTTTCTTTGTAAAAGCTGTGGGTGTAAATTAATTGGCTGCAGGACCGCAAAGGTGCGTTGTGGAGAAGTGAGTTGCTAAGCGTTTCTTGCGTGCTGAGTGTGAAGACTCTTGAAGGCCTGATTCAGTCTCAGCGGGCCCTCTCCTGACATGACAGCCCGCACCTGTAAATGGCTGCACCGGAAAATGCTGCTCTGCGGGATGTCTGATCAACATCATTTTGTAGAACAAAGAGTATTTTCCAGCACAGTGCTGGACTTGTCCGCTGTGTGCAGGGCATGACTGTTCCCTGGTACTGGCATTGGGGTGAAAGGCCCTGCGGGATCTTAGTGAGTTCCGCAGGGCCTGTAAGATGGAGTTGTTCCACCGGGCCTTTGGAGGGACCAGCCGCTGAAGGTGCCCCCCCTCCCTGTTGGCTCTTGACATCTGGGCCTTTTCCCAGCTAATGGGACTCGCCGTCTCTCCCTCCTGGGGAGGATTTTATAAAAACAAAGTGGGGTTTGCTGGACGCCTCCTATTATTATTGCTGCTTTAATTGTTTTAGCTAGTTTTATTTTAACCGTGTTTTTATGTTGTACACCACCCAGAGCCCCTTGGGGATGGGGCGGTATAAAAGTCCAAATAATAAATAAATAAATGTGCAGGGCTGGCTTGAAGTGACCTGATGCACTCTGGCATAGGGGCGTACCTGCCAGAGGTTATGGGATTACCCCATGTCCCTCTGGCAGGTACGCCCCTATGCCAGAGTGCATCAGGTCACTTCAAGCCAGCCCTGTACATTTATCAGGTCACATGGGGGCAAAAATCGCCCCCACAGGCAGAAGCCTTCCGCGGGTCTGCAGGGCACCCCTCGCCAGACTTTACACCAGACTTTACACCGTTTTGGTTGCCCTCCTCTGGACCCGCTCCAGCTTGTCAATGTCCTTTTTGAATTGCGGTGCTCAGAACTGTACACAATATTCCAGATGAGGTCCAACCAATGCAGAATAGAGAGGTACAATTACATCCTCAATCAAGACACTATAGTCCAGTGGTGGCGAACCTTTGGCACTCCAGATGTTATGGACTACAATGCCCATCAGCCCCTGCCAGCATGGCCAATTGGCTATGCTGGCAGGGGCTGATGGGAGTTGTAGTCCATAACATCTGGAGTGCCAAAGGTTCGCCACCACGGCTATAGTCCTATTTATACAGCCCAGATTTGCATTGGCTTTCTTGGCCGCCGCATTACACTTTACAATGGCTTCACTTTGCCTGGTTTTCTGGTCCCCATCTGCTGGACAATCAGCCTGTCTCTGAGAAACCCCATACATTTAGATGACAGAATTTCTATCTTGAATCTCCATAGCTGATAATTCTTATTGTTCAACTTTTGCCACTGAGAACTTAACATATATGCAGTTTGCCACCCTCCATCACCTGGTCGAAACCAGATGTATGCCAGGATCTTAATGCTTGAAACCCAGAGCAATTTTTTTAACTTTGAAAAACTTCCTCCCCAAATCAGGCTCCCAGAAAACATTACAGAACTTCTAGGGGCTCTGAGCATGCAGCAAATGTGCTCCTTGGGTTCAGCCCAGAATTCTGGACTCCTTACTGTCTCTCCTGGGCCCATAACTTGTTGGCACCATGTCCCCTGAACAGAGAAAATGATAATAAGTCCCTTCTAAAGAGCAACTAGAAATCAGCTAGAGATATAAGCTGCTATTTTCTTCACTGCCTTTTCACATTTCTGAAATAAAAAGTCCTTCTTACCCTGTTCTTTTTTTTTGTTTCAGAGGAGAGCTGCATTTCAGAGGAGAGCCACGTCGATTGAATATAGCTATCTTTTTGCTGCTGAGGCAAAAATGTGTGCCAAAACATAATCCTGTCTATGTGTGCAGGTGTTAAGATGTGCTAACTTTAGCTAAACTCACTCAGCAACACTTTTCATCTGCTACCTGGCGGCCATCACAGTACACCAGCAGTACAGCTGCTTTACATGCCCGTCCCCCCAACAAGGTCTTCCAGCAAAATAGGAACTCAGAAAGACATCTGGAGGAATCTCAACCCAGCTGGAGCTTGCTCAATGCCTGTCTTGGATGCTGCACCAGTGGTGGGTGGTTTATTCCATACAAGTAAATGAAGGTTGGTATTCTGCAAGCAGAGACCATCAATTCCTGGTTGCGCATGAAATTTTCTCCTGTTCAAAATTCAAAACAATGTCCACGCCCTAACATTCTGTCCCAGGTGTGCTGTCAGTTGCTTGGTGCTGGAATGGCAACCTCTCTTTCCCTGATTGTTGTAAACAAGCCACAGAATGGCCTAATGGTGCTGTCTTCTTTGGAAGGCGACTGTGTTGAGACCTCTTGCTCATAAGAAAGGCAAGCCGCCGCCGTATACCAGCATTAGTTCTGCAGCGAAAGTTGAATGACACGGGGGGTTGTCATCGTGTCTGGAAGCTTCCTCCTTTTTCTAGTTTGTTGCATAACGTCCATGCTAATGAAGAAATCTGAAGAACGCCAGTAGTGGATCTAGGGGGGGCTGAGGCGTCAGGACAACCCAGGCCCCACTCGAATGTGTGGTGAGAGGGCGCACTGGGCTGTCCCCCTTACACTCCCCCCAGGAACAAGCAGCAGCAGCTGGTGCTGCTCACCCCGCCCCCCGCTGCATGTCTGCTCACCAATGGCTTCTTCAGACACCCCCCCCCCCCAGTAGTCTCTGCTACCAGAGGTGTAATACATTGCAGAAAGCCCCTTTCAGAAGACAAGGTGGCCAGCTCTTGCCAAATCATGTCTGGCCGCCGGGAGTAGTACAGGAAGGCCACTGTGGCGAATTCTTGCTACGGTTCCCTCTCTGTGAGCAGTTCAGTTGGGCAGTGGTGGACAGCTAATTGAGCTAGCTTCACTGAAGAAGTGGCTGATACTGCTGCTGCTGCTACCACAGACCACCAACTGAACATGAGTCAGCAGTGTGATGCGGCAGCCAAGAAAGCCAATGCGATTCTGGGCTGTATCAATAGGAGTGTAGTGTTGAGATCGAGGGATGTAATTGTACCTCTCTCTTCTGCATTGGTTAGACCTCACCTGGAATATTGTGTACAGTTCTGGGCAACACAATTCAAGAAGGACATTGACAAGCTGGAATGGGTCAAGAGGAGAGCAACGAAAATGGTGAAAGGTCTGGAGTCCATGTCCTACGAGGAGAGACTTAGGGAGCTGGGGATGTTTAGTCTGTAGAAGAGAAGGTTAAGAGGATGACATGATAGCCATGTTTAGATATTTGAAGGGATGTCATGTGGGTGAGGGAGCAAGCTTGTTTTCTGCTGCTCTGGAGACTAGGACACGGAGTCCTGGGTTCAAGGTGAAGGAAAAGAGATTCCACCTAAATGTCAGGAAAAACTTCCTGGTCAGTGCTGTTCAACAATGGAATGCACTACCTCGGAGTGTGATGGAGTCTCCTTCTTTGGAGGTTTTGAAAGAGAGGCTGGATGGCCATCTGTCAGGAGTGCTTTGATTATGTGTTCCTGCATTGCAGGGGGTTGGACTTGATTTTATTTATACTTTAGACTTTTATACCGCCCTATCCCCGGGGAGCTCCAGGCGGTGTACAACATATAAACATGATACAATCATAAAATAACTAAAAAACTTTAAAAGCAGCGATAAGAACAGTAAAACTAAGTATACTAATGTAGTAAATGCAAGTATAAATATAAATGGCGTACAGCAACTCAATTTTCAAAGTCCTCTCCCCAAGAGGGAGGAATGGTGAGTCCCATTAGGTGACAAACGGCCCAGATGTAAAGGGCCTAAAAAGGGGGGGGGGGCACTGTCAGCGGCCGGTCCCTCCAAAGGCCCGGTGGAACAGCTCCATCTTACAGGCCTGGCGGAACTCACCAAGGTCCTGCAGGGCCCGGACAGCTGGAGGGAGAGTGTTCCACCAGGCCAGGACCAGAGTCGTAAAGGCCCTGGCCCGCGTGGAGGCCAGCCGCATCATCGAGGGGCCATGGACCACCAGTAGATTGGCCTCTACTGATCGAAGAGGCCGTACAGGGACATATGGGGTGATGCGGTCTCGAAGGAGTCTCTTCCAACTCTATGATTCTACACCACTGGTCAGTATTGCCTACTCAGACTGGCAGCCACTCTCCAGGGTTTCAAGCAGAGGTCTTTCCCATAACTTCTGCCTGGTCGTTTTGACTAGAGATGTCGGGACTCAAACCTGGAACCTTCTCATGCACAGCAGAGGCTTTTCTACTCATCCGCAGCCCTAATAACCCTGCCCCAAAGGAATAAGTGAGGTAGCTTACATATGTATAATCCTGCCTGTTGCCTTCACCTAAAAACAAAAACCTGTATTTCCAGTCCTATTTATCATGTGCTTTTCTCTGAATTAGGTCTGGTCTGAATGACACCGTCAGAAAAATTGTGCTGTTTTTCCCCCCTTCAGTTTCCTTCAAGAGAAATAATAATAATAACAACACATTTAAAACATCAGTATGAGCAATGTAACAGCTTGTATACTTCAGGGACTTTGTGGGGGGTGGGGGGTGGAGTGGGGAGCGACAGCGCAGGATCTGTGTAGGGGAAGGAACTGATTTATTCATTTTAAAATGTTTACATCACACCATTCGATGACGCTCAAGGCATCTTACAAATTACCTTTAAAGAGGGTTCATTAAAACAATGACAAATATCAACACAAATGCAGTGCGCTGTCGTGAAATTAAAATTTCTGCACAACAGTAAACAAGGAACCAGGAACCGGTTAGGGGAAAAAAGACACAAGCTCACGGCAACCACAACTGCAGGTCAGCAGAAAAAAAAGTCACGGACAAGAGCTTTCCTGGAAAAGGCCTGTGTACATTTTCTGGCAGCCACAGCAAAGACCCAGCAGCAGACTACAGGCAGAAATTTTCACGTGGTCAGAAGGGGCAATGGAATCCATGGCTGCACTGCATCATAGGCGTTGTAGTCTTTTTACGTTCTGTCGAGTCATTTGCAGAAAAGGGTTTAAAGTGGGGTGAGAATACAGAAGAACCAGAAGGAGAGCATCAAAATAATGTCCTGATTTAAGAACATAAGAACAAGCCAGCTGGATCAGACCAGAGTCCATCTAGTCCAGCTCTCTGCTACTCGCAGTGGCCCACCAGGTGCCTTTGGGAGCTCACATGCAGGATGTGAACGCAATGGCCTTCTGCGGCTGTTGCTCCCGAGCACCTGGTCTGTTAAGGCATTTGCAATCTCAGATCAAAGAGGATCAAGATTGGTAGCCATAAATCGACTTCTCCTCCATAAATCTGTCCAAGCCCCTTTTAAAGCTATCCAGGTTAGTGGCCATCACCACCTCCTGTGGCAGCATATTCCAAACACCAATCACACATTGCGTGAAGAAGTGTTTCCTTGTATTAGTCCTAATTCTTCCCCCCAGCATTTTCAATGAATGCCCCCTGGTTCTAGTATTGTGAGAAAAGAGAGAAAAATTTCTCTCTGTCAACATTTTCTACCCCATGCATAATTTTATAGACTTCAATCATATCCCCCCTCAGCTGCCTCCTCTCCAAACTAAAGAGTCCCAAACGCTGCAGCCTCTCCTCATAGGAAAGGTGCTCCAGTCCCTCAATCATCCTTGTTGCCCTTCTCTGCACTTTTTCTACCTCCTCAATATCCTTTTTGAGGTGCGGCAGTCGGCCACAGCTGTTGGCAGTCGGCCACAGCTGGTATTCTAAGAGCCCATCAGTTGCTGTGTCCTCCAATCCTAAAGAAACGGCAAGATAAATGCAGCCCTACACCCCAAAACAGCAAGGATGAGCTCGAGCAAATGTGTTGTGCAAAGAGTTGTGGGTGTGAAGGGGCTGCTGGGGGCAGCGATCCAGACCAGTGGCAAAGGGCACCTGCCGTGCCAGGCCAGCCTTTCCTGTAGGGAAGCAATCTGTGGGGGAATTAATTCTGGAGGGGAAACTGATCTAGAAAGGTGGTGAGGGTCTGTAGGGTTTTGCAGGCCCCAAACCCAGCCAATCTCCCCCACCCTTCCCATTCTTTAAAAAGTCCCCAGGGTGCCCTAGGCTCTGGCAAGAGGGTTTATCCAGCCACCATCGGGTTGACCTGCCAGCAAGGAATGGGGCCAAGCTCTTGCCAGAAGAACAGGAATCTCACAAGAACATAGGGACTGGCCTGCCCAGCTGGCACACTGCTGCCACAGAGGCGGGGGGAGGGGGGGGAGCCTGGGTCCTTGTCTGGCTCCCAGAAGGGAGAGGCAGGTGAGCAGCGGGGGAGGGGGTGTGAGGACCCACATCCTCCAGTCCACCACCTGCTGGGAACTTGTGTGGCGGTGGTTGCATGTCATTCGCAGCATCCCAGGTTCACAAAGGCAAGTTTGGTACCAGTGAGTCACCTTGGCACCTGGGAACCCATTGGTTGTAGCACTAGAAGGTGGGAGCAGGTTTCCCATCCTGAGCGCAACTGGACCGGATCTCACCTTTTGTGAAAAGGAATTTGACTTGGAGCCTCCCTCCCAAGGAGGGGGCGGGCACAGATCCCAACAGCCCCCCCCCCCCCCCCCAGTTTTGGTCCTGCTAGGCAGACTTATTTCTATGTAACCCCCTGCATCCCTTGACACTCACGCAGTGGGGCAGACTTCCCACCTAGTGTGCAGCAGAGAACTGGGCTGGTGGAGCAGTGAACTCTGGCTGGATCGCGGCCCACGTTGCGCACAAAGGATGAGGCCCGCAGGTTTGTTCAGAAATAGGTCTTCAGTCCAGTGCATTGAATGCTTGAATGTTGTTTGCTGAGCTGGCTTCGGCCGGGATGACTGGCAACGGCTGGGTCGGCCCTGTTGCCAAAAAACCCAACTTTCTCCCCCGTTCAGATAGACTGCTCTTGCTTGGGAGGTAGCGCACACCAGCGACCCCTGCCGGCGGGCCGGTACCCCAGGCTCCTTCCCCGAGGCCATCCACGGACCCGGGGAGGGGGCTCGGGCTCCCCGGCGGCTGAGGCGTCCCAGGAGGCGCTCCTGCGGGGGGGGGGGGGGCGGAGGAGGCGCGGCGACGGCTGCTGAAGGGGCCGGGCGGCGTGGGCGCGGAATCCCTCTCAGGGCACAGCCCGACCGAGCCGCCCCCACCACTAGGCACCCGCTGCCTGCCGCCCGGCTCCGCCTCCTCCTCCTGCTGCTGCTGCTCTTCATTGGCTGCGGCCCGTCGGGTGGGGGGAGCGACGAGGAGGCGCTGGCGGCGGCGCCGGAGCGCTCTTGCGCGGCCGCACCGGAGCCCAGCAGACCCGTGGACAGGACGGCAGAGGCAGACTTCGGCAGCCCCCTCCACCCCCGGTGAGCTCCGCGGCGGCTGCAAGGCGGGTGGGGGGGCGCCGGTCCCAGCTCAGAGCACAAAGGCAGCAGGCAGGCAGGCAGGCAGGCGGGCGGGCGGGCGGGCAGGGGTCGCGCGGGGGCCGACGCAGGAGTGCCCGGGGCGTGGCCAGGCAGAGTCGGGGGGCTGCGGCGAGCCCCCCCTCCCAGGATTGGGGGCTGCCCGGCTCGCAAGATGGCGAGCGGGGGGGCGGAGTCTGGCCTGCCTCTCTCCCCCCTACCACGGCGCCCTTGGGGGAGCCCGGCCTTCTGCGGCGCCGCTCGGGCTGGGGTAGTGGGGGGGGGGGGTGTCTGAGGCTGCCCCCCCCCCCCGACGCAGCATCCCCGCCTCCGGGCGCAAGAAGAAAGAGGCGGCGGCGCGCTCTGACGCGGGATCGCTCGCAGCTGCGGATGGTCTGCCTGCCTGGGCGCCGCCTTCTTGGCAGGGCCGGGGGGGGGGTCGCACTGCGGGGCTTCCTCTCCCCCCCCCCCACGGCCGGTGGCTTGTGTCAGGGGCCGCCCCCTCGGGGATTGGGGGGCTCCTGGCGGCGGGGGTGCCTGCGTGGCCCCAGGCGGCGTTGCTCCGGCCTGTCAGAGGGGCGTCTTCCCTCCGCAGTCCCCCGCCGGAGCCTGTGGCGCTGGGCTCCGCTGGCAGCTGCAGCCTCCCTTCCCATCCCCGGAGCGCTTGCTGCGACCCTGCTGGGGGTGGGGATTCACGTTTCCATGGAAGTGCTGGGGTGGGAGGGGATCTCCCAGTAATTTGGGGGTCACACTTTGCTCTCCTTTCCGCCTCATTCCAGTGGGGCAGTGGGACATCGCGAGGCAAGAAAGAACTGGGAGAAGAAACTTGCTCCGGAGCAAAATGGAAGTGGTGTCAGTTGGGATTTGGGAGGAGGAGTTTGCCCTTCCCTGGGCAGGGTGGCGCTCCCCTGGAAGAAGGCAATGCGCCACTTGGGGACACATATATGTCTCGTGGTCGCTGAGTGAAGGGTGCCTTTTGCCAGTTCCAGCCCTTCCCGGAGGAGGCCGACCCAAAGCCCCACACTCTTGGGGAACTACCTGGTTGGACTACCGCAACCTGCTGTGCGTGGATCTGACTCAGGAGATGGCTTGGCAGCTTCAGAGTTTGCAGTGTGGGCAAAGCTGCCCCACCTTCATCAGCTGCAGTGGGTGGGGGGCTTTTTCTCAGGTGCCCTTGAGGGGGCCAGTCTTGGGCTTGAAGGCTCTGAACTGTTTGGGTCCCGATTCACGTCAGACACAGGCACTTGTGTCCGTCCGTGCCGGCTGGCCGGCCTGCCTGGGTTTTAGGTCTTTGTGGGGGTGATGGTGTCCTGTGAGAAGTGACCTCGCGTGGAGTAAGGAGGCTTTGGGGTGGCCCTTTCAGCCCCCCATCCTGGAGCTGAGAGACGTGAGGTTGGCGTGCCTGGCTGAACTGGTGTCGGAGGTGTATGGGGGGGGGAATGGCAGCCATAGGCAACACCTGCTCCGGTTGCCCCCCCACTGCCCACTTCAGGCGAGGGGGGCAGCAGCCGGCTTGCTGCCGCCGCCCCCCCCCCTCAACCTTGATTGGTGGTGGCCCTTCGGCCTCATCTTTGGCCTCTTGCAGGGCTGGCATGAGGGGCACCCAGCAGGCCAGCAGAAAACTTTGGTCTGTGGGGGTGATTTTGCACCCCCCATGTGACCAGATAGGTGGTACCTGGGGACATGGGTAACCCCATGTCCCTCTGGCAGGTACGCCGCTGGCTGGTGTGGCTGAAGTCCTGGGAGTCAGAGAGGTTGGGGGCCGGGGCCATTTGTGGCTTTGAACTTGCAGTGATCTTCTGTTGCCAGCTGCCTGGGAGGGCAAGCTTCTTGCCCGGCACTGGTCAGCGGAGGCCCCCGTAGCACAAAGCCTCTCACGGCGCTTCCTTCCTGGCAGCAGGTGTGGATGTCGGTAGGGCCAGAGTTCCCAAAGCAGTCCTGCTTTAGGGAAGAAGGAATGGGGGGGGGGGGAGGATTCTGGGGGCGAGGACGAGGGTCCCCTTGGGATATGGGGTCAGCAATATCCTACGTGTAGGAGGAGGTGTGCCCTTCGAGGAGGTTACGTTTGGCATTTTCCCCTCTGGGGCCCTGATCTTCACCTCCCTGACACTGCGGTGGTGGCACCTGAAGCAGGTGCAGGGACCTCTTGCGCCACATGCGGGTGGGAGCTGCTTCATGGCTCCGATCTGGGGGGCCCGCAGCCCAAAGGGTCACTGACACACCTCTGAGTAGCCCTTGGTAGTGCTTGTTCTTGTAATTGTCCCCAGCCCTGGTCCTGGAGGGCCGTGCTTGAGGCTGCTGCTCCGCCTGTTACTCCAGGCAGCCCAGTGGGGAGAGCAGCAATAAAGCCCAGCCGCATTTTTGTCTGGAGATCCTCACCAGGGAGCCCCTGAAAGACTGAAAGCCGTTATTCCAGTGTAAAGGTGCCAGCTTCATGTTGCAGCTGCAGGTGGGCCCCGTCGTCCCTCGTGGAGAGAACGGGGGGGGGGGGGTTGACACCCGGTGGGGGAGGAGTCCTTTGAAATGGGAGCTGAGCCTCAGGCGCCCTGGAGCTGTGGAAGGCAAGGGGACCATGAAGACGAGCTCTTTGCTGGCTTATTTGTCACGCTTCCCTCTTCCTTTCCAATGCGCTTGCCTCCATCAGAAACTCCCATGTGTGAGGCTAGGGCGGGGGCGTAGCAGGGGGAAATGCTGCCTGGGGTGAAATGGTGCCCCCTGCCCCTCTGATGGCCTCTATGCCCCCCACGCCCCACTTACCTGAGCCGACAGAGGTCCCAGGCAGGGCCGAGGAGCGCCCAGCAGGCCTGCAGCAAGTTGCCACCCCCCATCTCTTTTGGAGGCCATGTCTTCTTGGGGCCGCCTCAAGCTTCGGTGTGTGTGGGGTGATTTTCTACTCCACGTGACTAAACGGGGATCCACCTGGGACATTTGTCCCCACCTTGCCCCGTGGTGGCTACTCCACTGGGCCAGGAGCAAACCTGTGCTCCTCAGGTTTGCAAGACCCCAAAATGGGGAGTGGTCTGTCTGAGCATGCCCAGGCAAAGTGGAGCGTTATGAACAGGGGCTGGCCGCCACTTGGGGCCGGAATTTGCCTTTCCTGTGTGGTGATGGTGCTGCTCCCTCACGGTCCTCGGGCGTCAGCCCAGCACGTTCTTGCACCCACAGCCTCTGGGCAAGTTTTTTTCTGGCAGGGAGGGGGCAAAGGAAGCCTCTCCAAGCGTGGAGGTGTGGCCCACCTGCTGCCCTGGGAATTTGGGGTGGTGGGTTTTCCCCTTGTCTCTGACCCTGCGCCCTGTGCTATTCAATATTTTTATCAACGACTTGGATGGTGGAATAGAGGGCATAATAATCAAATTTGCAGGGGATACCAAATTAGGAGGGGAAAGCTAATCCCCCAGAGGACAGAGTCAGAATTCAAAATGGCCTGTGCAGACTAGAGAGCTGGGCCAAAACAAACAAAATGAATTTCAATAGAGATAAGTGTTAAGATACTACACTGAGGCAGAAAAAATGAAATACGCCGTTATAGGATGGGTGACACCTGACTTGACAACACTACACGCGAAAGGGATCTGGGAGGCTTAGTAGACCACAAGCTGAACATGAGTCAGCAGTGTGATGTGACAGCCAAAAAAGCCAATGCGATTTTGGGCTGTAACAATAGGAGTATAGTGACAAGAACGAGGGATGTAAATGTACCTGTCTATTCTGCATTAGTTGCAATATTGTGTACCATTCTGTGCACCACAATTCAAGATGGATACGGGTCCAGAGGAGGGCAACCCAAATTGTCAAAGGTCTGGAATCCATGCCCTACGAGGAGAGGCTTAGGGAGTTGGGGATGTTTAGTCTGGAGAAGCGAAGGTTAAGAGGTGACATTTTTAGATATTTGAAGGGATGTCAGGTTGGTGAGGGAGCAAACTTGTTTTCTGCAGCTCCAGAGACTAGGACCAGGAGTAATGGATTCAAGGTACAGCAAAAGAGATTCCACCTAAACATCAGGAAAACTTCCTGTTGGACAGTAGAATGCACTACCTTGGAGTGTGGTTGAATCTCCTTCTTTAGAGGTTTTTTAAGAGAGCCTGGACGGCCTTCTGTCAGGAGGGCTTTGATTGTATGTTCTAGCATTGCAGGGGGTTGGACTTGATGGCCCTTGTGGTCTCTTCCGACTCCATGATTCTATTTTGGAAGGTGGAGGGCGCAGGTTGCTTCTAATGCAAGCTCTGTACATAAGAGAAACACATTTTGCAGTACGGATCTGGTGACCTACATAAACAAATGCAGACAGACACATGATGCGTTCTTATGTCGAGGGGAGAGAGCTTATCTCAGGAGGGCCACACGTGCTGAGTCCTGGGGACGGCCTTCACAAATGCTTTGCTCCCAAGGCTGCCTGGGCAGCCCTGAGGGTTAGGGTTAGGGTTAGGCCGAGCCTTGCGCCAGGTGGGGCTCTGCCCTCTTTCTGTTTCAGGGTGTGAGGGTGTCAGGACCACGCACGAGGGATTCCTGCCCTCCTTCTCCTGCTCTCTGCTGTGGTTGCTGCCACCGTTCAGTGGGAATGTTTGCAGCAGAACCTCCGAGAAACCCATAGTTCTGGGGCTGTAGTTCTCAGTGGCTCTGTCGACTGCTACGCTCAGGATGAAAGGCAGTGCGTGATGTCCTGCAGGCAAATGTTGACAATATGAGTCTTCTGGGGGGAGGGGGGGAGATACCCCCCCCCCCCCCCCGCCCGCCGCTGTGCTTCAGATGAACCCCCGGGAGGGGAGAGACCGGATTGTGCAGCTCCCGGCCTGGAATGGGCCTGTTTCCTGAGGCTGCCTGCATTTAGTGGCGCAGGAGAAGAGGGTCGAGGGTCGGCTCCCCTTTGGAGGAAATTTCCTGGCAGCGGAGGCACCGTCGCTGTGGAAAAACCCTCCTGCTGCGTCGTCGGTCATGTTGTCGACAGCTTCGTGAGTCCACTCCTTCCATCCCGCGTGACAAAGAGGGAGGCGGCGTGCCCTCGCTGGGGTTTTTCCTCTCTGCTTCCACCTCAGTATTTTCTAGGGGAAGCCATAAAAAAAGCTCTCCGTGTCATAGAGACGGCGAATCCGGCAAGAACGTCCCCGCTGTCTCCCGAGGCACCTTCTGCAGCACTACCCAACAGAGGCAGCGGGTCGTAGCAGGATCCAGACCTTACTTGTGGGTACAGCTAAGTTGGATCACATCCTGAGATCTGCTTAAGATCCAGATATGGTGATGGGGGTGGCTGTAAACAGATGCCCACGTGGCCAGTGCCACGTGGTCTTTTCTGGAGACACCAGCATCCTCCTTGGCGCAAGCGGGTCTGATTGAACTCAGGTACAAAAAGAAATGCTTGGTCATCAGAGGGGCGGGGTGCCACAGGTGTCCCCTGCGGGTAGGTCTGTGGCTGTTGCCTTACTAGGTACCCTGAGAGAAGGAGAGGCATTGGTGGGGAGTTGAGGTGGGCTGCAGGCAAAGTTACAGCCATCAAAATGTCTGTTTTTTTAATGTCTTGTGGGGTGGGGTGCGCTTCAGCTTGGTGTAGTGGTTAAGAGCAGGTGGATTCTAATCTGGAGAACCAGGTTTGATTCCCCACTCCTCCACCTGAGTGGCAGAGTCATATCGGGAAACTGGATTTGTTTTTTCGCTCCTACACATGAAGCCTCCTGGTGACCTTGGTCTAGTCACAGTTCTCTCTGAACTCTCTCGGCCCCACCTGCCTCACAAAGTGTCTGTTGTGGAGAGAGGAAAGGAAAGGAGCTTGTAAGCCACCTTGAGTCTCCTTACAGGAAAGAAAGGTGGGGTATAAATCCAAAATCATCATCATGTTCATGGACTACAATTCCCATCAGTCCCTGCCAGTAGGGCCAATTGGCCTTGCTGGCAGGGGCTGATGAGAATTGTAGTCCATGAACATCTGGAGTGCCATAGGTTCGCCACCACTATTGATGCAAAGCAACATCAGATACATCTCTCTCTCTCTCTCTCTCTCTCTCTCTCTCTCTCTCTCTCTCTCTTTCTTTCTTTCTTTCTTTCTTTCTTTCTTTCTTTCTTTCTTTCTATTGGTGTCTTCTGCCAGTGGGTGAAGAAATCACTGTTTTGTTTGGCGTATCCCCAGTAATGGTTATGGGCCTCTAGGTTTGGTGTGCTTTGGCGCGCGGGAAGCGTGGAAGGCCATTGGCGGGTCCGGTCGGGCTTTCCAGGGCATCCAGCTGGCCTCTTGCTCTCTTTTGAGCCCAAGGACGAACCCTCAACCAATGGGCATGCAGGACAGTTTCAATTAGAAATGTTACTGGATTATATAGGATAAGATTTTAAAAGTTTTTAATTGTTCAGAGGCTTCAGTGCGCACTGCCTTTGGACCTGGATCAGGTAGACAGGTGGCATTGATCTAGGAATGCATCTCAATCACCTGGACACAATCCCCCTGATGAGCAGTCCCACACCCTAGGCCAGAGGTGTCAAACTCGCGGCCCTCCAGATGTCATGGACTACAGTTCATGCTGGCAGGGGATGATGGGAACTGTAGTCCATAATATCTAGAGGGCCACGAGTTTGACACCTGTGCCCCAGGCGATGCCCAATCCAGTCATATTTATGTCATATCCAGCCCTCGTAACAAAGGAGTTGGACACCACTGGGCTTTGGAGTCTCCTTTTGGGAGGGTGGATCTTTCCTCCCCCCCCCCCCCCCCCCGGCACCCATTGGTACTTTAGGGCTTTGCGTCTCCTGTTCAACTCACAAATGGGCGTTCTCTGTAAGCCCTGCTTGCTCACAGCAAGATCTCTGCCTGGACAGAGGACGGGGTGAGCTGTGAAAAGTGACGGAACAGCAGGCTGGTGGAGCGGGCAGGCAGGTGTTTAAATACGCGGGGAAGAGTCCAGGCAATCTGGGCGGTTAGTCATCCGCCGGAAGCTGGCCCTGCAGTGCAGTGCTTCAGATGCATGGTGCCACTCTTTGGGGAACGGCGTGTACATGAGAGGCCTCCCTAAATATGAGGGACTGTGCATAAAATCGGGGTGTGTGTGTTTTCTCTACAACTTACCTTCCTCTTGGAGCGTTTGTGCGATGTGCCATTCAGTTGCTTCTGACTTGCGGTGACCTGTATAATTGAATGACGTCCCAACGCTTCTTTGACAGCTGTGTGCTGAAAGGCTGCGGCTTTTCTCATTCTTCTTTATTGATCCTTCCCCTTTAGAGCTCCTGAATTCAGTAAACGGGGTTCCTGCCGCAGTTACCTGCGAGAGGAAGAATTTCCCCGTCAGCTGGGAATCCTGTGATTGCCCAAAGCCCTGATGTTACTTCAGAGAGATTCTGACAGCTGAGCCAGGCTTGGCGTGTGAAATGGCGCAGGACTGTTGCAACATCAGGGTAGACTCTGCTACTGGCAGCCTTCTGTTCTGTGGGTTGGAAGGGCCAGGCGGTGGTAATATGAGGGCAGAACGAAGGACCGGGTTTATTCCTTAGCCCCTGGAGCAGAGGTGTCCAACTCTGGCGCTTCAGATGTTCATGGACTTCAATTCCCATCAGCCCCTGCTGATGGGAATTGTAGTCCATGAACATCTGAAGTGCCAGAGTTGGACACCTCCCCTGCCCTAGAGTATTTGGGGGGCAGGGAGTGCATTTTGGGTAGTTCTGGCAGCCTTAATTCATGTCCATGTGGCCACTGGGAACCCAGTCTTGGGTTTGCATGGAATATCCCTTGGTCCTGGGGCTTCTGTGAGTCAGTTGCAACTTGATGGCATTTTACACCACCCACACCATGGGATACCACCCCCTCCACGTCCTTAAGTGGGCCTTGCCTTGAATGGGATGCTGTGAGCTGTGCTTGGATACTTAAGAGCTTTGCTTAATGCTCTCCTGTCTCCGTCCTTCCAGGTACTGCAATGGGGCTGAAGCCCTCTGGCCGCTGACCACCAGGAGCCCCAGGGCACCTCTTTGGGAGCTGACCATGTCGATCACAGACCACAGCCCCACCACCGGGGTGGTGACGGTCATCGTCATCCTGATCGCCATAGCGGCGCTGGGCGCCCTGATCCTCGGCTGCTGGTGCTACCTGCGCCTCCAGAGGATCAGCCAGTCAGAGGACGAGGAGAGCATCGTGGGCGAAGGCGAGACCAAGGAGCCCTTCCTCCTGGTCCAGTACTCAGCCCGCGGGCCGTGCACGGAGAGGAAAGCCAAACTCATGCCCAACGGCACCGAGACTCACAGCTAACTGGATGGCTGGAGCCAGAGGGGACCCGGCCAAGGACCTGGGCCGGGGCGGACCACTCTGTGGAGAAGGCCTGGGCCTGAGGGGAGATTTTTGGCCACCTGTGGATCTGCAGACACACTGAGGCGGAGGTTCCTTGTTGCTCCAGAACTGCCCGAGCCTCTTTTCCTGGCGTGAGGTCTGTTGCCGGCAGGGGCGGCGGCAGCGCCACTGCATACTGAGGCGAGCGCTGCCCGTTACTTGAATTCTTCACTGAGCCTCTTTGGGATGGAGCCGACCCTTGAAATGTGAACCTTACGCAACTGTGAACCTGCGCGTGTTGTGTGTACATAGGAGGGGTGTGTAGTTCTAGTCTGTTCCGCAGCATATGGAATGGCACGAATGCCTGTCGCATTAGCAATGGTCTTGGGGCGAGGAGACGCGTGACCACCAGTGCGTCTCCAAAACCAAGCCGTGGGGTTGGGGAGGGGGGGGGTGATATGTGGGTTTGCTGGGGGAAATTTTTGTAGCAGTGGAACATGGCCGGGTCTTTCTTTGGGGTGGTGCTGCTGAAAAACTCCCCTCTTCTGGAATGCAGCTTAGTTGTAATAGTTGGGGCTGGGGGAGAAGCATGGGGGCGGGAGTTGCTTTAGGCTCAGCAAGGGGGCAAGTGCTCTGAACTCTTCCCCTCTTCCGCCGGAGTCATGATGGCAGCCATGCCGGAAAGCTCATGGGGGGCTTGGGAGGGGCCAGCAGAGCCAACCTGCTTTGGGAAATCCGTGCCCAAGGACAGGAAAAGGTCTTTCCCCCTGAGCCTGCCTCCGGACCGTGGCGTTTGTATCCCTAGCCCCTTGCTTGCCCAGTTGGGCGCTGAAGTCCACCCCGCCCCGCCCCAGGCGCTCATGAAGCAAGCCCGTGCGTCATCATCCGTGCGTCTTGTGGATTTCTCGCCTTTTCTTTTGCTTGGCTATACAGAGGGGGCTTCTATAAATAACTTGAAGGGGGACGAAGGGATCCGTTTCTGGCTCCAGGAGGTCTTTTGGCCGTCTTGTTTTTCTGTGTTTATCGTGGTTCTGTTGCTGTTCGTGAAAACTGAATTCTCCAGTTCTGGCCATGCCGTCCCCCCCCCCCCCAAGGCTAAAAGGGCCTGTTTTTTCTGTTATAGGGCTGGCAAGGGGAGACTCTGGAGCGCCCCCTTCATGCTTGCCTGGCAGAACATCGTCTCTGCGAGCCCCAAGGAGTGAGGGTTGTATGGAACTACCCTGTTTCCCCGAATATAAGACATCCCCGGAAAATAAGACGTAGTAGAGGTTTTGCTGAAGTGCGAAATAAAAGGCATCCCCCAAAAGTAAGACGTAGCAAAGTTTTTGTTTGGAAGCATGCCCGACGAACAGAACACAGAAAAATAAGACATCCCCTGAAAATAAGACATAGCACAACTTTGGGAGCAAAAATTAATATAAGACACTGTCTTATTTTCGGGGAAACACGGTAGTAAAGGGGAGTCCGGGATGCTTGGGACGATGTTCCAGCAAAGGGCTCTCAGCCAGGGCTGGCTTGTGCAGCTTGGCCTCTTTTCCCCACCCCCACCCTGGGGAGGGGCGGGGGGGCTTGCAGAAATTTCACTCCCAAGATGACTGAACTTTTGCCTTCCTTTGTTCTGGGGTCCCTCTTCCCCCCTCCCCCGCTACAGAATTGACCAACTGGAGAATAGGATGCTTGAACTGAGCCCCTCCCCACACCCCTTCCACACATCGGTCCAAGGGATGCTCCCTCACTCCCTGCGTGGCCTCCAAAAGGCTCTGCTGCCCCCCAGCTGGAGTCTCATTTGCAGCTGGGATGCTGAGGACCAGCCAGTGGGGCAGGAGAGCCCCTGTGAATGCATAGGGCCAGGCCGCGCCATGAGGCCATCTGCTGGCTGAGGGTATAGGAGGATCTTGTTGGCTGCGGCCAAGACTGGCTCCTTTCAAGCCTTGTGCTCTCCCCTCCATTGCCCCTAACCCTTGCGTGAACCTACCTCACAGGATTGTTGTGAGAATAAAATGCAGGAGAGCCTAATGATGTGAGCCGTTTGGATCACCATTAAGGAAAAATGCAGGATATAAATAGAGACGCGTGCTGTATGTCAGGGGGCGGGAAGAGCATAATTACCTACACTGGGGATGCCGGGGTAGGAGAGAAGACATCTGGATTTGGGAGGGGCCTTCAAGTCAAAGCCCACCTTCGATGCTAGGAATCTAAAAGAGCTGTCCGGCATCATTGCATAGAGCAGAGGTCCCAGGGTGGGAAGGTAGTTTAAATTGTCTGCAGTGTGCAGCAGGTTGAACTAGATGACCTTTGACCCCCTCTCCCCTGTTCCCTGGCTCCTCTGTTGAGATGCTCTCAGTTGTAGGAACTTTGTGCTGTTCAGAGGACAGCCCACTGGATTGGTCTTGTCAGAAGCAGCAGCAGCAGAGGCAACGCCACCTTCCAGGGTAGACGGAGGTTCTGCTGTTCAGCAACAGCTCCCCAACCTTTCTTGTCCACCAGCCCCCCCGCCCCATGTTTGTGTCCTCCTCTCCCACAAGCAACCCGCAGTGGTTTTCAGCATCCCTGTCCCTTCAACAACTGTGGCACCATGCCCAGGGTCCCATAAAGCCTGCCCAGGTGAACTGGGCAACAAACGGGTACAGAAGAGCAGAGCCCTGATTCGAGAGGGGGCTAGAAGTGCCAAGGCCTCCCACTATACTGGGGGGATGTGCATTAGAACAGACACCCCCTCCTCCAAAATCAGGTTGGAGTGAAAAGAGAATGAGGCCACGGATACATGCTTTGATTGCGTGTTCCTGCATTGCAGGGGTTGGACTTGATGGCCCTTGGGGTCTCTTCCAACTCTGTGATTCTACCCTGACATCACCGAGAGATCTCCACCAGGGGAGGGGACTCCACCCATCCTGAGCAAAGCTCTTCGGAGCATCCAGTTCGGCACCCGTGAACTTACACACCGTGGGCAGGGCTGTCGCCAATGAAGAACCGCTTCCCTTCCAGCGGAGCTGAGGGAGAACATGGGAACCTGCGACGGCTGGGAATGGCCTCTTCCGGCTGGCAAAAGCCACCAAACCAGGGTCCGTGACCCTTTGAAAGGGGAGGCCTCATCCAGCAGTGTTTTGCATGGGGCAGGACGGCGCTCAGTGTAAGGGGTGGGCCCAACACTTGGAAAAAGAGAGTCACAATAGGGAGGGAAGGAACCAACCCTTTTTAATTTTCTCTCCCATTCAATTTTATCGAACACAGGCACACACTTGGTGTGGACGCTTTTCCATAAACAAAAGCATCAATGGTGACCACCCATTTAGACATTTCCAAGAGAGCATAAATTAAAAACCTTCTTGCTGTTTTTCAAAGCTGATGCAGCCCAAAACTGGTCCTGATTGAGACGGGGGGTGGGGGGGTGGGGGGGGGGTGTCACACAGCCAAACTTCCCAGCCGGTGAATGTTTTCATTTAGGTGACATCAGTAGAAAAACCTATCAAATTAGTGCAATAAGAAAAGTGCGGAGGGGCAGCTCATGGGCGAGATCACCCTCGAGTGCCCGACCTCCGGGTCTGGTGAATTTACTTGTTACAAAAATAGTCCTCTGATTTTCCCCCACCCCTTTTGTAGTTCATTGAAAAAACTTTACGATGAAATTTCAATAAAATTTGCATAAAGATCTTCCCCATTGAGAGTCACTTGATTTTGTTTTTCCTGGTGTGTTTGCCGCCCACACCTTGCCTCCCTCCAGGTGGGCTACTCTGTCCAGTTCTCTTTGTTGTGCTCTGCAGCAAGTCTGGGCTCGGGGTGGGCGTTTCCGTCCTTCTCCGCAGCCAACACGACCACCCCGGCTTCCTCCTGGGGGAGCCCCGCCTCTGCCTGTGCTGCCCGTTTGCTCTCCACCGACGCCAGCAGGAATTTCAGCAGGGTGTTCTCAGCCAGGAGGGCCTTGGAGGCCTCGGCCAGCTCCTGCAGCTTGCCAGCCAGTTCTGCCAGCTCCTGGGCCTTCTGGTCAGCGAGGCCCTGCAGCTGTTCCCATTGGCTCTGCAGGGCTCCGTGCTGCTTCCGCAAGGCCTGGCTTTCCCACTGCAGCCTCTGCTTCTCTTTCCTGGCCTCCAAAAGCTGGGCTCTGAGCAGGGTCTGAGCCTCCCGCAGGGCCTGAGCTTCGGCTCTGAGGTGCTGGATCTCCCTTTCCAAGTGGGCAATGCGACCCTGCTGCTGCAGGTAAGGCTGGGAGGCTGCCCCGGGGGACGGGGGGCTCGAGTGGCGTAGGAGGAATCTGAGCAGGTTGGGAAGAGTGATGGCGAAGCCCTCGGGAAACTTCACGCTTTGGTCCTTTCTAGAAAAAAAGGGAGGAAATTGAGAACGTTTCCCCACGCGACGGGTCCCCTGTTGCCCAGGGCGAGGCCTGCGGGTCGTAGGCTTTTCCAGAGGTACCAAACTCTGCTTTAAAACAAGTCCACAAAACTCAACCCACCCCAGCCTGCCTCTGCAGAGTCAAAGAAAGCAGAACTTCCAGCTTCCCTTCATTGCCTGGAGGTGACCAAGGGCGACTGGGCATGTTGTCCGGACGATGGACAGTTTAAAAACTAAGCTGACCACTCCTCCGGCACAAAGCTGACGGTCAGCATGGAACAGTGGTTAAAGTTGGGAGGCCCAGGTTCGAATCCCTCTCTGCCATGGAAACTTGCTGGGAGAGATTGGAAGGGGGAAATGCTGGCAGGTGACTGGAGACAGATTTATTCTCGTGTGTGTTTTGCTATACGATTGGGCGTTTTGATCCCTTTGTGGGTTTTGCTATATGATGGCTGCAAAAAGAACTCCTGGATGATCCTTAAGCAACAAAATGCGCAGGGGCCGGACATGACAGTAAAGCTGCGTCCCCTGGCAGCTCTCTCCCTTTCCTGTTTTGCAGATGTGACATTTGGTGTCGCCCTGTTTTCCTTCTCTTTGGAGACCTTGGTCCAGCCCCAGCCTAACCTACCTCGCTGGGTCGTTGTGAGAATAAGCCAGAGGAGAGGGGAGTGGTGTCAGCTACTCTGGGTCTCCCAAGGGGAAGAAAAGCAGACTATAAATGAGTGAATCAGCGTCAAACAAATCTACAGTCACCGAATCAAGTTCCTGCAGCATTTAGTGCCAGAAAGGGGGGGGGGGGGCGGCTTGCCGTTTATTTTGGTTTTAACTGAAAATGTTTTTAACTATTGTTATTGCCAGCTACCTTGACCCACAAGGAGAGGCGATATAAATAAATAGTTTCATACATAAAATAAACGTAGGACCCAGAAGCAGAACAGCAAGGAAGGCAAGCTGATGGGGGGGGGGGGGACTTCTCTGGGCAGCCCCCTCCCCTTACTCAATCACAGTGACGATGAAGAGCTTTGGAAATCCCAAGGCCCCAGTTATGTCCCTTTCCTTGAGGACATCCTAGTCCCACTTTTCCAAGCAACCCATTTTAAGCTACAGGGAGGTTCTGAAGATGCTGCCAGCCACAGATGCAGGTGAAACATCAGGAGAAAATGCTTCTAGAACACTGCCAGACAGACACAGCACCCCAGTGATTCTGGCCGTGAAAGCCTTCGACAATACAAGCTTCCACCCTCCGCAAATTTCTAACAGACACATAATCTGTGCTTCTGTACACAGACGATGCAGTGATCTTGTCAAGAACTCAAACAGGATGAAGGAGAGCCCTGATCAAGCCAGCTTCTTACTGCAACCAAGAAAATGTATCAATCAACTTTAAAAAAACCCTAAAAGCTTGGTTGCAGGAAAACAACCCAGGCATAGGGTATGGTCAGTTTTTGGGAACAAAACTGAACAAGTCCATAGCTTCAAATATTTGGGGGTACTATTACTGGCCTCAGGGGCAAAACCTGATCACCATAACACAATGGCACATGCTGGAGAAAGGTCCGTGAGTGGTATTATAACATTTTGTAGAATTCGCGGAAGATCAAATGTACCAGCAGCCCTCAAACTATTTAAAGCCAAAACAATTCCACAGTCGGTGTATGGATCATTGTCAGGCACGTCCCCTTCTTTTACAATTCTAAAGAAAGTTCAGGCCAAATTTTTAAGGTCTCTACTGCAACTCCCCAAATGTGTGTCAAATGCGTGGATTAGACTAGAAGCAGGGATGCTTAAGGTTGAAGCCACAATCAAAATAGCATCTATAAACAAGTGGCTCGTAGGCCTTCTAAATCCCTGGGGATTACTCCCCTTGATACTAAGGGACGAGTTTCAATCAAATTGGCAAAAGGCTGTTCAAGGAACACTGCGGCAGCTGGGATTCCCCGCCCTTTTAGACTTGGGCCTTGAAAAAGCTCCGGCGCTAGTTAGACAAAGAATACACTATACCAGGGGTAGGGAACCTTTAACACTCAAAGAGCCATTTGGACCCGTTTTCCATGGGAAAAGAAAACACTTGGAGCCACAAATAATCTTTGACATTTAAAATAAAGATAACACTATATATATAGGGTTTTTCTAACCTTTTACTCTGCTCATTCTGAGAAGCGCATGGATGCGCCCGCCCTGCTGCCTGCAGGGCAGGCAAGGATGGGGCTGGCAGCTCGGCTCGTGGAGCCACAGTGCAAGGGCAGAAGAGCCGCATGCGGCTCTCGAGCAGCAGGTTCCCTACCCCTGCACTATACAGAGGGAAAATTAGATCTAAGCCTTGTTCCTAACTTATTTGTCACCTGACAACCTTAAATATCAGGTGCATCCTGCATCCTACCTATTCTTTTTAGAAAACAAAATTCAAAGGAGGATGCTAGCATTCACTTCAGTATTGGAGGGCAAATACAATAATGTTCCCTACAATCAGAAGCTGTGTGCCGGCTACCTAAATGAAGTTGATACTTTAGAACGCAAGTTCCTAAAATGCCCTGTATATAACAAGCACAGAGATGGAATGCTAGGACCCTACTGGCTGATAGAGCGGAGAAAGATAACAAACAGAGATCAGACCATTTACTTCTGGGTAAGAATCAGTGGGTTTCTAGATCCGTAGTGCAGATCTAGAAAATAAATACAGAATGGTAAATAAATATCTGGTAAAAAAATCCAGAAAATCAGGAGGATAGGAGACCTGAGCTGTGAAGTGCTGCAATAGTGATAATTAATTATTTTATTCTGTAATTCCAAAAGCTGTTGGAACTTCTTATTTGATATTTCATTGCAGTTGTTCCTATTACTGGTTGTTGGCTGCAAATAAATTGCTCACACGCAAGCACGGCAATAGCATCACAGGAACAGGGGCTCACGAGTCAGGGAAAGCAGCATTGTGCTGATAACTGGCATGGGGCACGCTTTAATATGAGTCCAGGGAAAGCAGCTCCCCACTCAGCGAAGTGACCCGTAGCGTCATGTTTCCAAAGCTTCTCGACAGCAAACAAAACAGCCAGGCATTCCTTACCTCTGGAGAGGGAAAAACAGAATGTTTGGCAGGTGGTCGGTCATGAATTCCCAGGGAAGGTCATTCAGAGAAACATCGACCCTAGCAAAAGAACAGCAGCAGCAAATGAGTGCAATATTCTTTTTTAAAAAAACATACACCAAGGGTGAAATTCCCTACATTTTTCTTTGATACCCCCCCCCCCCTCACACACACAAATGGGATGCCAGCGAGAGCCGACACTCACCACCTTAGGGCATGGCTCTGTGTCTCTGGGCTAGTCCTAATATAAATGGATTGCATTCTTGCCTGCATCTGGAAAACTAGCCAGCAAACAATAAGACAAACTGAGCTGGAGCAAACCTCTCTTTTCTAATTGCTGCTCTCAGCGAAGACACACACACACACCCAGGGTGTATCAGAGCCACTTTTGAAGCATTTGACTAGAACTGGGGAGCAAAAATCTCAGCAAAAATGGAACTTGAAATACGGATGTTGGTTTTTATCAGGCCGTCTCTCTGTGTGATGATTCCAAGTCTGGTTTTGCAGGTCCAGCAACCAAGATACAATTCCCCTCAATCCCCTAACTCAGAGGTCTTCAAACTATGGCCCTCCAGATGTTCAGGAACTACAATTCCCATCAGCCTCTGCCAGCATGGCCAAGTAGCAGGGCTGATGGGAATTGTAGTTCCTGAACATCTGGAGGGCTACAGTTTGAAGACCCCTGCCCAAACTAAATTAAAATTAGAGGAACATTTCACAACTGAAAAGTTGACTTTAGAGGCCCCTTCTCGCACCCCCCGCCCCCATTTCTACAGAGGTCCAACTCCTGACCAAAGGTGGCCCAACCCCTCGGAGGGCAAAGAAAATTCCGTCGCATCTCTGCATGGTGTACAATTGGGTCATTCTATGAATCCTGAGGCAGAGACTCAGAGGGAATACTACGAGGGCAGCAACTCACACAAAGACACAGCAGACTCTGCGAGAGCAGAAGGCTGATCATGCACTCACTAAGCGTTGAGCAGTTCCTCAAAGGGCAAAGCTTAAAATATAACACTGCCTCGTCTGCCCATTGATCACCCTTGAGTCATGTGAAGCTACTCAAGAAGACAGAAGCAGGCCAGAGCAAGCTCCAAGGCTAAGCTCGGCAATGTGTGGGAGGCCCAGCCAGTCAGGGGCTCTGGGACTTTTCCATTCAGAGACCCATTATAGAATCATAGACTTGGAGGAGACCACAAAGGCCATCCAGTCCAACCCCCTGCTATGCAGGAAGACACAACTGAAGCACTCCTGACATATGGTCATTTAGCCTCTGGTTAAAAGTCCCCAAAGAAGGAGACTCCACCACCCTCCGAGGCAGTGAATTCCACTGTCAAACAGCCCTGATGGTCAGGGAGTCCTTCCTAATGTTCAGGTGGAATCTCTTTTCCTTCACCTTGAATCCTTTACTCCTGGTCCTAGTCTCTGGAGCAGCAGAAAACAAACTTGCTCCCTCTTCCACAACACATCCCCTCAAATATTTAAACTTGGCCATCATGTCAGCCCTTAACCTTCTCTTCCCCAGACTAAACATCCCCAGCTCCCTAAGTCTCTCCTTGTAGGGCAGGGATTCCAGACTTTTTATCATTTTGATCGGCCTCCTCTGGACCAGTTCCAGCTTGTCAATATCCTTCTTGAATTGTGGTGGCTAGAATGGAACACAGTATTTCAGGTGAGGTCTGACCAATGCAGTATAGAGAGGTACTATTCTTCAGTCTAGACACTATACTCCTTTTGATGCAGCCCAGAATTGCATTGGCTTTTTCAGCTGCTGCATCACACTGCTGACTCATGTTCAGTTTGTGGTCTACCAAGACTCCTGGATCATTGGGTCATTCTATGACCCTTTAACACGTACTGTTGCCAAGTCAGCCGCCTGTGCATTTCATTTTTTCTGTGTAAATGTAGCATCTTACATTTATCCCTGTTGAAATTCATTTGTTTGTTTTGGCCCAGCTCTCTAATCTGTCCAGGTCATTTTGAATTTTGACCCTGTCCTCTGCGGAATTAGAAACCCCTCCTAATTTAGTGTCAACTGCAAATTTGATTAGCCTGTCCTCTATTCCCTCATACAAGTAATTTATTAAGGTATTGAACACCACTGGGCCCAGGACAGAACCCTGTGGCACCCCACTAGTCACTTCTCTCCAGGATGAAGAGCAGACATTGATGAGCACCCTTTGGGTTTGGCCAGTCAACCGATTACAAATCTATCGAACAGTAGCCTTGTCTAGTCCACATTTTACTAGGGCTCATTCCGCACACGCAGAATAATGCACTTTCAAGCTGCTTTCAGGGCTCTTTGAAGCTGTGCGGAATAGCAAAAACAGTTGTGAAAGCAGCTTGAAAGTGCATTATTTTGCGTGTGCGGAATGAGCCTAGCTTTTTTGCAAGAATGTCATGGGGAACCTTGTCAAAGGTACTAAAATCAATCTATGCATTCTCTTCATTTACCAAGCATGTCACTCTATCAAAAAAAAGAGATCAGAATAGTCTGCTATGACTTGTTTTTGAGAAAGCTAAGTGGATTTTAGTGATAAATGTTTGCAGACTGCCTGTTTAATGATCTGCTCTAGAATCTTTCTTGGTACTGATGTCAGGCTGACTGGGTGGTAATTGACTCCTCTTTTCCCCCTTTTTGAAGACGCGGACAGCATTAGCCCTCCTCCAGTCCACTGGGACGTCTCCTGTTCTCCAGGAGTTCTCAAAGATGATTGCCAGTGGTTCTGAGATTACTTGAGTCAGTTCTCTTAATCCCTTGGGATGTAGTTCATCAGGCCTTGGAGATCTGAATTCATTTCAAGTAGCCAGTTTTTTTGGTACTACCTCTTCATTTATTCTGTGTTGAATTTCCCCTACTGTATCCTCTGTTCCATTTCCTCTAAGTTGAGCACTGTTTTCCTTTTGGGAAAAGACCGAGGCAAAGAAAGTGTGGAGTAGTTCTGCTTTTTCTCTATCCCATTAGCATTCCGCCATCTTCTACACACAATGATCCTATCATATCCTTTTTCTTCCTTTTCTTCAATGGCTTTTAATATCAGAGCAACTATATGATTTCACGAGGTAGATTTTCCAGCTGAGAAAGAAAGCTCCGAGATCTTCCAGCTGAGAAAGAAAGCTCCGAGATCTGGCCATGACCTGACAGCACTTTGCACTCACAATGGAGAGAGAGACTCCGCCAACCCCACACAAAACGCAGTTGGAATGCCTGTCTGGTAATTCACACACAGGACAAGGCAGCGTCCCAGGCAGCAGCTTCACTGTCAAGGCAGCTTCCCCTATATAAGTGGTGGCGAACCTTTGGCACTCCAGGTGTTATGGACTACAATTCCCATCAGCCCCTGCCACCACGGCCGTATATTATGTTTGCGACACCCAATCCCCTCAAGCACAGCTCCATGTTCAGAAGCTGGGGCCTCTTCCAGAAGTGCTGTAAAGAGCGGCCCAAACATGCTTTACTCTGTGAACAGCCCCCATCCCAACTGAGCCTGAAGTACTGATGGCGAAACTGCCTGTATTTTGATCAGCCTCCTCTGGCGGCTTTGGGGTTTAGGTTTGGCCTTTGCATTTTGGCCTTTGCATTTTGTTCTCCGGACTGTCCACAGGCTCTGGCTTTGGGGAGAGCAGTGTGCTGAGCAGACCACAACTCCTGGGAATGAAGAGACGGACTTTTGGCTGGCAGAATCCATGAAGTGCCTTTCTTTAAAGGGCACGGTGGATCACCACAGACACAGAGAACCCAAAATGGCCCGATCTGAGGCCCAGGAACCTTTGGGACCGTCTCTCCCACTATGTCCCCAGAAGATCATTACGATTGATGAATCTACAGGTGATCCCAGATCTGAAAGATGCCCGGCTTCTTGACCCTGGCCCCAACCTGGTGGAACACTCTGTTGAGCGACACCTGGGCCCTGCGGGACTTAGTGCAATTCCACAGGGCCTGTAGGACACAGCTGTTCCACCTGGGATATGGTTCAGGCAGCTACGTTTTTTTCAACCATCTGGCCTCCCTCTTCCCCCCACCCCTTCTTCCATCCTTTTTACTCTTGCATTTCATTGTATTTTTTCTTTATTCCATCCTTTTAATCCTCCTCTCTCCCTATTGCACCCCAGTTTTATTGCAATTTACACAACCGCCTGGTTTTAGAACTGTTTAACGGTTGGATGGAAATCCTGCTTTGAACGGATACTGTATTTTATGAACATGTTGGAAGCCGCCCTGAGCCTGTGAGGGAAGGGATGGGGTGGTGGGTCTACAAAGCTACTAAATGAAATGACAAAGGGATACGTAGGCTTAGAGAGAGCTCCACAGAATCCATCAGGACGCAGTTTCTTCCTACCTCGCCACAATGAAGTTATCGGGCAGGATCCGAGCCAGCTGGATAAAGACATGGTTGAGCGCCGCACAGAAACCACACCATGGAGCGTAATACAGCAGCACAACATCCTGGCAGAGGGGAGAAAACGGAAGTGAGAGGGCAGAGAAGGGCGGGTTGGCAGCCGTAGTTAAAGGGGAAGGAAAGATAGGTCATTCCACCTTCCCATGGGCTGATTCAAGGCAACGGGCCTCTTCCAGGTTCTACATCTGCCAAGGTTCTACACCGTGGAGGCCCAGCTTCACTGTTGAGGCATAGAGACAACCTGAACTTTTAGTGAACTTTTAGGACAGGTGCTGGGAGGGCACTTTTTAAGGGTTCATAAGGCAACTCAGCTATGTGTATAGACTCTATCCTTTTGTAATTTTCTCTGTCTAACTGTATTGCACCTTGATATGCATCTCACTGTTGTTTTATAACTGGCATATTACGACTTTAATACAAATTAAAAATATATTTTGGCGTTTTGAGACTCTGGTTCAGAGCTCACAACTCCGTGTTGCTGCCACCCCAAAGGTCGGGTCAGGTCTTTGACACCCCGTTTAGATATTGGAAGGGATGCCATGTTGAAGATGGAGCAAGCTTGTTTCCTGCAGCTCCAGAAACTGGGACACGGAGTGATGGATTCAAACTATGAGACAAGAGATTCCACCTCAACATTAGGAAGAAATTCCTGACCGTCAGGGCTGTTGGACAGTGGAATCCTCTGCCTCAGAGGATGGTGGAGTCTCCTCCTTTGGAGGTTTTTAACCAGAGGCTGGATGGTCATCTATCAAGGGTGCCTTGATTATGTATTCTTGCATGGCAGGGGGTTGGATGATGGTCTTATCCAACTCTGATTTTAAGCAAATAAGGAGCTTGTACTGGCATATATTATCTTCAACCTAACAACAGCTCTGTAGGGAGGGGTGGGTGAGGAGAAAGGCTCACCCCAAGGTTACAAGTGAGCTTCTTAACTCTGTATGGATTTGAACCCAGAACCTCCCTAGTCAAGTCCAACAGTTGACCCTTTATAGCAGGCAGACCACATTTTATAGGTGTTCATCTTCAGATGTGGCTGCTACTCATGTGAGTTGGCCTGCACCTCCCCGAAGGCAGCCACAGGAGAGCCAGGATTCAAACCCAGCCCCAACAACGCGCAGTGAATGCCCACAATTTTCTTACCTTGTCACTTCTCAACACAACCTCGTGGAAAGTGTCCGTGGCAACTTCTCTGATTCTGTGCTGAGCCGCAGAGTGGACGGACCTCAGACTACCCACCAGGCGCCTTTCCAAAGGGCTGTACAAAACACTGTAGTTCCGAATAAAGGTTTCTGAAAAAGAAGAAGAGGTCAGCGTTCAAAAGGTCAGGTTAACTTTGTCAGCTGGGCTGGCACATCCCAAAATCAAACATCCGTTCTGACGAGCAGCTCTAAGAGAGAACTCTGGCAGACTGGCCAACAGGGGATGTTTCGGCTGATCACAGAATTCTGGCCTCTCGTTTTCACAGCTCTTGAGTCACAGAGCTGCCTTCCACTGAGTCAGACTCTGGGACCAGCTCGGTTAGTGCTGTCTGGAAGCCCTCCAGGGTAGTTCTTTTTACGTCATCTCCTGCCCAATCCTTTTGGCTGGAAATGGCTGGGATTGAACCAGGAACCATCTGCGTGCCAAGCGGAGGCTCTGCCACTGAGCTATCCTAGGATTCAGATCTGCTATTAGATGAATGGCTTCTAAGGGGGAAAGGGCAAGGAGATTGTAACACTGCACACAGTGTGGCCTTTTAAAAACAGGCTTTGTGGAGAAGGGCAGGGTTGGGCCAAGACAGTTCTTTCCCCCTGGGGACCCCGGCCTCTCTTCTTGGGCTCACTTCATTCAGAACTGACGATCTACCTCAGGGGTCTCCTGGTTTTTTGAGCCTGTGAGAACCTCACGGATTTCGACACAGATTGGTGGGCGCAGCCACAAATTGGCCCCAAAATGGCTGCCACAGGAGGCAGAGTCACGGCTGTCACAGTTTACCTTCAATCGCATGGCGAGGGCCCTTGTGCTGTAGTGGCAGCTGTTGCCGAAGCAGGTCTTTAAAAAAAATCTCCAAGCCAATCAAGTCTCCAGAGGCCATTCAGAAGCCTTGCTGGACAAAAGCCCCACTTGGCCCCACCCACTTTCTAAAACACTTGGCGGGCATCGGACGGGGGGGGGGGTGTATCAGTGAGTGCTATGGGCACCATGTTGGAGACCCCTGCTCTACCTTATCTAAGTCCTTCTACAACAGGGGCGTCCAACTCTGGCGCTTCAGATGTTCCCGGACGACAACTCCCAATTGGCCGTGCCAGCAGGGGCTGATGGGAATTGTAGTCCAGGAATGTTTGAAGTGCCAGAGTTGAACACCCCTGTTCTACAATATTAGGGAATTGGGAGAGGAGAGAAAGGGAATTATATCTGGAAAAAAAACAAGGAATTGGGGACCAGTAAGGAGGCTGGGTCATGTCTGAACAAGCCCACAGAGCGGCAGACAGAGAACCGTTTGCTCCCCTCCCACTCCGAGCACACTGTTGCCAGCACAAGCCACAACGAGCCACCCAGCCTTGCGTTAGCTTTTGTGGCTCTCGCCAGTTGAAGCCACATGGTTCAAGGGCCAGCAGAACCAGGGCAGACTCCATAATGACAGGGCGGGGGGGGGGGGGGCGGCGTTCTGAAGTGCTTTGGAGGGGGCTGCCCAGAGCACCCACCCATTTCAGTCAAGGGCGCACGATCTGCCTCTCTGCAGGGGCACCTTTCGTAGCTGGGCAGGAGGAGGGAGAAGCTGGCACGTGGCCTTTATGGAGCGGCAGCTATTTCTGTGCTATCGTTTTAATAGCAGTTTGCAGCCTGCTGTAACTGTGCAAGCCACCTCGAGCGTAGGAGTAAAAAAATGTAAAACTGGCTATTTTTAATCAACAGCTCAGGCCCCCTACAAAGCCAGCTACGCTTCTGGAAACATCTTTTGCTCTTGACCCGTTCCCGGGAAGAGAGCCTGGACGAGCGCGTACCTAGATGAGATCGGATCAGGGCCCGGTCCTGATCCAGGACATAGTGCACCTCCTCCTTCAGGTCCACAATGACAGCAAACTCTCTTGGGGAGGTGAGTTTCGGCGCCCCCAGCCTCTCTGCGTACGTCCAGAAGAGATTGGAGTCCAGCAGGTAAAGGTTTAAGGTCTTGTTGGTCTGGCAACTCAGACCCGTGAGGTCAGAGACAGGGACAGAACTGTCCAAGAGAAGGTTATTCCTGTCCTCAATGTGAGGCATAGAAGGGGAGGGTCCCTCTTCCCACCTCTTCCCATGGGAAGAAAAGGCCATTTCAAGGGGCGGCAGAGGGGGATTTGGGGAGCCGAACAGACTCCGCATGCCGCTGTGCACCGTCCGGCAGCATGCCGTGTAGTAGCTGAAAGGGCTGTAGGAACTCAGGAAGTTGCTGCACAAGGAGGCGGTCTTGGAGACGACCTGGACGAAGGTCCGCTCCTTGAGGTAGAAAGAGTCCAGGGCCGCCTCGATCTCGACGAAGCTGCAGTGCAGGCCGCCCAGGTGGCTCGGCTTGACCCCCACCGTCTGGTTGACACACAGCTCGCAGATGTTATGCGACCGGGAGATGGCCGGCAGCTGAGGAGGAAGCACCACGGTGTTGCAGCATGGGGGCTGGGCGGGCAAGAAGGGATCGGCTGGCTGCAGAGGGCTGGCAGTGGCCGACGTCCCTCCTCCTCCTCCTGCCAAGGGGTTGGTGCCCGGCCCTCCTGGGGCACTTCTGTTGCAGCTGCTGTAGGCCAAAGCTAGGCGGGAAATCTGCAGAAGGAAGAGAACAGCACAGCATGAGCCGCCTCCTCTTACTGGGTGGTAGAGCAGCAGTGGCCTAGTGTGGTTAAGAGCAGGTACACTCTAATCTGGAGAAACCGGGTTTGATTCCCCACTCTGCCACTTGAGTTGTGGAGGCTTATCTGGGGAACTAGACTAGCCTGTGCACTCCAACACACACCAGCTGGGTGACCTTGGGCTAGTCACAGTTCTTCGGAGCTCTCTCAGCCCCATCCATCTCACAGGGTGTTTGTTGTGGGGAGGGGGGAAGGAAAGGAGATTGTAAGCCCCTTTGAGAAAGGGGAGGGGTATAAATCCAAACTCTTCTTCTTCTAGGGATCAGCAAAGTTGGGAGAAACACAGCCAGCAACTGAGGGCAGAGGGTTGGAGGAAACTTCCCGCTGGTGGGGTATTCCTTCCATGTCTGCCTGTTGGTTCGAGAAGACAACACGTTGCTGAGGGATGCTCCAGGCAGAGGCTCAGCTGATAAGGGGGGCTGGCACCCCTCTCCCAGACTGCTGACCTTCCCCACCACCCCACACCAAAAGCAAAGGCAACTGGGAACATCCCACAGTTCTGTGTCCCCAGTGGCTGGGAAGTGGAGGCCACCGTCATTCAGGGCTGCTCTTTTGCTCTGACCACAGAGACAGACCACACAATCCTCACAATCTGTGAACACAATCCTCACTCGTGCACTTCTCCATCAGTCCCTTTGGGGTTACCAAGCGAACATTTCATTTGCGAGTTTCAGAAGGTATCCTTGTTGGGCTGCAGTAGAAGAGCTGGATTCAAGTCCAGCAAGACAATATGTTTGGGGTTTGAGCTTTCAAGAGTCAAAGCTTGTATCTGACGAAGCGGGTGTTGACTGTCAGGAGTTCATGCCCCCCCCCCCCCCCCCCCAAAAAAAATCCTGTTTATCTCTAGGGTGCCACTGGGCTTGTCACTAACTGATTTAACGTACTGATATTAAGAAGAACGATGCTCAGTTTTTCGGACGCAGAGTGTTCCTGAAGACCACAATGCCCCACCCTCACCCCAGCATCCCCCCTGGCCCTCTTTCTGCCCAGCCGCTTGGTTTGCAGAACAGACTCTGGGCCTCTGGCTGGTGGAGCCGCCTCCTCTGAGGCTTTCCGGGAAAGGGTTGACACCCTTCCAGTCAACCTGCCCTCCGTTACAGGTCAGCCCAGTCACCTAGGCTTCCATTTCGAAAACAGACAGAGCAGTATTTCCAGTACACAGAAACTGGGCCGGTTCCCTGTCAATGGAGAAATTGTCCTTCCCAGGGCTGACCATGCAAGAAGGGAGCGGCTCAGGGGCTTGCGGCATTTAGTGTTCAAATAAAGATCCCTTTGCAAGAAAATGCCCTGGAGTGGGTTACGGCTCAGTGGCAGAGCCTCTGCTTGGTACGCAAAAGGTCCCAGGTCCAATCCCTGGCATCCCCAGCAAAAAGGAGGGGATATAAAAGACCCCAGCCTGAGACGCTGGAGAGACGCCGCCCATCGGAATAGACAAGCAGACCTCCAGTATCTGATTCAGCCACTGGCAGCTTCGGGCTCAGTTTGCTGAGGAAACATTGGTCAGCTCTCTGGGCAACCTGGGAAAAAAGGACCGACTCCTCTTCTGCCCTCCCGACAACGGCCATTGGCTGCTTTGTGTTGGGGTTTTTCTTTCACTGACCAAGTGTTCACGTTGACAGGCTGACCCAACAACCCCAGCGGCCAGGCAAGGGGCTCTCCAGCACACGAAACCCAGGCGGACGTGCAGGGCTGAAAACCTGAAGGCTCAGTTTGGTTACAGGAGGGCTAAGGGGAATCTCCAGGGCTCCCAGTTCAAGGCCCCCTGAGTGCCTTACTGGAAAAGGAATGCATTCAGACATGGCACACACTGCCGGCACAGTCCGATCTAACCAGGGGAGGAAGCCAGGAATCAAAAGCAACCCTTCCCATGTGGAAGGACCTAGGCTTTCTCTAGGCTTTCCATTCACGTGCAGATTTTACTTAATTTTTTTTGCACTGA
The DNA here is from genome assembly GCF_021028975.2 of Sphaerodactylus townsendi. Classification (NCBI taxonomy): domain Eukaryota; kingdom Metazoa; phylum Chordata; class Lepidosauria; order Squamata; family Sphaerodactylidae; genus Sphaerodactylus; species Sphaerodactylus townsendi. Next base: position 139,431,672 of record NC_059428.1, read on the forward strand.
ACAGAGAGCTTGGCTGGGGAAGCCCCATCAAACCAGCCAGCATCGCAGCCAGGGAAAGAAGCCTCTGCAGAGGGGATTAAGGCCAAGTCAGGTCCCAATCATGACTGCGGAAAGGGACCTGCAAGATCGTTTGAGCAGCGCTGGCAAAGACGGAACAGACAGTTCCTCATCACACAGTTGCCTTGAGGGATGTAATGACCATTGGGCAAAGTGGGCAGTTGCCCAGGGCGCCCCCTTGTGGTGGGCGCCAATAATGCAAGGTTTGTTTGTGGGGTTTTTTTTGGGGGGGGGGTTAGTGGGTTTTCCATTTTTGGCTGCAAGAGGCGCAGTTTTTAGGCTATCAGCATCAAGATTTCAGGGACGTTTCGGGAGACTCTCCTGAGTTATGGACTCCCAGAGGGCGTTTCCAATGGGAGCTAATAGGAGATGGGGGCTACACCTTTGAGGGTCCATAACTTTGGACCCCCTGAACCAAACTTCACCAAACCTGGGTGGTATCATTAGGAGAGTCTCATTTTCATTTTAAATCCCTTTTGGCATGGATTTAAAGGGAGAATGTGAGGTCCCCAGTTTAAACATTGAAAGTGATGCTGTTTCAGGGTGGGGGAGAATCAACCCCAAAACAGCATCATTTTCAATGTTGTTTAAATTGGGAACCCCAGATTCTTCCTTTAAGGTGAGTTTAAAAGGAGAATCTGGGCTCCCTATTTTAAACACCATTGAAAATGATGCTGTTTGGGCGTGGATTCCAGCATCACTTGTTTAAACTAGGGAGGCCAGATTCTCCTTTTAAATCTACCTTAAAGGGAGAATCTGGGGTTCCCAGTTTAAATAACATTGTTTCCCCCAATTGGGGGGACAGGATACAACACCATAAAATGTTTTCATGGCAGTAATAAAACATTTTGAAAGCATTTTGAAAATGTTTTCAAAAAATTATTTCTGCTGTGTGGATGGCCTATTGCTGTGTTCAGATTTGTGAGTTGGGGCATGTTCTGTAATGTGATGGTGACTTTGAAATGACCTGGTGTAAAAAATCATTGCTTGGTCTTGGTGGGGGAGGGCAGCTGCCCATGGGGGGTTGCCAAACTCCAGTTTGCCTAGATACGCCACTTGGCGTAGCTACTAGGGGACCGGGGGGGGGGAGGTGCGCGGGGGGGGGGCATCAAACTCAGGTTTTGCCTAGGGCTCCAGTTTGCCTAGTTACACCACTCCTCTCTAGGCTGAAGAGAATCACCAAACGCTCCCGGCTCAGTCTCTGTCTCTCCTTGCAGTAAATAAGTTATGTAAGATGTCCCCTGGGAGCACGAGGAATTGTGCCAGGCAGCTGGGTCCCACTCTGGCCAAGTCAGGCGCCTCTGCTTCCCCTAACACGGAGAAATTCCCTCCACCCTAGGATCCAGCTCAATATTTAATTACTAGAGGCTACACTCTTCACATGCTCCACAGGCTGCGAGGCTGGTAAAAGACTAGCAGAAGGAAAACTATAGAAGAAGAAGAGTTGGATTTATATCTTCCCTTCTCTCCTGTAACGAGACACAAAGGGGCTGACAATCTCCTTTTCCCTCCCCACCAACACACACCCTGTGAGGTGGGTGGACTGAGAGAGCTCCAAAGAACTATGACTTGCCCAAGGTCACCAAACTGGCATGTATTGCAGTGCACAAGCTAACCTGGTTCACAAGATAAGCCTCCACAGCTCAAATGGCAGAGTGGGGGAATCAAACCCAGTTCTCCAGATTAGAGTGCACCTGCTCTTAACCACTATGCCACGCTGGCTCTCAGGAGAGACATCATCTCTCTCTCCAAGGAATGGTGAAAGGGAGGGGGCAGCGAGTGAATACATCATCCCTGGAGGACAATAGCCTGCCCGCCCCCCACCCCCCCAAGCCTTTCAATCTTCAAGAGGCACCTGAAGATGGTTTCAGGTAGGACTGCATTTGATGTATTGCATTGGCAGTGCATTGATGGTTTTATGTATTGGCACTCCGAACTGTGAACTTAGACTGCAGGCTTCTATGTGTTTTTATCATTATTTATTGACACTGTAAGGCACCCTGACCTCTGCCAAAGTAGAAAGGTGGCAAAATATGTTTTTAAATAAATAAAATAAACAGTACAAGTGAAGAGGGAGATGAAGGCAACTCGGTGGAGCTTCTAATCAGCAACGTAAACGCAGGGACGGGGGAGGGCAAAACTCCTCAGTCTGTCTCTTGCCTTGACAATCCTGTGAGGTCACCAGGAGTTGGCTGCAACACCCCCCACCCCCAAATGCAGAGTGTTAAGATGCACAAAGTTGCCTTGTAGCAGACAGATCTGCTGTCAGGAGTTCTTAGCCCCTGTGAATAAGGGAAAGGAACAGTGGCACCAAGCGGAGACTTGGGGTGGGTGGGGAGGTATCCAGCCTCCTGGGACCCTGCAGGATGGGGCTTACAAGGCCACAAGAGTCGGGAATTATTCCAGCTTCAGCAAACCCGGGTGAGAGTGCAGTGTGAACAGAAACCCCAGCAGGTTTGGTTCTGCAAGAGCCTTGTGAAATTCAAAACTCCCAGGGCTATAAGTGCATCTGAAGCCGGTCAAGGCAGCAGGTACATCACAATCGGCTTCTGACAGGCACATACAGCCCCCTGCTCACAACATGCACCAATTTATGGCACAACCAAACAATCTTCCTTGGAACAGTGTTGACTCCAGCCATCAAGGCAAAGGGTTTCTTTTTGATATTTGTACCCTGCATTCCTCCCCAGCTGAGGACAAAGTGGCAGACAGTCACGGTTCTCACCTCCTGAGAGGGAAAAGGGGATCCCTCACCTCATCCACAAGCGGCTGATCTTCTGCCAAGGGGTCGAACGGAAGAAACAGGAACAGGGCTGGGCCCTTCTTGAGCTCGTTGTTCAGCAACAGGCTTTTCCCTCCGTGAGGTCTCAGCCAGCGAACAAACGTTTCCTGGTTCTCCAGGGCCCACCGGCAAATATTTTCAGCAGTGTAGTTCACGGCTTCGTGTGGATAGAGCTAGAAGGCAAGGCACACATTCTGGCGATGAGCGGGCGATACAGGAAGTCAAAGAAATCTCCTGCTGAAATTGGTCCATTGCAAGGGGGGGAGGAGCGAAAGATCTTCCGCTCCCACACTGAGCCTTCGGACAACTGTGAGGCCTTTACTGGAAAGGGCAAAAAAGGATATCTTCAGAACTGGGGGGTGGCGGGGAGGGGGTGCCTCTATTTTATTTTATTTCTTTACATTTTACTTTTAGCACAAGTCACCCTTTCCTCACAGTGGCTTAATTGCACTAGGGCAGGGGTAGGGAACCTTTAACACTCAAAGAGCCATTTGGACCCGTTTTCCACGTTTTCCACAGGGTTGTTGTACACTTGGAGCCGCAAATAATTTTTGACATTTAAAATAAAGATAACACTATATATATATATATAGGGGTTTTTTAACCTTTTACTCTGCTCATTCTGAGAAGCGCATGGATGCGCCTGCCCTGCTGCCTGCAGGGCGGGTGAGGATGAAGCCGGCAGCTCGACCTTGCCGGCCGCCGGGAAAGTACCCGCCCTGCTCCAACGGGGCGGGCGAGAGGGGAAGCCCACGGCGCGGCCCAGCCAACCGTGGGCAGTTGGTGCGCCCGCCCTCCTGCCTGCAGGGCGGGCAAGGATGGGGCCGGTGGCTCAGCTCGTGGAGCCACAGTGCAAGGGCAGAAGAGCCGCATGTGGCTCTCGAGCCGCAGGTTCCCTACCCCTGCGCTAGGGGGACTGAGTGAAAAGGAACAGGTTCCCTTCAAGGAAGCATAAACACAGCTGCTCAGGGTTGATGGATCCCAGATGCCAGGTAACCACGGCACCTAGAAATGTCTCTGTAGCTCTGAGCATTTCCAGCAACAATTTTACTGTAGTCTCTCTAGATCCGTGGTGGTGAACCTTTGGCACTCCAGATGTTATGGACTACAATTCCCATCAGCCCCTACCAGCATGGCCAATTGGCCATGCTGGTAGGGGCTGATGGGAATTGTAGTCCATAACATCTGGAGTGCCAAAGGTTCGCCACCACTGATCTAGATAATCTTCAGCGGAAGTACAAAGCTTACTTATTTTATATTAGAATAAGGTTTGTGTCATGCCATAAACATTTCTCGTCACTGTTTATATGCTAAGCTTACACCAGTCAATGGTGGTGGAAGAATTAATTTTTTAACCAGCTGCTTTCTAAAACAGCTCCAATTTTCAATTCAGTGGAACTTATCACCAAAATAATCATGAAATTATGAGAATTAGTGGAGAAGTCGGGTGATAAAAGTTACGTTTTTGTTGTGACTATGACAATTGGGGCTACCTGTACATTCATTATATACTACAACATTTCTGTCTTAGCTTTAATAAAATCACAAGGAACCATGAAAGTGGTGGTTATGGGCTTTCCAGGCTGCGTGGCCGTGGTCTGGTCGACCTCGTTCCTAACGTTTCGCCTGCATCTGTGGCCGGCATCTTCAGAGGTGTATCACAAAGAGAAGCGTGCACATCTCTCTGTGATACACCTCTGAAGATGCCGGCCACAGATGCAGGTGAAACGTTAGGAACAAGGTCTATCAGACCACAGCCACGCAGCCTGGAAAATCCACAACCACCAGTTGAGTCCAGCCATGAAAGCCTTCGACAATACATTGAACCATGAAAGGTTTAGGATTAGGCTTTACAGTAGCAATAAATTGAAAATATGGTCATTATTTATTTTTTTAAATCTAAGGCTGAATGACATGTCCAGCTCCTAAATTTCCGGACCAGCCTCTTGAGGCAAAGAAAAATTAACCCAGGCCTGCATCTGTGTCGAGACGTTTGGCTTCTCTGAAGTTTAATGCCGAGAAACGCAGCCCTGGCCTCTGAGTAGTTCCTCAAAATCCCCCAGGAACAACCTCTGGCCATGGAGTCTGCCCACTCACCCACTTGGGGTCTGCTTGCTGCTCTGAGCCCTAAAGGGCATGCTTCCCAAAGTCACTGCTGGTGACGGCATCTTGGCCTGGTGGATGCCGAGAGCTGCAGGTCAAGAGGACCGGGAAACAAAGCTGCTCAAAGCCGCCCCCCTCTCAAAGGCCTGGTGGATGCCGAGAGCTGCAGGTCAAGAGGACCGGGAAACAAAGCTGCTCAAAGCCGCCCCCCCCCCTCAAACCACGGCCCACAACCATGGCTCATCAGCAAGGACGTAGGTAAGGGGGGAGGGCTTCCCGGGTTTAACCCCCCCCATTACATGTCCGAAGCTTCGCCCCCGTTTGTGGGGTTTTTTTGTATTTTAAAGTGTTTTTCAGTTTTTGGCCTGCAGGGGGCGCAGTTTTTAGGCGAGCAGCACCAACATTTCAGGGATTTGTTGGGAGACTCTCCTGATGATACCATCCAAGTTTGGTGAGGTTTGGTTCAGGGGGCCCAGTTTTGAACACCCAAAGGGGGTGCCCCATCCCCCATTGTTTCCAATGGGAGCTAATAGAAGATGGGGGCTACACCTTTGAGGGTCCATAACTTTGGACCCCCTGAACCAAACTTCACCGAACCTGGGTGGTATCATGAGGAGAGTCTCCTAAAGATACCCTGAAAGTTTGGTGCTTCTAGCTTAACAATTGCACCCCTGACAGCAGGCACCCCACAAATTTCCCCAGATTCTCCTTTTAAATCCACCCACTTCGGCATGGATTTAAAGGGAGAATGTGAGGTCCCCAGTTTAAACATTGAAAGTGATGCTGTTTCAGGGTGGGGGATAATCCACCCCAAAACAGCATCACTTTCAATGCTGTTTTAACTAGGGACCCCAGATTCTCCCTTTAAGGTAGATTTAAAAGGAGAATCTGGGCTCCCTAGTTTAAACGCCATTGAAAATGATGCTGTTTGGGGGTGGATTCCAGCATCACAGTGGCCGCCCATGGGCGGTGGGGGTGGCAACTCAGATTTTGCACAGGGCTCCATTTTCACTAGCTATGCCTCTGCCTGGAGGGGAGGGCAGAAGGGACTGGTGCCTGGGAGCCCAGCCGGTGGGGGTGGCGGGGCGGGCGGAGCAGGGGAGTCTGCCGTCCCTGGCCTCAGAGAGCTGCTTTTATAAGCACTGAGGTCGGAGGCAGGGCTTGGGGAGGCGTGGCCACACCCCCAGGGGCAGGTGGGGGTGTGGCCCCGCCCCCAAATCTACCCCATAAAAAAACTATACCTACGTCCCTGCTCATAAGCAAAAAGAAAGATATTCTGGGTTGGTGTTCAGAACCATGTTCTGCTCTAGGGCCTCCTTTGTGACTCTCGAACCCAGACCTTATTGCCCTCTTAGGCCCCTCCGGTCATCGGAGGGGAATCTTCTGGTGATCCCTGGTCCCAAAGACATCCGGCTGCCTTAAGTGAGATCAGGGCCCTGCGGGACTTCAATCAATTCCGCAGGGCCTGGAAGACGGAGCTCTTCCGCCAGGCGTTTCCATCAAGCCAGCCGGGCTAAGTGCTATCATAGTTGGCCTCCCGTGGGCAAGTTTCATCTGGAGCCATTGTCTACTGGTTTACTGCTTTTATTACGCTGTATTTTGTTGTATTTATTGAGCTCAATTTTTACATATTGTTTCTTTAAATGTATTTTATATTTATACGGCTGTTCGCCGCCCTGAGCCCTGCAGGGAATGGGCTGAGTAGAAATGTGAAAATAAAAATAAATAACCTGCGGCGGCCCCAGCTGTCCTACAAGAGGCATACAGGCGCAAAACAGCCCTACCGCTGGTTGGTTGTTTGCATGTCGGTATGGTCTTAAATACTTTTTTAACGCCTTCATGTTCCCTACCTTGGGGACTCTATTGGGATGGAAGGGCAGCATATAAATGTTTTAAAGAAACGAATAAATACTCACCAAAGAGGCATTGACGTGTCTGTGCAAGTAGATACTTCCTGAGTTGGTCAACGGGATTTCTTTCGCAATCAGCTTATCCGTGATCACGCCAAAGTGGATCGTCCCAAGGGAATCTGGAAGGGCACACGGGAGGGGACATGGAGTCAACAGAACACAGCTTGAGCTCCCGCTATGATGTCTCTGGCGTCACTTGGCGGAAGAAACCCACAAAGCTGTGAAGAGATCCGGGTTCGTATCCCCACTCCACCGGAGTAGCTTGCTGGGTGATCTTGGGTCAGTTGCACCTACTCTCAGCTCCAACCTACTTCACAGGGTTGTTGTACACATAAAATGGAGGAAAGGAGCTAAAAGACCCAGGTTTAAACCCCAGTCTGCCTTGGAAGCTCACTGGGTGACCATGAGCCAGTCGCCCACATTCTCAGCTCAAATCGACCTCACAGTGTTGTTGTGAGGACAAACTGGAATACAGGAGAAAGATGTAAGTGCTGTGGAGCCCCAGTGGGAAGAAAGGTGGGATATAGATAAAATACAGGACTTCCAGACATTTTTTGACCCAGTGGGGTGAGGGCACAAATGCAGCTTTGCTTTTCCAATTCCAAATAGCCGGTGTTTTTTTCATACACACCAGCCTTACTGGCTGACAACTGGGTTTCTAACAGACAAAGGGTGCCGTTCCAGGAGTTTTAAGGCTCCCCAGCTGAACCCAAAAAGCAGAGCGCGGAACACGCCCACTAATTCCCATGGCTGGCCAGAGAGCTGCACCTGCCCCCTGCTTTCCACACTGATTGAAAACCTGGATCCGTTTTGCAAACACACCGACCTGTGTGTGCTCACACCCTGCCAAGAACACAAGGCGTTAAGCTGCTACAAGCACACATTACCAAGGGGCCGGGCTCACATTTCACTCCCCCGCACCCCTCCTCTATAATTAATGAAGCCGGCAGAAGAAATCTTGGCAAAAGAGGAGGAAGCGAAGGAGCAGAGTTTGCTTTCCACAGACTGCCTCCCGCGACAGCCAGGCCCGTAGGAAGGAGTGCAAGGCCAAGAAGCACACAAAGGTCTTCTCTCCGGCCCTTCAGTCAGCAAAGCTTCCTCCTCCTCCTTCTCCTCTTCCTCCTCCTCCTCCTCAGGGTCCCCACAGGCACCTTCTCCTACTCGCAGGCCTCGTGCAGCATTCCTCCCGCCTCCTTGAAGGCACTCCTGGGGCTGATCTGCAGGGCCCTGTCTGCACTTGCCCCGGGGGAGGCCTGGGACCAAGAGGGGCACCTGCTGCTGGCTCAGGGACCAGACAGAACCCGGGTCAGAGGCTTGATCAAATCCGGCCGTTTTAAAGCTACCCAGAAGGGGAGGGCCTGAAAGTCTGTTCTGACAGCTAAAGAAACAAAGCCAATCAATTGGGGCAGCCGGAGCCTCTGCGTCCTGCTGCCTCTTGGGATCACAGGGAAGGGACAAAAAGCCCACCAGGGATAAATCCCACCAGCCTTCCCAGAAATGCTTCTGAACTACACTGGCATTTGAGCAGATCCTGGTCCTGAGCCCCGGCTCAGCCCTAAGCAAACGCCTCCAGCCTGGCCTCCTGTGCCAGCCTCCCCCCACCCCCCATCTCCACCCCAGGTCCACTCTCCCACCTTTCTGCCCTCCACCTTCCGCCACTTAGACAGCCAGAGCAGGCCGATGGTTTTGGAGACTGGGAGGCCGTCAGACCCTGGGTCCAAAAACAATAGAAACTATAGATTTGCTCTAAAGCCTTTATTTCAATTTGAAAGGTAACATATTTGGTGCCAAAGTACTAACAAAAAAGCGCATCATGCATGCAAACACTTCACAGGCAGAATGACTTCTCTGGAGGTTTTCAGACAGACTGGCTGTCACGCTATGATGGCGTCTTCCCTGGGGGGTCTCTTCCAAGTCTACGATTCTAACTCTGTGAGCACAAAGGCCCCCCCGCTTTAGAAGAGGAGGATGAGCACAGCAATGTCCAGCGCCCTCCGCAGCTCATGAAGAGCCGCATTTGCAAGCGCCACACACCACAAGAGCCCCCTGCTCTGGGGGGACACTCGTGGCTGCTTCAAGGTGGGAAGTGCCTGCCACCAGCCAGCCCCACGGGGCTCGTGCCCTGCTCTTCCTGAAACATGGTGCAGGTGCTATACTGGAGAAAGCTGATCAGAAGAGAAGAGAAGGGTTGGATTTACATCCCCCTTTTTCTCCTGTAAGGAGGCTCAAAGGGGCTGACAATCTCCTTTCCCTCCCCCCCCCACAACAAACACCCTGTGAGGTGGGTGGGGCTGAGAGAGCTCTGAAGAACTGTGACTAGCCTAAGGTCACCCAGCTAGGGTGTGTTGGAGTGCACAGGCTGATCTGAATTCCCCAGATAAGCCTCCACAGCTCAAGCGGCAGAGCGGGGAATCAAACCCAGTTCTCCAGATTAGAGTGCACCTGCTGGAACTGAGTGCACACAGCAGAAACTGAGACGCACACAGCTATATCAGCTTCCCAGAAGCGGTCCTTCTTTATTAGGTTCACAGCAATGTTGCTCTCTCTGACAAAGTGCTTCGCCAGGCGACAAGAAGACAAGAGTCTCACAGTACATAGCACACTGCTGCATTATATGCATTTCATCAACCAATCAGAATACCTTTCCAATTAGCTCCAGAAAGAGGCTGTCATAAAGAGGTGGTCATATGACACCTGTCATTTAGATTTTGTAGATCAGACATTTGTCCTGACATTAACCACTACACCACACTGGCTCTCCACAGATGCCACAGGTCTGAAGAGCCACCCGAGGCTCCTGAGACAATGAGTGTCAGAGGTCCTGTGCCTCCTGACCACCAAATAAAAGGGTTCATTGATTGGACTCCACATGCCCCTTCCTTGCCTGCCCTGCAGCCACACAGACCGCCCCCCACCCCCCCTTTAGCAGACTTCTCCATCCTCCTGCAATCGGGATTCAGCCCCACGAAATGCGGAGGGGCAGAAGTGGAGGCCGACTCTGAACGAGTTTCGCTCCTCGTGCAAGAGTTCGTTTTCAAGGGCCCCGGGGCCTGACCTGCCACCCAGCCCGGCTGGAGCCGACTTCAGTCCACCACAACAGACAAAAGAACAAACAGAAAAAGAGAACACAGCAGCGGAGAACGGCGCCACTCAGAAAAGCAAGCCACACTCCAGCTTTTGTCATGGCGCTAACAGAAGCTCCTTAATTACGTAGGATTTAACGAAGGCAGGACAAGATTTTTGGCAGCACAACAACTGCTGACCGAGTCATTATTTTCCAGCGTTTGTAGGATATGAAAGACTCCAGTGCTGGGCAATTTGGCACAGCGGCTGCTGAGAAGGTCACAGAGTGAAGGGGCCCGACTCCACCCATAAGAACACTGGCCCAAGACTCTTGCATGGCCTGGTTGCAGCCAAAACTGTGAGGTTGAACCCAGCATTAGTGGGGACTCCTTTTGCTGTTCAGAGGGCGGAGACAAGTCTCCAAAGGGGTGAACTTCGCACCCCCAAAACAGACTGAACCTTCATACCTTTTGACTTGGAAACTGCTCTCCCCAAACTTGCCTACTATGAACCCAGGGAGAACCAGACCACTGGCCCATCTGGTCTCCGCTCTGGCACAGAAGGCTCTTTCGTGGCACCTGCTGTCCTTAGAGAGCAGGTGCACTCCAATTTGGAGAACTGGGTTTGATCCCCCGTTCTGCCACTTCAGCTTTGGAGGCTTACCTGGTGAACTAGATTAGCTTGTGCACTCCAACACATGCCAGCTGGGTGACCTTGGGCTAGTCACAGTTCTTCGGAGCTCTTTCAGCCCCACCCACCTCACAGGGTGTTTGTTGGGGGGGGGGGGATAGGGAAAGGAGATTGTAAGCCCCTTTGAGTCTCCTTACAGGAGAGAAGGGGGGAGGGATATAAACCCAAACTCTTCTTCTTCTTCCTTCAATGGGAGATGCCAGGACAGAGCTTGCAGGCACCTCAGGCATTATCTTCAACCCTTTCTCCCACAATGAAGTTTTTTCAATCTATACTCTGAACGGCAAACAAGGAGAAGTTCAGTTTGGTCCAAGATAAACAGCCTACCCGGATAAAGAGTCCTGTTGACAGGATGCACAACAGGCAGCCTCGGGAACACACACTCGGCAGGGAGCTGCAGTCTTGGAACAAAACGTTCCAGCATCCCCGTCCACAAACTGTTGTTTACCAGAGGAACCACCTTTCTGAAACCCCCGGGAGGCAAAAGATCTTCCGTTCCTCAGGACCGTTTCAGTATCACTGGAACATTTTACAGAGGAACCAAGCTTCTTACTTGGAAGGAAGAGTCATGTTTTGTGGGTGTGAGATGAATTAACAGGACAGGAGCACATCAAAAGGCAGCGTGGTAGAGTGATTGGAGTGTCAGGCTAAGATCTGGGAGACCCATGTTCAAATTCCTACTCTGCTATGGAAAATTACTGAATAATCTTGGGCCAGTTGCATGCTCTCAGACCAACCTATTTTGCAGGGTTGTTGTGAGGATAAACAGAGGAGAGAAGAATTTGGGTTCCATGGGGAAGAAAAGCAGGGTATTAAACAGTTCAAATATATAGTCATGACCATAGCTGAGAAGAACCTCCATGTTTCAATGCAGTGTACCTCTGGATGTCAGCTGCTGGGAGGGGAAAGAGACTGACCTGCTTGTCCCTCTTTGGGGGTCTTCCAAGACATTTGTGGCAAAAAGGATGCCGGACTAGATTGGCCTTTACTCTGATCCTGCAGGGCCCTTGTGACTTTTATGGTGGAGACAGACGCACAAAACGAATCTCATGGAAACACATACTTTGGATCGCTCCAAATGCCACCCTAACTCCTTTCTAAAGATTTATTTAAGAGCAAGCCGGAAACAACTGTGAAAACATGTCTGGCAGTCTGACTCGGAAATACATTCAGTTCCTGTGAGAGTGCCGTGGAAATCCACAGCTGTTCCACTAGAAGCCAACCCCAACACCAGGGGCGTCAAACAATTGGCCCAGGAGCTGGCCTCTTGAGAGGGATTATCAGGCCTGTGAGCCAGCTAAGGCAACATTCTGTCCTGAGCCCGGTGAGCCTACTGCAGGTTCGCCAGTCCAGACACCCATCCACCCACGAAGTGGCCTGGAGAGGCTGCTGTGGGTACTCTGCCCCACTCCCCTGAGCCCAGCCTGACCAAGTCACATTTATGTCACATCCGGCCCTCGTAGCAAATAAGTTTGGCATCGCAGCCCGACACTTTTGATGTGCACTAATGGACCACTTCCCTTGTTACACAGCATCAACCTCAGTCTGCCGTGAGGAAATTATTGAATCCCAGGGCCAATTCTGGTTCCTGAGTATGTTGTCTTATTGGGGTGGTAGCCATACACCCGTAGAACTATGCTTTTGGGAGCATCCTGAAAGCCCCTCAGGTGTACACCTGACATGCCAATCAGCCCAGAGCCCCCACGCCCTGTTTCCCAGATGTAGATTCTCTGACTTGTAGGACAGGAAAGAACCAGGCCCAAGGTCAGATGGAGGGAGCCTGGATGACAAGCCCACATCAGCCCTAGGGGGTGATCAACAGGCTCATTATTAGTGCTCTGATGCAGGCTCTGATCAATGGGCTCTGATGCGTGGATTCCCCCCCACACACACACACACTTTTGCACATGCACTTTTGCACATGCAAAATAATGCACTTTCAATCCACTTTCACAATTGTTTGAAGGGGATTTTGCTATTTCACACTGTAAAATCCAGCTGCAAAGTGGATTGAAAGTGCATTATTCTGCAGTCACGCTGCCCCCAACTCTGCCAGGCCAGGTGGGTGAATGGCAACCCAATCCAAAATGCTGTAGATGGGATCCCCCCTCCCCAAATGCATCTCTTTGCCAACCTCCAGGGGGAGGCTAGAGATCTGTCAGAATTACAACTGATCCCCAAAGAACCATGATCAGTCTCTCTGGATAAACTGGCTGCCATAGAGGGTGGGCTCAAGGCATCGCCCCCCCCCCCCCGAGGTCCCTTCCCAGCCTCCATCCCCAAACCTCCACCCATTTCCCAACCAGAGTTGACAACTAACTCTAAGGTTGACTGTCTTGGCCCTGCTGTCTTCTTGGGAGGGTGTTTCTGTTGTCACGGAGACCTCCTTTCAGGCACGCAGTTCTGCAGGTTGTGGCCATTTCATGCCCTCCTTTCCAAACAGAGCCCCAGTTTGGCACAATCAGGACCACCAAAGCAGGCCTCCGCATCGCTGGCCTTCCAGCCTCTGGCCTGGATTTTGGGGCTTCCCTCCTCCCACTTACTTTCTAGCTTACTTCCGCTCCTTTGCTCTGTTTTATTTCTACTCAAGTTTCTATTTACACTTATTACCCACTCTATACCCCAGTCTCAGGGTAGGTTACAATAAAACATGCAACATTAACTGGTTCTGGTGGGTTTTCTGGGCTGTGTGGCCGTGATCTGGTGGATCTTGTTCCTAACGTTTCACCTGCATCTGTGGCTGGCATCTTCAGAGGTGTATCGCAGAGAGAAGTCCGTTACACACTGTGTCCAGTGAGAAGAAGATGCCAGCCACAGATGCAGGCGAAACTTAGGAACAAGATCCACCAGACCACGGCCACACAGCCTGGAAAACCCACAACAACCAGTTGAATCTGGCTGTGAAAGCCTTCGACAAGGAGGCACATGTAAGGAGACACAAATGGGCTTACCCCCCACCCCACAACAAACACCCTGTGAGGTGGGTGGGGCTGAGAGAGCTCCGAAGAACTGTGACTAGCCCTAGGCCACCCAGCTGGCATGTGTTGGAGTGCACTAGCTAATCTGGTTCACCAGATAAGCCTCCACAGCTCAAGCAGCAGAACGGGGAATCACCCAGTTCTCCAGATTAGAGTGCTCCTGCTCTTAACAACAAACATGTTCTCTGGCTCTAGTCAAATACTTTAACCACTGTGCGGCACTGGATGTTGACAACCAGCAGGGCCAGCATCCCACCAACCCTGCCTTACTCCACTATTCCCCCGTCCAAGCTCCTAAATTACTCCACATGCTTTCAGTTCAATGGGTTGACTTCCTTTTCCTCCCTGCCCGGCCCCACCCCAAGCAGCTCTGCTGTGCTGTGACCTCAGCCTGCAGGGCCCGCAGCACAGAGCAGGGCACGACCCACCAGGAAGGGCTGTGGGCCTTCTCCCATTTCCCTGGCGAAATGGTCCAATTCGAGCAGACGGGTGGAGTGGGACACTGTGTGGATTTTCTATGTCGTGTCCCCTAACATCTCTGGCAATGCAGCCTTCTGCTGCTGTGTTTTCCTGCAGGATCTTTCTTACTGGTGGCAGAGAGGAAAACAGGGCAGGAAATGTTGTCATCCCTTCTGGTTGGCAGCCGCGTTGCAATGGCCTGCCCAAGGATGAGGTGACCAGCAACAAAGCAAATAAGCTGCAAAAGCACTTGACCCAGCCGCGGGGGCTTCCCAGCCTCCCCAAACCAACAAGAGGAGCAAACTGCACCTGTAACTTTATTCCCCCTCCTGCCCACCTATTATACCAAGCTGCACCTTGGATCAAGCCCAAAAGGACTCTGCTGTCTAGGGCTCAGCAAAAGATGCTGTCATGAGAGACGGACGCAGACGCAACACAAGCCCACGACCCTGCAAGGCATATGGACGGCGCTCTTACCTTTGTGCAAGGAATGCAAGGCTGAAGCAAAGAACGTCAAGTAACCTGGGGGTTGAGGCGAAGCGTTGAACTCAAAATATCCCAAGACTCCAGGCTGCAAAGATGAAGACAGAATGGGAAGGGGATGCAGAGAGCCAGCGATTGAAAAACAAATTCAAGAGGCATCGACTGCATTCATGAAAGGTGAGGACCACAACAGCTACAGCGCTACAAAATGCCCCTTTTAGGATGGGGAGTTAGCAAACAACAGACTGTGCTTTAACAAGAGGTCGGGTAGGCATGAGATCTTTGTTGCCGAAGTTTACAGAGCTAGGTTTCTGCAAGAAACCCACAGGAAGCAAGAGTAGACGTTTAACAATTTTATTATAAACAGAAAAATAATAAACGTACTATCACTCAAATAATCAGAACACACAGAGAAATCACACAGTCCTCGGATATAGGGGATGTTGAGGGGATACTGGTAGGTTTGGAAAAATGAGGGATTTTGTGGGATAGAGGTAATAATTACCTGATCTAGAAGGTGACTGGTTTTATCAGCAGAGTCCAGCGACCTGCGTGAACTCCGGTAGGAGAAGAAAAGCAATGCACTGAGGACTGTATTAGACAGACAAAGAGATGTCCAGGGAAATACTGAACATTAAGTCGAGGGGGCTAGTTATAGGGAGAAACAGGCTCTCAGATTATGATAAGTAGCCCTAATCTCCCAGGACAAAGAAGGCTTTCAGCTTCCAGAGGGAAGACAAAGAAGGGCACTTATTTTAAGCGTTAGATAGTTAAAATGAATGGTTTGGCACTTGGCTTAATGTTCTAAGCCAGGGAGTGCTCAGAGAGAGCTTTTTAGGGTGAAGCTGATTTAACCACAACTTCAGACAATGCCAAATGCAAATGAAAGTGGACTTTGGAGGAGTTAGAAATTAGAAGAGATTAATATTTTGGCAGGAACTCTTGATGAAACCCTTGTTAACATATCCTTTGTCTCGTGGAAGCATGTGAGTCAGGGCTGGAGTTGGGAACTGGTTTTGTAGGCTTAAAGCTACTGTCTGTTCCTAATCTCCTTAGGAAGAGGTGAGACAAGTTATTTTGAAAGGGTGATGTTGGCAAGGGCTAGTCTAGGCAGGTTTTTCCATCTTGGAATTACATTCCTAGGCCACCCTACAAAGTTGGCGGGATGGGTAGGAACACAGTTTTGAAAGCAGTCCCCACCCCCCACCAAGGGAAGTAATTGTACCACTCTAATTTGCATTGGTCAGACCTCACCTAGAGTACTGTGTTCCGTTCTGGGCACCGCAATTTAAGAAGGATATTGTCCGGGAGCGGCGAGCCCCCCCCTCCCGGACTTACCGCCGCCGCTGGCCACGGACTCGATGGCCGCCTCGCCGCCACGCCCGACGCCATCCCAGCGGCTGGATTGGGCGGCCGAGGGCTTCGGGCGGCGGCAGACCGTCAGGGCGGGAGAGCCCTCCGGCGGCGCGGCGCTGGACGCTCCGGCGGGCTCCGGCCCGCCCGCCGTACTAAGCCTCCATGCGGCCAGTCCTGGCTCGGAGGGGGAGGCAGCGACCGGGGACGGCCGGACGGGCTCGCCCCGGCGACGAGGGAACGACGCCCCGCAGCGCTTCGGCGCTGCCGCCGAGGGACTTGCTGGCCGGCCGCTCCCCAGGAGGGAGCCTCGCGGGACTTTCGCGGCTCGGCCCACCGACGGCGCCGGCGATGCGGCCCTCCCGGGCTCGTCCGGCATGACAGGGCGGGCCCGGAGGTCTGGAGGAAGGCAGAGCCGGCAAGGAGAGGGCCCTTTAAGGAGTGTGGGAGGCGGCGAGGGGATAAAAGGGGAAGAACAGCAGCAGCTGGGGAAGTTGTGGGACAGGAGGCAGAAGGAAGGGTGTGCAGAGAGGGGCTGGAGAGCGGAAGGAGAAGGAGAGGTTGGGAAGGGCCAGCTGAGGGACAGGAGGGGAGTGGGGGAGGCCTGTGGAGAGAACAGGCCCCCCAGTTCTGGGACAGGGAGACTTGTGGAGCAAACAAGCTCCCTCGGGGAAACAAAGGGGAGTCCTGTGGGAGGAACAGGCTCTCCCAGGGGAACTGTGTGGAGAGGCCAGGCGGGCCCTGAGGGGGTTTAGGCCCCACTGTTTGACCACCCCTCCCTAGAACAGGGGTGAGGCCGGGAACAAGAACCCCGGGTAGGGTTTGGAGGGAAGGCATCAGGGCTCCCCCGCGGTACTCTGGAGGGGGACCCTGACAGATATTGACAAACTGGAATGTGTCCAGAGAAGGACAATCAAAATGGTAAAAAGTCTGCCCTAAGAAGAAGGGAGCTGGGTATGTTTAGTCTGGAGAAGTGAAGGTTAGGGGGGACATGATAACTATGTTTAAATATTTTAGGGGATGCCATGCCGAAGTGGGAGCAAGCTTGTTTTCTGCTCCCTCAGAGACTAGGAGCAATGGATTCAAGGTGCAGGAAAAGAGATTCCACCTAAACATTAGGAAGAACTTCCTGACGGTCAGGGCTATTTGAAAGTGGAATTCACTGCCTTGGAGAGTGGTGGAGTCTCCTTCTTTGGAGGTTTTTAAACAGAGGCTGAATGAACATATGTTGGGAGTGCTTTGTGTGTTCCTGCAGGCAAGGGGTTGGACTTGATGGCCCTTAGGGTCTCTTCCAACTCTATGATGCTCAACATTTGGTTGCTTAACACTTGTAGTGTGTTTATGCTCTTTTTTCCAGCAGGTGTTGGTGAAGGCCAACTAGCGGACTTGCATTTTATCTCTCACTGTCTGCATATTTGTGCTTTTGGTTCACATGTGGGGGGTGCACCCTCAATGATATTACTGACAGTTTGCGGGGGGAAAAGTCATTTCTGGCTTTTTCACGCTGTTCGCAAGATGCTGAATAAAGGACTGTTTTAACGAGACTTTGTTTCCATCATTGGGAATCTGACAACACTCTGGTTGGGAATAGAACAAAAGAGGTGCCCATCTTCTTCCCTTACTGAGGCAGTGAAGGGAGATTTGTGATCAGGAGCATAAGGTGGAGAGAAGAATTAAATTCTCCTTTCCCAGGCCACTGCCCACCACACCAGCTTTCCTTGCTTGCAGTAAAGTGCACCCCTGAGTATCCACTTATTCTCACAAACAACCTTTAGACAGAACACCTTGCCTGAGCCGCAGAAACTACTGACCCCACATTCTATTCCGAGAGTCACGGGGAAAACCCTAACACAGCTCCAGGCCTATTTCTTATGGACCTCCCTTGTTGTTCTATCAAATAACCCAGTAAGATAACATAAAACAGACCACTGTCCAGGGTGGGTTGCAGGAACCACATTACTTCGCCTTTGTTCCACTTCTGCTCAGGCTCCCAATGTGCTTCTGGGCATAATTCAAGGGGCTGGTATTGACCTGTAGAGCCCTACCAGCGTAGGGCCAGAATACCTGAAGGGTTGCCTACTTCAGTCACCTTCTGGGCCCCTGCTTCAGATGCCCCCACCTTCTGAGATTAGGAGAATGGCAACTCAAGAAAAGCCCTTCTCAGTTGCCCTGGCCTTTCATGACTGCTCAAACTGTGGTCCTTTCCACACTTGCCAAAATCAAAGAAATCAGATCCGGCCATGACAGGCCAACAGACTTAGCTGGCAAATGAAGACCTCCAGGACCAGACAGTGCAAGTTCCAGCCTCCGTGTGTACAGTGCGAGTTCCAGGATGTGGGCAGGGACCACCTGACATAGTAGCATGGCTTCCAAGAGGATTTTGTGTGGTGTGACACGTCTCCCACTCTCTGTGACAACGCAGAGCATCACCACGCTGCCCCCAAATGCAGACGGGACTTCTCTCTACCATCCCTGACCAAAACAGCCTGCAGAATTTTAACTATCAGGAAGTGGGGCAACTGGCAAGTCCTGTATCAGCCTCTCATTTTGGAAACACCCTGGTAGAGGCTTCCTACAGACCCTGAAACACAGCAGTGCTGTGCTTTGCTCCACTTGATCCAAAACAGAGAAAAGTTACCTCATAGTTGGAGAGAAAGCGCTGCAGCTTGGACTGGGACGAGATATACAGCAGCGGCGTCATCACCCGGCGAACAAATTTCTCAATGTAAACAGCATTCAGTGGTCCTTTGTATTCAATGGGCCCAAAGCTAGCATTTAAAAAAAGAAGAGGAAAAGGCGTGCATTAAAGTTTGAAAATTAAACTGAAAGATTTTAAGCCAGGGAAACAAATTAACTGTGGAGTGGGACTGCAGTCAGGTTATCTCCTAAGACGGGACTGTAGTCAGGTTATCTCCTAAGGGTACTGGAAGATCCCTCGTTCCTGGCACCCAATTTACAGCCCAGCCAACCAAGCCTGAAGGAAGCATGAAGCAACCGAAGCAGCAGGAGGGACATGTGATGCAGGCACCGGCAACTGAAACACACCTGGATTCCCGCTCGCGTGCAAGGCCAAGTGTGCAATCTCTACAGTTAATTTGTTTCCCTGGCTTCACAAAATCTTCCCTTCTGAATTAGTTCCTCAGTGGCAGCAGGGCTAGAGCGGAACATCCTTGCTAGCCAATCTAGTGATGCAGAAGGTCAGGGACTGACTGGGGTGGGGGAAACAGAGTCAGGCAGTTATTTCATCCCAACCTCCACACTCAGCCTCCGATCTCATTACCAAAAAATCACCAGAAGCAATCCACATGTCAGCCATTTTGGATTTCACAGCTAAAGAGTGCTTTTTCAAATTGAGATTAAGTCTGAAAACTCCCTGACAGCTACAAGGCACACGCCCAGATCACACATGTCTGACTACAGTTGTGGTGATCATTGGATGTTTGTCCAGTGTTCGTCCAGCCCCTGCTTAAAGACTGCCAGTGAGGGGGAGCTCACCACCCACCTAGGCAGCTGGTTCCACTTTAGAACGCCTCGTACTGTATATTTCCCCCCACTATCTAGTCGGAACCTTTCTGCCCGTAATCTAAACATGTTATTGCGAGTCCTACTCTCTATTGCCAACAGGAACAACTCCCTGAATTCCTTTGCATGACAGTCCTTCGAATACTTAAAGAGAGCAACTGTGTCCCGCCTCAATGTGAATTATTCTGACTCAAGGCCAAAACACAAGAGCCCCATTACCATACATCTAGCAAACTTTGTGACCCTACTTTCTCGTCACCATACTTCCCGGAAACTCAGATAAACAAAAAGCATTGATCCCTTAATTTTAAAAACTAATCAAGCTTCTCTTGATTGTCAGTAGATGGTAGGGGTATTTTTGAGGAGGGGGGTGTCAGAAAGAAGCAAAAAAAAACTCAGCCTAAGAACCTACACGCATTCAGCCGGAAAGATCCACCAGCCACAAATGGAACATTTCACAAACAATTCTCAAAGTCAGCCTGAGCTAGAAGCAGCTGCCCACACACAGCTGGTGAAGGAGCCCTCATTTGGGAAGGAAATGCCCCCCCGCCCCCCGCCTTGGTGTGGGTCCAGAGGCGTCCTGCTGTTTAGATAGCCTCTCTAAGGCCCCTGCCGAACTCTTACCTCCGATGGTACAAGTAGATCACTGGAAAGTAAAAGAAGTGTTTCTGCTTCCGGCATTTCCCCTGGTTCCACCAGCAGTTGATGGCAACAAACAAGACCTGTGGCACAAAAACAAGCAGGTGGCATCAGCCGAAGGGGCTCAAGCAGGTGACTGAGCTTCAAAGAGAAGGAGCCACAAACTGGGGGAGGGGAGCCTTCTGACTGCTCGGCATAAGCCCCCGGGACAACTGCCCCGGCCAGGACTTTGTCTGGGAGAAGGCTGGACAAACTCAGCTCATAGCTGTGACCAACTTCAATGCCCCGAACCTGGCCCAGGGTGGGAGGAGGGGGCCGCTGTCGAAGAAGAGACGGTCACCCCACAAACAACTCTACAGAAAAGCAGTTTCTGCAAACAGAATCATATTAGTAAGATTAATAACAATTAATAATTATATTGATAAATGTAATTAGAGAACAAGAAGTAAATTTTTAAGTGTTTTTATAGTTGGTGCAGACAAAATTGGGAGCTCTTTATTATGTATTTTTACTTCGTTTTTTATGTAATGTTTACATTTGTTCTTTTTTTAACTTGATTTTGGGTTTTTTTTTCCTCTTTATGCCTATCTTTAAAGTTGGAATTTAACAAAAAAAGGGGGAAAGAAAATAAATTTTGGTGGATAAAATTCACAGGCAGCAAGCAGAGCGCAACCTCCCATGGGATTTGTGAAGGCATGTATCATACATACATTTTATTTCCAGTCCCCTCTTCCAGTACAAAAACAAACCCAGCTATGTATAAAAGTTAGCCAGACCTCACGAATTAGAGGGACAAACCTGTTACCTAGCTTAACAGTATGAATATTTTTCTCAAAGTAGCAATGGGGAAATAACTCAGCTTGGCAGTGCAAGAGACAGGCTAGGTGGGATATTTTATACCAGAATTGGCTTTTGAAACGTTCTACAGAGAATACAAAAGAGACCAAATTGTACTTAAAATATTTTTATATAAGTTTTGGTTGCAAACAATCATACAGTGAGACGTTAAGAAGCATACACACAGTTCCTATTAGATATAAGCAGGGAGGAAAAGATAGGTTTGGATGATAGAGTAGGAGGGGAGCGGGGGACTTATATGTTACCTAAATTCTGCAGAGAAGTTCTTGGAGAAGGCAAGGATTCCTATGCCAGCATGGGAACCCAAGTGAAGGACGATATAGCATGTCACAAACCAACTATACCAAGAGAAGTTTAGCCAGTAAAGAGCACTGAGGCTAGCGTGCACAGTACTTTTATACCCCTTTGCGCAGGTAGGGGCGGGAACCAGTAAGTTTCAGTTTCGTTTTCCTGGATCCTTTGGGATTTCCCATGCTGGGATCGCTGGGCTTGAGCGAATCAAAGGCTCATCTACTGTTTCTAAGTGTTGGGATAATAGAGCCAATTGTTCCTTGATTATATCAAAGGAGCTCTGAATGGCTTTATGCAGAGTATCTTAAAAGACTCTGCCCAGGTATTCAAATTTTGGCTGAGGTTTTGAGTGGATCAGGAAGGGATCGTTTGTTTGGGAGATTGTATCTAAAGGCAGAGGAAATGTAACATCTGGTATCAAGGAGTTCTCCAGGATCTATTGTGTTACAGTAGCTTGGCGGGGTGTGGTATTCAAGATGCATGTCCATGGTCCATGAGGCTTCCAGATTCTACTGACTGGAGTAACTCATTCACTGATCTAATCTTGCAAACAGACCTTTGGCCTTTGGCCTGCTTTCAGGTGGACACTTTGCTACACACACACACACACATATGAGAATTGGCATTTGCCAGTGCATATTGTAGGAACAATAATATGAAATCCATATTTCAGTAGAGCGGGGTATGAAGGGCAGGGCAACAAACCAGAAAACCAACCTTCAAAGTCCCTCCATCCATAAATCCAAAGGCGTCTGAAAACCAACAGACCAGATGTGAGAAGGAGGAGCCAAAGCACATTTCCCTTGAGTGATTAGCCCACATGGCTGGGGCAGGCACAGGAAAGGCCCTGCACCTTGCAGGAGAACTTTCAGCGCCCTGAATTGAGGGGGTCTGGAAAAGGATCCTTAGAAACAACCTCAGCAGACAAGCGGCCTTAGAAAATAAACTCAATACAAACATTTTACAGGCAGTTGACAAGCTAGAGAGCAGTAACAAAAAGGGGCAGAACAAGGGAAATAAAAGGCACTATTGCTCACTTCCTCATTGTAGTCATGACTGCCTAGGACCCCAAAAGGCTCATTTCTACAGGCTGGGGTGTGCCCTTGTGCCAATTCCCCTTCTGGGGGAAAATCCCTCATACCTCAGGGGACAATGCAGCAGAGGGTCCCTCATCTTTGGAGGGGGGGAGGGCATGCTGGAAGGAGGAGGCTAGAAAGAACGCAACTGGAGGCCTGGCCCAGGACCCCAAACCTTGCCATTATGTACGCAGCACCGCCAATATTTCAGAAGATGCCCTAATGCATGGTTTCCCAAAATGTTTCAGTACTAAATCAACAGTGTGGGGAGGAATTAGTTAGTGTAATCTTAGATACGTGTTTATGAAATTTACAGAGTTGGAAGTTACACATGTTTTATATGCACTGTAGTAGTTTTACATGGTACTGTATTTGTTATGCGGTTTTAAATGATGTAGATGTCATATGACGTAACCTGTCCAGAGCCCACCCTGATGGGGAAAGGGCGAGACAGAAGTCTATTGAAATAAATAAATAAGATACCTAAAATGTGTTGCTGTATGCATTTGGGGGGGAGGGGTTGGAGAAATGCAGGCGCCAGGAAAGAAGCCTGCGAACTTCTATTCAATTCACTAGGTTGTATTTACTTATTTATTTTATTGGGTTTATATCCCGTTCCATCCCCAAAGGGCTCTGGGCAAGTTACAACATGACTTAAAACATACAATAACTTTAAAATATAAACCCTAATTTAAAACTTTAAAACCAATTAATAAAATATTACAATAACGCTGGATTAATAGATGGCATAAATTAATCATTTCCGCCTCCCCGCCTCCCCCCGGAGACTGAAAGATGTTCCACTACTTTCAATCAATCCGGCTAGCTAGTTGGAAAAGGCCTGGCGGAAAAGCCACATCTTGCAGGCCCTGCGGAATTGACATACCGTATATACTCGTGTATGAGTTGACCCGCATATAAGTCAAGGCACCTAATTTTACCACATAAGACTGGGAAAACTTATTGACTCGCATATAAGTCGAGGGTGGGAAATGCAGCAGTTACTGGTAAATTTCAAAAATAAAAATAGATACCAATAAAATTACATTAATTGAGGCATCCGTAGATTAAATGTTTTTGAATATTTATTTCAAAGAAAAACAGTAAACTAGCTCTGTAAGCCCTGATTCTCCCTTTAAATCCACTCAGAAGGGGGGGGGGGTGATTTAAAGGGAGAATCTGGGGAAAATTTGACGGTGCCTGTCAGGGGAGGAATGTTTATGTTAGAAGTACCAACATTGCAGAGTATCTTTAGGAGACCCTCCTGATGATAGCACCCAGGTTTGGTGAAGTTTGGTTCAAGTTTGGTGAAGTTTGGTTCCATAACTTTGGACCCTCAAAAGGGTAGCCCCATCTACTATTAGCTTCCATTGGAAACAATGGGGGATGGGAGCACCCACTTTGGGGATCCATAACTTTGGATCTCCTGAACCAAACATTACCAAACATAGCTGGTATCAGCAAGAGATTATTCTGATGATATCACCCAGGTTTAGTGAAGTTTGATTCCACGGATCCAAAGTTATGGACCCTCAAAATATAGTCCCATCTACTATTAGCTCCCATTGGAAACAATGGGGGATGGGGGCACCCCCTTTGGGGGTCCATAACTTTGGACCCCCCTGAACCAAACTTCACCAAACCTGGCTGGTATCATCAGGAGTGTCACCTGATGATACCCTGAAATTTTGGTGCTGCTAGCCTAAACAATGCGCCCCCTGGCGGCCGACAAAGTAAAAACCCTAAAATATTTTTTTAAATACAGCTGACTCGTGTATCAGTTGAGGGGGGCTTTTTCAGCACAAAAATTGTGCTGAAAAATTCGACTTATATGCGAGTATATACAGTAGTTCCACAGTGCTCCGACATCAGCAGGTAGCTTGTTCCACCCGGCCGGAGCCAGTGCCATAAAAGCCCTGGCTCTCATAAAAGCCAGCCAGATATCTCTCGGGCCGGGGATTACCAGGAGGTTCCCCTCCGGACAAACGGAGGGGCCCTGTAGGACAATATGGGGAGATATGCAGGTCCCAAAGATATGCAGGTCATATCACTTAAGTCCGTGGTGGTGAACCTTTGGCACTCCAGATGTTATGGACTACAATTCCCATCAGCCCCTGCCAGCATGGCCAATTGGCCATGCTGGCAGGGGCTGATGGGAATTGTAGTCCATAACATCTGGAGTGCCAAAGGTTCGCCACCACGGACTTAAGGCCTTGAAGGTCAATACCAATACTTTGAAAATGATCCAGCACTCGACTGGCAACCAGTGTCGTTCTTGGAGAGGTGGTGTTATAGGATCATGATTGGCTGCCTCAGTAAGCAGCCTCGCAGCTGCGTTCTGAATGAGCTTTAATTTCCGGATCAAATACAAAGGAAAGCCAGCGCAGAGCGAGTTACAGCCGTCCATTCTTGAAGTGGCTGTGCAGCCCCCAAAGCTGTGCCTATCCATCTGGTACTTCAGCTCCCCAAAGCGAGCCACTCAGAGAGTACAATAAGGACAGAGTGGAAAAAGGAAAGTGAAACTGAAAAGCTGACCTGGTCTGCCAAGCTGCTGGCCACTTTCTCAATGTCTCCCCTGGCCGCCATGGACTGTCCGCACCAGGGGGCGTAGAAGAAGAAGAGGGTGACTTCCGAGTCTTGGCGGACAAGGTCTGCGTGGTCCAGCTGTCCCAGGAAAAAATCGATCACCGGTGACATCGAGGAGAAGAAATTCACCGGAAGCTTTGCTGGCATGGTCACATCTTTTGCGCGGCTGATGGGTAGAGGAGACTAGATGTGTCAGGAATCACCCACCTAAGCACCCGTACTGGTGGTGTTTCATTCACTGCACAAAATAAAGTAAGGACTGTGCATCTCAGCAACCACCTAATTGAAAATCTGATGGCTATGAACTGTAATCTGCTTTAAGGGCAGATCTCACAACACCACTTCTGGTTGTTGTGGGTTTTCCAGGTTGTGTGGCCATGGTCAGGTAGAAACGTTAGGAACAAGATCTACCGGACCACAGCCACACAGCCCAGAAAACCCACAACGACCAGTTAAATCTGGCTGTGAAAATCTTCGACAATTCAACTTCTGTTTACATCACCTGCTTGTTGGCTGATAAAACAGTTTCTTTAGCTCAACATCTGTGATCTTTTACAGCAAACCCAATTCCACAACCTGCTTAAGTCCCATTAAGTCCAAGTGGACTTGCACAGAATTAAGAGTTAACCAGGTTTGGTACACAAGGAACTGGTACCTGTAGGCTTTTTCGCACTACAGTCTGAAAATATGCAAATCTCACGTTGCAACACCACCTCTGAAGTTATAGAGACAGCTGGGTCACAGGTGCATGTGCCACACTGTTCCCATTAAGAGAGATGGACAATTTGGTTGCTCTGTTTTCTCCAGGCCCCAAATCTCAAATGACTTCATGGGCATCATAAGACTTAATTACTATTATTGTAAAAGGCGTCCAATTTGGAGCATTGTGCTTACAGTCTGTATTTCTATTTGTTTCCATCAAGGCTGCCTGCTGTCCGATCTATTTCAAATAACTTTCTGAGCCCTACCATGACCAGGTGCAAACAGAGGCATCAGTCCCTTTCACACAGTACATTTCCACCTATCATTGCTAAATCACTTCACAAATATACCTTAATTGTTCAGAAGGGCATTTTTTATAAAGGGAATTGGGTTGTAGTAAATTGAACTGGTCGGGCGCTTCTGGAGAGGAAACAGGGTGGTAGTTTATGGCACCCTTTATTCTATGCATTATCTTGTTTGTACCACAAACTGAACATGAGTCAGCAATGTGATGCAGCAGCCAAGAAAGCCAATGCGATTCCGGACTGTATCAATAAGAGTATAGTGTCTAGATCGAGGAACATAATAGTACCTCTCTATTCTGCATTGGTTAGACCTCACCTGGAATATTGTGTACGGTTCTGGGCATCGCAATTCAAGAAGGATATTGACAAGCTGGAACGGGTCCAGGGGAGGTGGACTCCATGCCCTATGAGGAGCAGCTTAGGGAGCTGGGGATGTTTGGTTTGGTGAAGAGAAGGTCAAGAGGTGGCATGATAGCCATGTTTAGATATTTCAAGGGATGTCATGTTGGTGAGGGAGGAAGCTTGTTTTCTGCTGCTCCAGAGACTAGGACATGGAGGAACGGGTTCAAGGGGATGGAAAAGAGGAAAAACTTCCTGACAGTAAGGGCTGTTCAACAGTGGAATGCACTACCTCCTTCCTTGGAAGGTTTTAAAGAGTGGCTGGATGGCCATCTGTTGGGAGTGCTTTGATTATGTGTTCCTGTGTTGCAGGGGGTTGGACTTGATGGCCCTTGGGGTCTCTTCCAACTCTATGATTCTATACTGCAATGCTTTCCAAGTAGGGAGATCCAGCGGTTGCAGCGCCTCTTTCTGAATTTTGTTCACTGCCCTGTTTTTCCCATTTTGCAATCTGATTCCAGCCTCAGCCAGAAAGGGGGACTCATGAGAAGTTCAATAAATGTATAAAGCTCAGTTGTGCAGAATAACCCTGAATGAAACTGATAAGCCATCCCGCTGCTCCCATTTGGCAGGGCATCCAAAAGAAGCGAGTGCGAGACAAGCTTTGGGGCTGGCTTGGGGGGCATGCATTAGGGGAGATGATCCCTGGAGGGTCTTGGGTATGATGGGTGCTTCCGGACAGCACCAGTGCCTCCCTCAGCCATTACGAACGGGGGGGGGGGGGGGGGCTTTGGGTGCAGCAAGCCAGGCAATGACAGCCACTCCAACATCAGCACTGCAGAGTTGACACATCAGGATGGGGAAATTTCTAGGGAAATGGGTGGAGGGAGGGAGGGTTTGAGGAGCTGAGGGGGGGGCTTCAACAGGGCAAAATGCCATTCAGCCCCCCTCCAAAGCAGCCCTTGGCTCCAAGGGAAATGGTCTCTGCAGCCTGGAGATAAGCTGCAATTAACAGTGATCTCCAGACCCTTCCTGGAGGCTAGCAAGCCGTCTCAGCATCACCACCCCGCCACCCCCTTGGAGCCGCCTGCTTTAGAGGCCGCCCCCCCCCCCCCCCACACACACACCAAAGGGGTTTTACCCAGGAACAATTTCAGCAGATTGGATACCCCACTGCCCAGAGCTCCCCCGCCCCCACGGGGACCGCTCCCACCCGAATGACAGCCCTGGGTTGCCAGCCTCCCGGGGAGGCCTGGAGACCTCCTGGCAGGGCGGGCTCTCTGCGGCCTCCTCCACCCCGTATGGCTCAGGCTGGCCTGGCCCCCAGCGCTGCACGTGTGACGGAGAGGCCCCCCGCGTTGCGCCGCGCGGCTGACCAGCCGGCCTACCTGCAGGTGACTCTGAGGGCGGCCAGGCAGGCGGCGGCCGCCACCACCAAGACCCCGCACAGCAGCTCCGGCCGGCGGGCCATGCAGGAGGCGCGGAGGAGGCGGCGGCGGCGGCGGCGCGAGGCGGCGGGCGGCCCGGAAGGCGGCGAGGCGAGGCCGGCGGGGCCTCCGCAGCCCGACATCCCCGCCCTGGCCTGGCCCGGCCAGCCCGGCCCGGAGGGAGGCGGGACGGCGCCCCGGCTGGCCCCTCACGCGCAAACACGTCGCCCGCCGCAGCGCCAGCCCGGCCCGCCCTCCGCCGTATCCGCCCACCCGCCCAGCAGCAGGCCCGGCCCCGGAGTAGGCCGCAGCGGCGCCCGCCTGAGGGGGACACTCCGAGGGGGTCGGCTAGCCGGCGGGACTCCTCGCCACGGGCCGGGATGAGGGGCTCCTCTCTAGGCCACGCCGCCGCCGCCCCCTCTCCAGGCGCTGCCCCAAACCCTCTGGGGTTGCCAGCCTCCAGGGAGGGACTGGAGTTCTGCTGGGGGCCAGGCTGGGAAACCCCTGGATAGGTGCGAATAGAGCCCGGGGAGGGCAGGGGGTCTCAGGGGCCGGGTCTCTGTCGTCTGGAGATGGGTGTGATTCCAGGATCCGACCGAAAACCACCCTCACCCCACCCCCCCAGGACAAAACAGAACCACGCGGCAGGTTCTAGGGTATACTGTGGGTAGTAGGTTTGGGGTGAAGCGCCTCCCCCAAATCCCCAGGAATTCCCCCCGTTGGAGTTGGCAACCTGAGTAACAGGTGCTCC
Organism: Sphaerodactylus townsendi; assembly: GCF_021028975.2. Taxonomy (NCBI): domain Eukaryota; kingdom Metazoa; phylum Chordata; class Lepidosauria; order Squamata; family Sphaerodactylidae; genus Sphaerodactylus; species Sphaerodactylus townsendi. The sequence continues at coordinate 139,460,046 of NC_059428.1, forward strand.
CTGCACGAACGTCTGCTGGGCAAAGGGAACCTCCGCGTCCAAAGGCCGAGGGGGGCCACCCACTCTTTTGCTTCTTTCCTGCTTGTTCCTTCGCCTTAAAAACAAACCTTTAATCTGTTTATGATTTCCTTCTATGCGTTTTGCTAATTATTTATAATATTCCCTTAAAGGTTTTTGATTTGATTTCCTGTGCAAGTGACAGGTTCTGGATGCGAGACCTTGGAAGCAGCACCCTGACAGGACCCCCAGGAATCTGGAACTGCGCAGATATTAACACGACAGGTAGTAGGATAAGACATCCAGCGAGGGAGCCCAGGGACCACATGTGGTCATCTAGTCCACTGTTCCGTTCCTTCATTAAAGCTTCTTCCTACATCTACCCTGTTAAAGCCCTATTATTGCCTTTACAAAAATGTCCTCCTAGGTCATGAGTTTTGCTTGATTTGCAAAATGTCAGGCCCTCTCATAAGGGGGAAGGGGGGCAAGCTGGACCCCTGTGCCCTGAGGGTAGCCTTCCAGGCCATCATGGGCAACAACAAAAGATCAAGTGTTGTGGGTTTTCCTGGTTTTATGGCCACGTTCCAGTAGCATTTTCTCCTGACGTTTCACCGGGGTCTGTGACTGGCATCTTGCAGGCAAAACATCAGGAGAAAATGCTACTGGAACATGGTCATACAACCCAGAAAACCCACAACACCCTAGCGATTCTGGCCGTGAAAGCCTCTGACAATACAACAAAAGGATTAGTTGACAGGCCTGATCCACACAGACCGATCCAGCAGCATCCTTGTGTTTTTGGTAGGCCAGGCAGCAGCTGTTGATCCTAGAAGCAGAAAATGGAACCCCCATGTTCAGAGGGAGCGTACCTCCAAATGTCAATTGCCAGCAGGTAAACAGACAGGGAGGGCCATTGTGTCCTTCTTGTGCACTTCCAACCTGAAAGGATCTCAGCCATGATGAGAAGCAAGACCTAAACACAATAAGCCCTCTGGCCTAAACCAGCAGGACTCTGGGGCTGACAACTGCACGGTGAATAGTCCCATCAGTACCTTCTTTCTTACACACAGGCGTAGCCTCCATCTTCTGCTTGCAGCCATCCTTCATGAAAATGCACAAGTCTCTCCCCCAAAGGAAAATCTCAAGTGACTGTTTGGAGACAGTGTGGTAAACTGATCAATGAGACAACAATCCGGGAGACCAGGTTGGAGCCCCCACTCTGCCATGGAAGCCCACTGGATAACCTAGCACCAGGCACACATGCTCAGCCTGACCCTACCACACAGGGTTGTTTTTGTGAGGACACCGTGCATTCAGGCCTCCGGCTCCCTAGAAGAGTAGCTGAAGCCTCAGAGTCCAGGGGTCTGCAACCTGCGGCTCTCCAGATGTTCATGGACTACAATTCCCATCAGCCCAATTGTAGTCCATGAACATCTGGCGAGCCTCAGGTTGCAGACCTCTGCCCCAGACCAACCCATCCGGTACTTTCTGTTCCTGGTAGGACAATATTTGTGATCCTAGAGGAGTCTGAAGACACATTTGAAGGAAAGTGTTTTTATGCAAAGTTGTTTTTATTACAGGCAATATTGGTCCATACAATACACAATACTGACATACAAGTGGAATCTTTCAAAATTATCATTTAAAACAGCAAAGACCGAGAAACAGAATTTTAACTACTTGATTTTCAAAAAAGTAATACGTCTTTCTTCCGAGATCCATTTTCAGTAAGTTATATGGAAACATACAAATAGAGAAAAATACCCCATTCAACATATATTGCTGTTAAATGGTTATTTTGCTTAAAATCTTTAATAAGAAAATCCATTTTTATTAAGCAACCTACATAGAGATAAATAGCAAACTCGTTTTAAACAAATCCTCTCCGTTAAAACATCTGAAGAAATTTCATCCATCATTTTCTTTTGTTCCCCAGACATCTGGTTTGTGTTCATAAGCTTACCTTAAAGGTTTTTCAGTTGAAGGACCAACACGAAGGGCTTCCTAGCCCTGCCAACTCCCCCCTCCTGGGATTTCCCACCTTTCATCCACCCAACAGAAGGTGAATAAGCACATAATACTTCAGACTTTGCTTTATTGTTAGTTCACCGTTCTGTTTCATGAGAGCACAGACAGATCCACCGACTTCCCCCTATAACATCTACTACATTTTGTTCTTCAGGAGGGACAATACAGGCCAAGAAAAGCAGAAAATCTGCGGCTTCTGTCTCATGCTTTTTTGATTATTGTCAAATTCTGATTTATGCTTCCATCTGGTAACACGAATGCATGGTCACAGTGTTAGTTTAAATCTTTAAACAAAAAACTATATTTTCCAAAGTCATTATCATTTGGAGCAATCAAGTGGTCTTTTCTGGCCTTGCTGAGCTTCATGCGTAGAACGTGCCTCCGTTCCTCCCATTCACGGAGCTCCGCAGGCCCATGGGCAAATTTACAATTGTTTCCCTCTGCACAAGCGCCAGCCATATATCTGTTTTCAGAAAGAACAAAAGACAAACTGGGTCATGCATCGAGGGCAATGCAACTGGGAAAAGTGTGTGTGTGTGTATCAGGGATGTGGGACCGTGGGCCAGAATTCCATGGGGGCCTTGGAACCCCAAGATTCACTGGGATACATAAGCTTTCTCCTCTGATCATGTTTACTGGGAGTAAATGACTATATGCCTCCTACTGAGTTCTCACTCTAGGGTTGATTCCGTATGGGCCCAAAACAGTGGTGTGAAAACGGTTTAAAATGGTGTAAAAGGGTTCACACTGTTTTCACACTGTGTTTTTTGCCTCATGCGGAATCCACCTAGATCACATAATGGACTGGAGTGTTTAGGGTGTCTGTGTGACTAGTTCAATTTACCCTTTTTCAGAAATCTAGGTGGAGGTCTGTTCCAATATTTTAACAGCTTTAACTTGTTTTAAATGTTACGGTGGTTGGTCTTTGTGGCCCCACGTAGGCTGAAGGGACAGTGCACAAATAATGTCAGGCTGTGAAAAATCAAACAGTCTAAAGGAATTAAAACAAAGTGTAAAACACTGACGACGTTTCCGGGAAAATGAGCAGCCTGGTTGTGGCTTTTGTTTTGGGAAAAGCAAAACACGTGGCTTGTATACTCAGGGAACTCCTGAGATTAAAAAGATCCCTAAATGAGAGGAGTGCATATTGATCACAACTCACAACTCAAAGGCACTCGTTTGGATCCTACCTGCAGTCTCCCCACACCACCCAAAAGGCTTACAGCTATGAGAAATGACACATCTCCGTAAAGGAAGAAGAACCTTTCTCTCTTGTAAGGGGGTTACAATCTCCTTTCCCTTCCCCCCTCACAACAAACACCGTGGTGAGGTGGGGGGGCTGACAGAGCACAGAAGAACTGTGACTAGGCCGAGGTCACCTAGCTGGCATGTGTTGGAGTGCACAAGCGAATCTAGTTCACTAGATAAGCCTCCAAAGCTCAAGTGGCAGAGCAGGGAATTAAACCCAGTTCCCCAGATTAGACTGCACCTGCTCTTAACCACTACACCACACTGGCTCAACCTCAAAGGAAGCATCTAGAATGTGGGTGAATGGGCTAAGAAAGCTGGACACCCGTTGTGCTAAAAAACCCAGATGCTGTAAAATGGAGCGAAAGGTACCCACCTATCACAAAGGCTGAAATATCCTGTTGGAAAGCGGTGCTGCCAACAGTTCTGGTCGTCCTCCGTATGGAATACTTTCTCTTTATGTTTTTCGGACGAGATGTGGCCTTGCCACTGTTTCTCGCTGTTACAGTTCTTCCCACACATCCAGCAGTGGAAATCCACCTGGGGTTTACGAAACAGCGGGATTAACAATGGCAGAATAAGGCAGGAAGCCAAGCCGGGCGCATTAGCTGGACAAGGTCTACGTCTTACAAAGTCAATTTACAAAGACAAGTTGGAAAGGGTCCTAAGGAGGGCAACCAAAATGTTAAGAGGTCTGGAATCCATGCCCTATGGAAGAGGCTTAGGGAGCTGGGGATGTTTCGTCTCGAGAAGCAAAAGTTAAGGGGGGACATGATAGCTGTGTTTAAATATCTGACGGGATGTCATGTGGAAGAGGGAGCAAGCTTTTTTTCTGCTGCTCCAGAGACTAGGATCAGGAGTCCTGGGTTCAAGGTGAAGGAAAAGAGATTCCACCTAAACATCAGGAAAAACTTCCTGACTGTCAGGGCTGTTCGACAGTGGAATGCACTGCCTCAGAGTGTGGCGGTGTCTCCTTCTTTGGCGGTTTTAAAAGAGAGGTTGGATGGCCCTCTGTCAGGAGTGCTTTGATTATGTGTTCCTGCAAAGCAGGGGGTTGGACTTGATGGCCCTTGGGGTCTCTTCCAACTCTATGACACTAGGATTCTAATTCTTCCTTAAGAAAGAATTTTGGCAGAGAGCGGCATACCATGGTTGGAGCCTACTTCAGAACACATGAAGTGGGCATAGGAAAGGAAAACAATGGAAATAGGTATAAGACTGGCAGACCAATCGCTCAAGACATGTGCCACAGGATTTGTATTTGCCATTTCTCAGAAACTAGATGGTAGGCTGGAACAGGGAAGGCCACTAGAACCCAGGGGAACAGCCGGCTCTACGTCACTTACCGTCACTTCAGCGTAATCAGTGGGCATGTGGATCTGCTTCCCATTTTCCTTGTTGGTCTGAGCAGCAGGATCCTCTCCCTTTTCTGGCTTCTGGCTCTTCAGCCACATGTCATACAGCTGCTCCATATCTTGAACTAAGGAGAACAGAGGCTGAATAGGTCAGGGGCAACTGAGCTGCAAGTAAGGACAGCGATATCACCGTGGAACTAAGTCCAGAACATTCTTGAACAGAACTTGTGTGAGCAGACACCCACTTCGAGAGCAATTCTCCCATTTCATAGCCAGATCCCAGAGTCACTGGGTCTTAGGAAGACTCAAACATTTATCTAAGCCAGGCCTGCAAGAGAAGGAGTGGAGGAAGATGGACGACATAGAAATCTGAGAACAGAAGAGGCCAGGCACCAGGATCCCCATACCTTTCATGGGATATTACATTTCAGCTCTACTTAATGTCAAGGCAGAGGGAAAAATCCCCAGATGTTTCACAGGAATATGGTGAGCAGTCGTCTTACAGAAATGGAGCTCCACAATGCGCTTTCATTTTCCAGCCACGCACAGATCCATCTTCAGGCGGCCAACAACCTACCCACAAGTTTAAAAGATGCTTGAAAGCACACTAGGAAGTGTATTGTCAAAGGCTTTCACGGCCGGAATCACTGGGGTTTTCTGGGCTGTATGGCCGTGTTCCAGCAGCATTTTCTCCTGATGTTTTGCCTGCAAGATGCCAGCCGCAGATGCAGGTGAAACGTCAGGAGAAAATGCTACTGGAACACGGCCAGAAAGCCCGGAAAACCCACAACACCACATTAGGATGTGCTTTACTTACTACCAGTTTCCTTCATGTAGGTCCACATCTCCCTCTCTTCGGGACTGTGAGCGAAGGAGCAGTTCCCGACATACTGACATTTCTTGCCCGAAGCAATGTGGTTGCACAGCTAAGGAAAACAGGAAGAAAAAGCGCACCAAGTCAGAGGAGTTACGTCATGGAGGGAAAGAGAGAAGCTGAAGGCCGGCCTCTCTCCTGTCTGCAAACAAAGACTCACCGAAGAAGACACTGCGCATAGCAAGGTGCAAAATGCAGAATGTAACCAACTGCTCAGCCCTCTCTTCCCCAGGCACCCGGGGCCAACAGCAGGGTGCTTTTACACAGAGAATCAGAGTTGAAAGAGGCCATCCGGCCACCTGCACAATGCAGGGGCAGCCAACAGCATCCCTGACTAGGGTTTCTCCAGTTGTTGCTTAAAGACTGCCAGTGTTCCTGCTCCGGTTACTGCCCACTTGTACCCCAAGAACTCTTTCATCTATGCTGCTACTCAGAGAAGTGTTTCCCCAGCCAGCACGTGTGCTGCACATTTTTGAAACCCAGATGTAGAACTTTACACTTCTCCTTGTCGAATTGCATCTTATTTCCATTGTTCAAATCTCTTTGAATTCTATCTCTGTCACCTGGGGTGTTTGCAGCTCCTCCCCATTTGGTGTTACCTGCAAGCATAAGGGCACTTTGGACTCACCATGAGGGTGCCTTCTCTTTAGTGGGGCAAAGTCATCCAGACTGGTTAGGCCACGCCCCTCATCACGACAGGCAGGGCTTTGTCAATATTGTGGCAGGTTCTCCTAGGCAATAAGGGGGCTGTCCTTCCCAGGCATCCAAAGATTCTACTATCCAGCTTCACAATTATTTAAACACACACACACATCTTTCTTTCCACCCCCCCCCCTCTTTTTTGTGGTGGGGAAAAAAATGGGATGACTTTGCCCCACTGAAGAGAAGGCCACTCACAGTAATTCTAAGGTGCCATTCTACAGAAGGGCCTCTCTCATTCAGACTGGGTTTAAGCCACAGTGCAATTTGGTGCCAAGTGGAGAAAAAAGGGAGTTTGTTAGTTGTGCCTTGGTATCAAAGAACCACTTGTTGAAAAACCCTTCTTTTGAATGTCACCACTGAGGTTCTGGTCATGAATGCCACTAATGTGGCAGATGCTCTGGTGGACTGCGCATACATTCCTGCAGGACGCTACAGATCGAGAGTTCTGCAGGATTTCTGTAGGCACAGTTTTATCCATGGTGCTAGAGATGATTTTGAGGTATTGTCGGAGGCTTTCACGGCCGGACTCAACTGGCTGTGGTGGGCTTTCCAGGCTGTGTGACTGTGGTCTGGTAGATCTTGTTCCTAATGTTTTGCCTGCGTCTGTGGCTGGCATCTTCAGAGATGTATCACAGAGAGAAGTGTGCCACTGGACACTTCTCTCTGTGATACACCTCTGAAGATGCCAGCCACAGATGCAGGCAAAACACTCGGAACCTTATTAGGTCCACAGAGAACAAAGAGAGACTGGAAAGGCAGCTCCCTATAACCCATGAGAACCTGCAAAAACATTTACACAGCCCTGCCTGTAGTGATGAGGGGTGTGACCTGACCAGTCTGGATGACCGAGCCCGCACTGGAGGTTCTCCACCTTATCATCCAGATTGTTTATGCTGAATAATGCAGCACTTCCAACTCACTTTCAGTCCACTTTTATTTATTTATTTATTTCATTTCTTCGACTTTTATACCACCCACCCCCAGAGGGCTCTGGTGACCGTTTGCTAGTGAACTTTGTCATTTCACGCAGTAAGATCCAGGGGCAAAGTGGACTGGAAATGCATTATTTGGCACCTACTTTTAGCCTAATCCTACCTCATGGATCTGTTGTGATGATAAAGTGGTGGCCATCCCCACCTACTTATTCTCCCCTCCCCATCTATAGCACCTGAACTCTTCAGATGAAAGGACACAAGTGTAAATCGGGCATTTTCTGCTTTTGTGATTTCACTGATTTTGAAACAGTGAATGATTTAGGTGGCAGTTTTACATTTACTTCTGTAAGCCTGGCCACCTCAAGGATGTTATGGTGAAATGGGGCACGCACGCACGCACGCACGCACGCACGCACACACGCACACTCTTCCAATGTATCCTGACCCTGAGGATTAGAACCCCCACCCCCCACAAAGCCCTGATTTTTAGAGTCCTGCTCACATCAAACTGCAAAGGCACTTGCTTCTTTGTGGGAAGGGGGCGAATGGTCATCCATTTCTTCCGCTCATTCGACATCACCAGCACCACCCGGCGATCTTTGGTCCACCTGAAGGAGTTGGGGCCAAAAAACAAGATTCAAGATTCACAGTGCGGACCAATCAGAAGGCAGCTCAATCCAAAACAAACTCAAAGCCGCGCCTAAAACTTGTGTGTGTGTATCGTGCCTGGTCATATCCTGGGCCTGACTATAATTCCCCACCTGGGAGGTGGGATACGGTAGCCTGCGTTTCCCCCTCCTGCTCAAATGCAATCCTGGGAATCCGCAGCCTGGTGTTTCAGTTAGACCCCCGGGGTTATTTCCTGTGTTGGTTTGGATGAAGCAGAATGCAATAAGGGAAGACCAGCCACATTCCTTTCCTGCTGAGAGGGAAGAGTTGGGTGTCTCTGGGATAGGAGCTGCCTTGAGGTAGAGTGGCGAGTCTTCTGTCCTATTTGAAAGGGGAGTTTGGTGAGGTTTCCCAGTTCTGTCAATAAACATTTCATACCCTATTTTTCCCGGAACTGCTGTTTCTAAATAGATTTTTGCTCACACGGAAGTGCTTTTCTTGAACAGACCGGGGGTCCTGACAGGGGGATCTGGTGGACTCCAACCCAGCAGACAGGAACCATCGTGACACAGACTAGCCAGCCTTCAGGGACTAACATCTTGTGACTCCCACTCAAACAACATCTCTAGCTCACGCTGGTTGCCTACAGATGATGTTCCTCCACACAGAGTGGGTTCTGCAGCAATGCGGAACGCAGTGCAGGCATTTCTAAGCTCAAATACTGAGGTGCCAACTGTACCCATGCCTGTTCTTCCCAAGACGAACACAGCCAATTCAGGATGCCTACTGGAAGAAAGCTGCCCACCCAACTGCTCAAAGAACAGCCGTTTCAGGTAAGCAAGCTATTCTTCATTGTGGTCTCTGTGCAGGCAACACCACAAAAACGAGAGATGAGCAGGGTGGTTTTACACAGGGATGGCACACAGGAGAGGAGTTGGGGTGGCGGAGGAATAAAGAGTTCCACCTATTCGACAGGTGTTCCACCAGTTACCAATTGATTCCCAAGTTCAATTTAAGGGTCAGGTTATTACCCACCAATTCTTTCACAGTCTAGGTCTCACTTACTTACTGTCAGGGATAGCACCTGGTGACTAAGGTGCTTTCCCCAGGCTACTGCCTTGCCACAAATGGGGCTGGTAAGTGAGGTATTCTGAATGACAAAAGGGGTACTTTCACTCTAGGGTAATTGTTGCAAGATATATGTAACCTTTCCGTATATGTAATGGACCTTTCTCTCTTTTGATCTTTATTGCTTGGTACAATTTTAGATAACCAGGCTGACCCGGACAAACCACTCCCTAAGACAGTGATGGTGAACCTTTTTGAGACCGAGTGCCCACCCACTTATTTATCACAAAGTGCCAACACGGCAATTTAACCTGAATACTGAGGTTTTAGTTTAGAAAAAAACGGTTGGCTCCAAGGTGTGTGTTACTTGGGAGAAAGCTTGGTGGTAGTCAGTGGCTTTGCTTTGAAGCAACTGTGCAACTCTTCCAACGGGTGAATCACAACCCTAGGAGGGTTTACTCAGAAGCAAGCCCCTTTGCCAGCAACTGAGCTTACTCCTAGGTAAAGGATCCTGCTTTAGTTCTTCGCATGAAAATCAGACGGGTTTAACAGGGTTACCTACACTGCTTCCCCAAAACTAGGTCTTAGGTTTAATGCTAATAATCAAGCCCAGCGGCCCAGGCCAGCCTAGATGTGTGTGTGTGGGGGGGGTCCTCTGTTTGTGCGTGCCCATAGAGAGGGCTCTGAGTGCCACCTCTGGCACCCGTGCCATAGGTTCGCCACCACTGCCCTAAGATAAACAGGATATGCCTGTTGCCCTGCGGGAGTGACGAGCCGTGGCGGGGGGGGGGGGGGGGGCCTCTATCTTTTGCCACCTTGGGGCGCCTAGTGCCCAAACAACTCTTCACACTTTCTATGGAAAAATTGGAGGGGGGAATTCTCGGAGATAAATGGGCTAATGAAAGCCAGGTCTGACAGAACTGGCTTTCTCAATATAGGTCCCTTGCTGTCTTCCAATAAACACTTCCGATCAGCAAATCCAGAGTCCTTTTATTGACTGAAGGTCCATATCTTTCAATATCATCTAGTGGATTAGAGCTAAAGGTGCCATCTTGCAAGAGGGGGGACACAAACGCAGCCTCCGCTTGAGCTTTCTCTGCTGTGGCCCTCACCTGTTGGAATGGCCTGCCTGACAAGGTGAGAAAGACCCCCACGTGTCTAGGTGGGGAATGGAGGTCCTTTGTCCAGAATGCAGTAGGGAATCATGACTCTGCAAAGGGGACATCTCTATGCAGGTAGTAAAGTTCACAGGCAACTAGAAGTTTGCTAGACAGCTTCCTTTTTCTCTTCCCACCCCATACTACACTGCTCACGGTCTGCAGTTCAGTGCCCTCCTGCTGTGAAAGCCGTTGATCTGATGTATTATACAGATTGTGTCACTGTTCTTAAAATTGGTATAATCAAGTTTCACCAGGTTGTCCTGTGTATGGACTATGCTGTTGTCCTGCCTTTTATAACTGTAATTGGCTGCCTTGAGTCTCAACAAGAAAGGTGGACAGCGAAAGAGGCGAATAAACCAATCAAGCAGCATTTAACAGAATCCAGCATGAAAACGGCAAAGGTTGCAGGAGATTAAGGACACCAAGAGTTGGAGAAGCAAATGTTTAGTGCTGCTGACTGTTTGTTGCTCCCAAATGAAATCTTGAAATACAAGAACAGGAAGGGTTGTATTACACGGAGGGTAGGAAATTACACCTGTGTGGTTTTTCTTTTTGCTTCCCTGCTGCAGTTACCAGCCAAGAAGGCAAAGCAGAACCACAGATGAAGCACACTTTCCATCCACATTCAAGCAATTAGGATTAACCTCTGGGCAGGAGCATCCTCACTCTGCCAGGAGACAGCACAATGATCACATGCTTAACCGGACCAGAAATGTCCGTGCACAAGGCCTGCTTCCTAAAACGGTGGTTTGCGGGACTCTGAAAGCACCAAGGATGGTCTAATCGGGTGTACAAAAGACATTGTGGAGAAAGAGTGCAAACGTGTTACTTACGGGTGCCTGGCTTTTGCGCTACAGTACTTCTTGTTCTTGTCTGGCTCACTAACTTGCCCATTTCTCCAGCACTGGGCACACACAAACTTCATTTTCAAATTAAGAGAGCCATGCTTTGCTTGATTGCTGATAATCTTGAAAGCCAGAGGAGAGAGGAGATTTTAGCTCTGCAAACTAGTTCTGCACATCTCAGAGGATAGACCCAGCTTGTTTAGAAGCGTGCAAAGAAATTTCGGACAATCCGTTTGGATTATTGAGGGTAATGCTTCCAGCCATTTACTATGGGCTGTCAGAATGCTGGACCCTTCTGCATCGGAAGGCAATTTAGCTGCTGGCATGAATTCCACTCTACATTGTGAAGGGAACCAACCCCTGCACACTTCTGCCACACTGCAACTAAGGGCTGTTTCAGACCTCACTAGAAACCCAGCATGAACACAGCTGTGCAACTCAAGATGCCTCAGAAGAAAAAGAAGAGTTTGGAATTATATGCCACTTTTCTCTGCTGCAAGAACCAGGTTTGATTCTCCCCTCCTCCGCATTAATCCGGTGAACCAGGTTGGTTTCCCCATTCCTCCACATGAGGTCTGCTAGGTGACCCTGAGCTTGTCATAGTTCTCTCCGAACTGTCTCAGCCCCACCTACTTGTCAAGGTGTTGGGTCTGTTGTGAGGAGAGGCAAAGAAGGAGTTTGTAAGCTGCTTTGAGACTCCTCCCAGGAGAGAAAGGCAGGGTTTAAATTCAAGCTCTTCCTCTTCTTCGTGAATGGAGAGGGAAGAAACTCCCTCCCAGGAATCTTTCTGACTATTAAAACAGTTAAAATAGCCAGTCAGTTTCTTCTCTTCTGGAGCTAACTAGCATGAAGGGAGGGGGAAGAAAATCCTTCCGCAAGCCTCCTTTCTCTCCCCAGCAGCAGCAGCGGAGTGGGAGAGGGGCTAGACACGGTGCATCGAATATATTCCTGTTTTCTACACTTGCTAAAATGAGTGGCGGACCTGGCAAAAAATCTGGGACTGACTTTTATCAGTTCTGACTGGGGAAAATATACTGCATTGTGGGTGCAAAAGGCAAATCTTTGAATTGTGCTTTTCAGCAGTTGCAATCCCAAGAAAACACCACGTTGAATGACATTTTAAGACACTCCGTTCTAAGATCTGTTAAGAGAAAATCTCTGAGCTGAAATCAAAATCAATCTGGCAACCGTCGCTGTTCTTCGAAGCCTGGGATGCAAAGCAAAATACCACCATTATTATATCTTTGACCGCTGCAAACTTGCTTGTGAAAAGGAAGCAACCTTTGAGAGATGAATAGCTCTGCAAAGGTGTTTTTCCCCCTTGCTGATGGTGAGTGGCTTTTTGAAGGTTTTTACAATGAAGGTGAAAATCGTGTCTGCGATCCAGAAGTTGCAGCTCTCTGTGAACACAATGAATTGAAGACAATTCTAGTGACTTGGAATAAGAGTTGCTAAGTGACTGCCAGAAACGTCTGCTTAATTGAACATATTTTTCATATTTAAATGGTTCCATTATTTTGGTTTGCTTTGCTTTGCTCACGGAGAGAAGATAAGGTGTAAATATATTTGAAATTTTAAAAAAAATGCTAAATAAGAGCAAGTGTCTGGTTTTATAGTTGGTCCCACCTCTTCCAACACTCATTCTGTGGTTGACCACACCTCTTCTGGCAGCCATTTTGTGCTTGTGCCCATCACCTTGTGTTACAATCTCAAAAATGCCCATAGCCTTAAAAAGGTTGGGTTACAGGTTCAAAAAGGTTACAGGCTCAAGAGCTAAGGTGTGGGGGCAGAAAAGAGGTGAGGGGGACTCCAGAAAACCAATTTATTTTTGTATTGTCAAAAGCTTTCAGGGCTGGAATCACTAGGGTGTTGTGGGTTTTCCAGGTTGTATGGCTGTGTTTCAGTAGCATTTTCTCATGACGTTTCGCCTGCATCTGTGGGCGAAACGTCAGGAAAAAATGCTACTGGAACACGGCCATACAACCCGGAAAACCCACAACACCCCAATTTATTTTTGTTTTGAGTCCGCAGCAACAATGTAATGCTTGATGGGTCATGTGACCTATCTGTTAAGCAGGCGGCAGCAGTTCAAAACCAGAGTTGTTGGAAAGTATCGCCTCTTATCTTTTCTAACAGGGTTCCAGAGCTTACTTACTTCATTCACACCCCAAAGTTCTCCCCAATGGGCATCCAAAGTGGCCCATCATGTGTGTGACAGTCCCAAGGCCACCCAGTGAGAAGTCAGATCCCAGTCTGGGGTTTCAAAACCACCAACCCATGACTTGGGTCACCAACACAGTTCTGCCTCAGGGAGCAACGAGCGCACAGAATTCCAGAAAACTGCTAGCTAAGGAAAATACCTGGGCGCCCAGTGCGTTAGACTCCATATTCTGCCAATATTTCTTTGATTCTTGAACAATAGCCTCATGAGAAATACCTGCAGTGAAGGAGACACGGGTCTTAGAACAGCTCTGACGTTTCTAACCCTCATGCAAGTGCTACCATGACCCTTCAATGCTTTTATTTTTCAAAATGATCTCCAAAACTGGCGAGTAACATTTAAACATTCCTTGCAACGAATCTGCTAAAAGATACAGAAAATTATTTCACAAACAGGCTGTCCGCAAGAAGCTCACGAGGACTGCACAGAGTACGGATCGCTTTAAAAAGAAAGCAAACAAAACATGAGCTTTTGTACGGTGCTACATCTCAGCCCAGAATCTTTCAAGTGAGCTTGAAAATGCATCTCTTGCAAAAAGACCCAGGATTGGGAGTTGCGAGAGCCCATCATGGCAAACTGCTGACTCAGTTTGACACAGACTGGGTGCTAGAAAATTCATAAATCACAAAGACATAACAAGGACAAATGTTCAAAGCAGGACTGCTAAGAATATAGAAAGCTCAGCTATTCCATATGGCATAATACAAGAATAATTTGTTGGAAAGATTTTCAGCTGTTGCTAGCACAAGGCAGAGTTTACGCAGAGGCGGGGGGAGGGGCGGGAATGGAGCCTGAGACAGCGCTTGTTCCGGGTGCCTCCTCACACACACACCCTGTGTCCCGCTCACCTTAGCCAGTGGGAGCCTGTCGCGGGCCACCCCTTGGCCAAGCCCCGCGAGGCTGCTCCTTCAGTTGGCGGAGGCTCCGCTGGCTGAAAAAGCAGCCTGGCGGGGTGGGGCCGAGGGGCGCCCGGCGGTGGCCCAGCCAGGCTGCTCTTTTGGCCAGCAGAGGCTCCGCCAGCTGAAGGAGCAGCCTGGTGGGGCGGGGCCGAGGGGAGGGGAGGGGCGTGGGGGTGGTTCTACACCCCCCCAACCAGCTGGCATGCACCTGGGGACATGTGGGGGTCACATGTCCCTGCCAGTGCTCCGCTCATTCATGTCACAGTACAAACACACTCCACATCTGCCCAGAGGCACTTTTTAAAGCAGTGTTCTTGCGCCGGACCCACCTGTCTCATTCTGCATTATCCACACTTTGAGCTCTACGAGACTGTGAGCGTAGAAACACTCGTCGTCCCTTGAGCAGCCATACCGGACTTCGTGCCTGCAGAGGTCCATCTGGCACTGAACGTGGAAAGGGCGTATCTTGGAATACTTGACCGTTGTTTCTCGCAAAATGTGGACAAGGCACCTAGGTTTTTTAAAGGCCAAGGGTGAGCAATAGGAAAGTTCTGAAATGCCACTTCAAATAAATCTGTGCTTCGTTTAGGTTTCAGGCTGGGTGGACGTTTGTGCCTTGTTACTTTAAAAACACTGACTGCAACTCAAACTATATAAACCCCATAGAAATGGCTTAAGAAGTTCCATGTTAAGAAGCAGAAAAGTGAGACAGCAGAATCCGGATTACTCCTGAAGCTAAACCACATGTATTGTGGAAGGCTTTCACAACCAAAAATCAACTGGCTGTTGTGGGTTTTCCAGGCTGTGTGGATGTGGTCTGGTAGTTTTTTGCTCCAAGCGTTTCCCCTGCATCTATGGCTGGCATCTTCAGAGTCACAGAGAGAAACACATCTCACCGTGACATGCTCTGAAGATGCCAGCCAGATGCAGGCGAAACGTTCAGAGCAAACACTACCAGACCACAGCCACACAGCCCGGAAAATCAACAAAAGCCAACTAAATCACATGCTTCTCCACTGTTCCTCCCCACACTCAATTCTCACACCATCCTGCCAGCAAAGCCACAGGGCTAAGGCTTCACGTGAGTGTTGCAGCCTCTAGCAACTTACAGGCTCATTAAAATATTTAGCTGTGCTTTTAATTGTTCCAAACCCTGTGTGCGCACACTCTTGCCGTAATGCAAACAACAAGGGCGGGTTAGTACAGGTATCACCAGATTGCAGATCTGGGAGGCACCTTTCCTACGGTGCAAGGCAGCAATTTCAAGGCATGCAGCAATTTCAGGGCATGTGAGATTTGAATTGCAATGGCAAATCACCTCAATCAATTGATCAAATCTTTTTTACGGTCACAGACCAGCACAAACTCCCCTGTTTGTCTTTTGCCTTGAAAACCCTAGGATCACTGAGAGTCGGCTGTGACTTAGCAGCACTTCTGACCGCCATTCCCCGATTCACAGCTCTGCTTCTTTGCCACCACACTAAGCCAGCTCTATAATTCCGTTTTACTGTTGAGAAAGCCATCTGCAACTGGCTTTAGAATTTGTACACTTTAAGACTAGCATTCTGCCCTCGGCATCTCGCATAAAATGGGTAGGAGGGGAAGGGAAAGTTTTACGGAAGTAAACCTTCTGTCATTAGATTGCCCAAGGTAGTAGAGGGAAACTACCAAGTTTAGTTTTTCACTCTTCTTATTAGCAAGTCTGCTAATAACGCAAGGCGAATTCACCTGACAAAGTCAAGTTTCTCTGAAAGGGGAGGGCCACACTCAGTCTATAGGCCACACACAGTTTCCGAATTAAATTTCCATCAGAACATCTGAACACTGCACCTGAATTAAGCAGCAACACACAACGGTGTACTCTACATATGGAAATGCAGCGGGCCAGCCCGAGCGACTGGATTAGCACAGCCATTTGAACTTCTAGATTCCCCTGTTTAAATGACAATTCAGCACAGAAACACTGAAAAGTTTCACTCATTCCTATGCCTCAGGGATAGTCACATTTCTGCTAGAGCTAGAATGATCTACTGCTAATAATTACTATGATTAGAACTAGAACGAGTGTATCCACAATTGCTGCTATTTTAGAAATATATTTATTTATTTATATTATTTACATAATGGGTATAGAGCTAGACTATGGGATGAGGAGGTAGTCATGAATTTCCTGAATTGTGCTGGGGGGTGGGCTGGATGACCCTTGAGATCCCCTTCCACCTCTATGTTTTCATGTTACTTATGGTCTGCCTTTCTCACCTGGGCTCAAGGCGGATTACACAGAGTGAGTCAGCACAACTGATGGCTAGGACAGGCAATAAACAATGCAATAAAATCAGGGTTCTCAAAAAACCCAGAACTGTTAAAACCAGAACTGAAGCAAAACATAAGTATTAACACATTAGTTGCTGCACAATTACACAGTAGGATCCTAGTTTCAACAAGCTACCGTATATACTCGTGTATAAGTCGACCAATGTATAAGTCGAGGCATCTAATTTTACCACCAAAAACTGGGAAAACTTATTGACTTGTGTATAAGTCTAGGGTGGTAACTCCAAAGCAGGCGGGGCAGGGAAGAGCCACGGTGCCTGCTCCCCACCGGATCACTCCCCCCTCCCTCCGCCACCTCCCGAATCCCCACAGCAGCCCCAGCCCTTGGCTGCTCTGGCGTTTCCTTGCTTGTGAGCAAGGAAAGGAAACACCAGACAGAGCATTCGCCTGCTTTTGGGGTTTCCTTGCTTGCAAGCAAGGAAACCCAAAAAACAGACGACTGCTCTGTCTGGCGTTTCCTTTCCTTGCTCACAAGCAAGGAAACTCCAAAGCAAGACGGGGGCAGGGAAGAGCCAGGGTGCCCGCTCCCCACCAGATTGCTCCCCCCCCCCCACCTCCCAGATCCCCACAGCAGCCCCAGCCCTTGGCTGCTCTGGGGTTTCCTTGCTTGCAATCCTTGTTTAAGCAATCTTTGGAGCATTGCCCTTTTAAGAAAATCATAGAGACACCCTGCCTGAGCGGCAGCTTCCCTGAAGCCAAGCCTTAGAGTCTGTGGGGAAAGGAAAAGAAGGAAAACATGAGTGGGTGAGTGAGGGGGACGATGGGTGGCGGCAGCGGGGCGGCAGCAGGTGGCAGCGGCTCGTGTATAAGTTGAGGAGGGCTTTTTCAGCACAAAAAATGTGCTGAAAAAGTCGACTTATACGCGAGTATATACAGTATGCCTAATTATTTTTCTAAGTAACTGTGAATCATTCAATATAGTGCCAGACTACAGCCTGCATAGAAAAGCCCTCCTGAATAATTCAGCTTTGCATTGCTTTTTGGGAAAGTCACAAGAGCCTTCCTGACCTAAATCTAAAGGAACACGGCCGATTTCAGACATACTTGTTATCTTCAAAGTCATGCATAGCAGGATGTGAACAAGATGCAGAGTTATCCTTATTCCTTTTGCTGATGATTCTGGGTTTATGTTCAAAACATTTCTGAAATACAAAACAGAAACCAGTTTAGAACAGGAAAAACTCCTTTGCCACCTTGAAATGGCTTTCTAATATTATGCTGCAGGAGCAGATTAAGAGACGTTATTTTAGGGTCAGCACCTCGCAAAGAAACATGAACAGTCCATGATGCTCCTGGAGGAGGCGGGACACGGTCAAGTTGATCTTCCCGCAGCTGCCGCCGAAGAGGGCCTCGCGACTGAAGGCCCCTTTGCGTTCCAGAGTCCACACATCGATCTCCTCTTGGCAATACGCAAAGGTGCAGTGGCCAGGATAGCGACACTCCTCTTCAGCAGCAACATCTAAACACAACCGGGTAGGAAGGCGGGTCTGAGACTCAGGCCAAGACCACCCGCTGGTTATGGGGCCTCCACTCTCGGAGAGAAGGTTCAAGGTATTCCCTGGACCCAGGCCAGTCTTAGCTTTCGGGTCACCTGTGCCCACCTGATAATCACACCACACAAATCTGGATTTTCCATCAATTTGGTGAATGGAATTGACTTCTGCTCAGCAAGGGCCGAACACAGTTCATGACCTTCCCACCACAGTATTTTAACACATCCTCCCCAACCTGAACAATATGTAAACTATAATGCCTTTATTTTATTTATTAAAGCCTTTATGCCCCACCTTTCCTCATGGTGGCTACTAAAACATCCCCAGCAAAAAAAAAAAAAGTAAAAGTAAATGTACTGTTTGAAGCCAAACATCGTATAATATATATAACATATAAAAACCATAACATAGAATAAAAGAAAATATACAGCAAATCATTACAGAATCATTATTGGATCAGACATTTTTACTCTCCAAAAAAGTACATTTGGCCCAGATTTTCTTGGCAGCCAAGACAAAACCAATATATTCTAGATAACCAAAGGATTGGTATCAGATAACAGAAAAAAACGGTTTATCTAAATGGGGTAACATTTTTTTGCCCATTAAAAGCTTAAGCAAAAATGTGGCCCTCAGTTCTGAATACAAGTAAAAAGACGAGATATAACCAGACAGGCAGAGGCATAACATCCACATTGCAAGATGTCCTCATCCCGCTGTACACGGCATTGGTCAGGCCTCACCTGGAGTCCCGTGTGCAGTTCCGGGGGCCTCACTTCACAAAGTGTGCGGACAGAATTGAGCAGGTGCAGAGGAGAGCGAGGAGGACGATCAGGGGCTGGGAGGCTGATGGACTTGGGAATGTTTAGTCCAGAGAAGGGGGGGTATTGATTGCCCTCTTTAAGTGTTTGAAAGGCTGTCACTTATCAAACCAGTTGCGTAGGTTTGACCCTTCTGACTGTACTCTCAATAAAGCATCCAAAATGGAGCACCAGGCCAAGATGTTATTGTAACAGGTTGGTTTGGATCATTTCTCGGCACAAAACATAATTTAGGGAATAGAGCAACCGAAATTAGTCCAAAGTTATTAGTCCACAGTTATATGGACTTGAGCCCTAATTGATGGCATGTGCAACTCGGCACATGTCCAGGTGACAGGAGATCCTTTAGGCAACAGTAAAAAGCATCTGAGAAAATGATTCCACATTGATTCCAGCTTCGGGATCAAGTGGTCCTTCCATCCCCACACCTCTATACCATAGATGAAATGGGGAACAGCTTTATTTAAAAATAATCTGATAGATGTATATGAGAAAGCTACCCTTGGAAGAATAAATCTCAATAAAAATAAAATAGCAGACCCCAAATCTCCTCCACGCTGCCCTTTAAAAGGTGCCTGCCATTCAACCCGTTCAGACGCCAAGCAAACAGGTGTGCCTCAGGGCACCCCATGAAGATCCCCTCTCACCTTTCCAGGGGGCCGATGGCACAGATCCAGAACCATAATGGGAAAAGTCTGGGTTCTGGTCAATGCCAGATGGGTCACCCTCAGAGGAGGGATAGCCAACAGATGGCTGCCTAAAACCGTAGATGGCACACAGCAACATAGGGACGGAGATGGTCCTTCAAATACGTGGGTGTCAGAGGGCCTTAATTATCATAACCAGCCCCTTGAGCTAAACTTGAAAACAGCTCTGAAACACAAGTAACAGAGGCTTGTATCCCACAAAGTGCCACCATCCCCTCCTTCCACTGATGTCTCTTTCAACTCTCAAGAAGGCTGTTCTTGGGGTCAGTGGGTCACCAGCCACGTGGGTCTGATGACCCCAAGAATAACATTCCCAGGGTTTGAAACAGACAGAATGGGGAAGGAGGGATTGAGAGGAAAAATGCAGTCAATTCAAAGGATATAAGGCAAGGTACAGGCAAAAGGTCATTTGCTAACTCCCAACTCTCCATCTCTAAACACAACTGCTTCAGAGAAGCTGCTGAAGGAATGTCCAAGAAAACATGACGACCTTCCCTGGGAAAGGGTGGGTTGCAGAACTGAAATGAAACCGAAAGTCTTGCGCACTCCTGGGGCAAGCGACAGGTGTTCACCTCGAAGCTAGGATCCTTACCTTTACAGATATAATAAGGGCCCACGTACTGTGTCTTTGTAGGCCTAGGTCTTATTTTTTTCCACGATTTATCTTCAGAATTTTTCACCCTGCCAATAAGGATGTCCTTCTTGCATTTGTGCTCCAGATTGGGATGGTAGGTATAATCCAGCAATTTGGGGCCTGAAAGAAAAAGGGGACAGGAGAATTCCTACTGTTGTACAATCTGCAACCCGAGTGAAGAATCACGTCAACAACCCTGCTTCCCGATTCATTTTAATAAGGCTGGCACAGCTGGCAGAGTCTGTTGCAGCCATTATCTTTCCAAATGCTTTTTATTTCATCAAGAAGGAGAGAAACTTTCAAGGTCAAACTCTGTTTCCTAAGAACCTACAAGGAGCTAATTTGACACCAACACTTCCCCTTTGGGAAAACTAGATTTTTCCACCTGTTTGACCTTCTGCCTGTTTGAATATCTCAAACCCTGTAGTCTTCGAAAACTGGATTTCCTAGCTCTCTTCAACACACTGAGAATCTACCCACCCACCCCCCGCCAAAAAAGAGGGGAGCTGGTTTTAAACAGGAAAAAAAAGTTGCAACATCCTTATCAGGCAAGCAATACTCTTTGTGGTCTGTCATCGCTAGTATACAGAAGGAAGAACCAACCCCCCCCCCCCCCCCCAGCTGCTGCAAGAATTATGCTCAACAGGTCACTCTTAGAGGCAGCCCCGGCAGCCCCACACCTATTTGCAACTCCTGCCCACCAAATTCTTAAGCAGTTGTCAAGTTCATGCACACACGCCTGATAAATAGGGAGAAAGGAGGCTCAGAATTCAGACAGCAGAATACATCTGGGCAGCAACAGATTTTTAAATAAACACATTTTATTATGTTTCCACAGAATTGAAACACAATACAGAAAAAAGGAAAAGAAAATAATAATAAATGGATCTATATTTATAACTGATTGAACTAAAAAAACCAATTACAATTCAAAATATAATGAAAAGGCAAAACATACAAACTTGATATATAAATTTGTAGAAAATTAAAAGGTCAACTATTGGATAGAGAGTTCTCTACCCTAATCACCACAGCCAAGAAAACATGCTCCCCCCTGTATTTTTCTCTCCCATTTGAACGGGGCCACTTGGCACACTACCTGTATTGCTTAATAAACCCTGCTCAAAGGAGAGCCATAATGCTCACCAGGTTTAATGTTATGCCTTCTGCCTTGTTACATGGCAGATTTAATAAGCAAGAAAAGGCTAAAAGATTGTGCCAGTGTAATGATGGCTCAGTTGAATCTCTGGCCCACCAATTACTACACTGTCTCAGATTCAAGGAAATCAGATCCAAGTATGTGAATCTTACTCCTTTACATTTACCCGATCTCCCCGATTTAATTAGATTACACTACTTGTTGGATATTCCTGATCCTTCTCTCTGTATGATAGTGGCAGACTTTCTCCTGGAAATTACTAAATGCCAGTAGATTTCTTTCGACTTAAAATTTATTTCCTGTGTTGTACATGCTTTTTAATCCGTTTTTTAATTACTGTTGTACTGTTGTTATGCCAATAAAGGCTTGCATATGCATATATATAACTTTGGCAATCCCGTCATACTAACATACTTGCTGAAAAGATATATATTGATTGATGTTCTTGTCCATTAAAATCATTTCAGTAAAATACAAACTTAACACTACTTTACAAGTTATAATATTTGGTAAGACTCTCCATTGACTTCAGTTCATATTCTGAAACTTCTATTCAGTTAATTTTGCCACACAAAAGTATTCTCTCATTTTCATTTCCCAGTTCTCATTTAAGTAAGAACTCTTTCATATTTCCATGTAAAGTCAGCAATTACACGATACAATTGGTAAATAAATTATTATCAAAATTACATATGTTAGAGAGGTACACATTAATTTGTGTTCTTATACATCAAAATCACATGAATAAGATATAAACTTGTGCTTAAAGAAGAGTTGGATTTATATCCCCCCTTTCTCTCCTGTAAGGAGACTCAACGGGGCTTACAAACTCCTTTCCCTTCCCCCCTCACAACAAGCACCCTGTGAGGTAGGTGGGGCTGAGAAAGAAGAACTGTGACTAGCCCAAGGTCACCCAGCTTGCGTGTGTTGGAGTGTACAGGCCCAGAATTCCCCAGATAAGACTCCACAGCTTAGGTGGCAAAGTGGGAAATCAAACCTGGTTCCTCCAGATTAGAATACACCTCCTCTTAACCACTAGGCCACTGCTGCTCCACTGCTGCTTAAAGAATACCAAGTATCAGTCTAAATAATATAGCGAAAAGGAAAGAAAGAAAAGAAACAGGTTGAGTACATAAGACTGGCTGTTCCTTCAAACTATCATACTCACATAATTAATTCATATTGAGATCATATATCAGTGGTGGTGAACCTATGGCACGGGTGCCAGAGGTGGCACTCAGAGCCCTCTCTGTGGGCACGCGCAAACAGAATCCCCCCCCCCAACACATCTAGGCTGGCCTGGACCACTGGGCTTGATTATTAGCATTAAACCTAAGACCTAATTTTGGGGAAGCAGTGTAGGTAACCCTATTAAGCGCTGCTAAACCCCACTGATTTTCATGCAAAGAACTAAAGCACGATCCTTTACCTGGGAGTAAGCTCAGTTGCTAGCAGTGGGGCTTGCTTCTGAGTAAACCCTCCTAGGGTCGTGATTCACCCGTTCGAAGAGTTGCACGGTTGCTTCAAAGCAAAGCCATCGACTACCACCAAGCTTACTCCTGAGTAACGCACGCCTCGGAGCCAACCGGTTTTTCTAAACTAAAACCTCAGTATTCAGGTTAAATTGCCATGTTGGCACTTTGCGATAAATAAGTAAGAACATAAGAACATAAGAACATAAGAAGTAGGTTTTGGGTTGCAATTTGGGCACTCAGTCTTGAAAAGGTTCGCCATCACTTTCATATATCATTATCTATATAGCATTTTTAACATTTCAGTCTAGGTTAATATCCAATTTTTAAATATCTTTTAACATAAGAAAAAACAACAACACTTTCATATATCATTATCTATATAGCATTTTTAACATTTCAGTCTAGGTTAATATCCAATTTTTAAATATCTTTTAACATAAGAAAAAACAACAACACTTTCATATATCATTATCTATATAGCATTTTTAACATTTCAGTCTAGGTTAATATCCAATTTTTAAATATCTTTTAACATAAGAAAAAACAACAACAGATTTCTCACTGCATTTCCAGCATAAACGCCAATGTTTTTTTATCCTTTTTCTTGCAATCTTTTAGGTAAATGATCTTTAAATATCTTGGAGGACTGTTCTTGAAATTTCAAAAGAGTCCACCCATTTTCTTGCAATTTCCTGCGTGGCTGAGCTTTTATAGTTACTGATGGCTTTTCTCTGAAGTCAATCCTGGAGTCTTCAAAAAAATATATTCATCTGTAAGACATGTTGCCATTTGTTTTGCTTGTTTTGCAGTTTTTATAATCATTTTCCTTGTAGATGTGAGCATTTCTAAAGCAAGTAACATTTTCCAACTACATTCTGCTGCTTCTTTCAAGGGAATTCTTCTTAGAAAGTTAAATTCGCTTTCTTCAGGAGTGTGTTCAGCAAGTGTTGAAAGACCAGTATATCAATCTTCCTTTCTACTAATGGTTTTCTGTAGGTCTGTTCAATATCAAGAAGATGTTCACCAACTAGGAAATGTTTTCGCAGACTCTCAACAAACTCTTTTTCAAGATCTATTTCATCTGTTGTTATAGCCATAGACGAAGCAAGCTCCTGTTTGAAAATCTTTGATTCTCTTTCTCTCGTCCAATAAATTCTGATTGTTTAAACTCCTCTGTTAAGCGTTAAGATCTTCTTTCATATTAGTCTTGGACTGACTTATCTGTTGTGAGATTAAGAAAAGCTATTTTATCATCTCTGCTGGCCTTATGGACATCTTCAAAGATAGAAAGATCAGAATTGGAATTCCTTCTCAAATCCACAAGGTGGCAGCAACACATCAGACCATTTCTCAGTAATTCACATCTAACATTCCAGGGTATGGTTATTATTTTAAGAAAGTGAGATTTGAGATAAGACTGTTTCTGTTCCCACGGTCCAGTAAGGATAGTCTTACCACAAGGCATTAAGCTAGCCCCAACTGAAAATCTTTAAACAAATCTCAGCCCAAGCTTAACCCATATCTCCAACCATCTTTTGCTTTTGCAGGATATCTCATAGAATCATAGAGTTGGAATCATAGAGTTGGAAGAGACCATAAAGGCCATCAAGTCCAACCCCCTGCAATGAAGGAACGCACAATCAAAGCACTCCCGATGTATGTTCATCCAGCCTCTCTTTAGAAACCTCCAAAGAAGGAGACTCCACCACTCTCCAAGGCTGTGAATTCCATTGTCGAATAGCTCTGACACTCAGGAAGTTCTCCCTAATGTTTAGGTGGAATCTCTTTTCCTGCACCTTGAATCCATGACTCCATGTTCTAGTCTCTGAGACAGCAGAAAACAAGCTTGGTCCCTCTTCGACATGGTAGGGATGTCTCAAATGCTTGTAAATCACTCCCAAGGTTCCCTTGTCACTGCCATTCGGCTGTCCAAAGAGGTTACACGTATATTCTCCTTTACTGCCCCAATTAAGTATTTGCCAATTTGTAATGTATTTAAGTCCACAGATCTTGTATGGTCCAAGAAAAAATTCTGTAATTCACTTTAAGGCACAGAGACTTGTAACTGCCCAATCCAGGAAATGAAAATAACTCCAAACCAAGAGACAAAACAAATCCCAAATAGAAGATTTTGGCAAAAGGGTCTCTCAAGTGTCCACAAATCACACCAAGAACATTCCAATCACCGCACCTCACAGCTGAAAAGAATTCCACACCTCGTGTCAAGAGAATAATTAGATCAACTAACATACTGCCATCTGTTCGCCTTGAAAGCTTATAAGTCTGGGAGTCTTAAAATCCGGTTCGTGCCATTCAAACAACAACCAACCAAAAGGAAAAAAATAAAAGCATTTTCTTCCTTAGTAAAAATGTCTTTTCTTTTTTTTTAAAAAAAAAGATACTTTAATACTTAAAAAAATACCTCACTGCAGATCCAAAAGGGAAACTTAAACAGGAGAAAACAACAAAATAAAATTTTAAAGAGAAAAAGGGGGGGCGGCAGAGGTGGGATCCAACCAGTTCTCACCACTTCTCTAGAAGTGGTTACTAATTTTTTTTGAGTGCCGAGAAGGGGTTACTAAAGCAACCTCCCTGCCCAATTGGGACTGGAGGTGCGTGTGTGCAGCAGCGCCACTGTTTGAATCCCACCACCATCGGAACCTGTTATTAAAACACCCTGTGAGGTGGGTTTGGCTGAGAGAGTGATGAAGAACTGTGACTAGCCCAAGGTCACCCAGCAGGAATGTAGGAGTGCCCAAGCTAATCTGGCTCACCAGCTAAGGCTCTGCCACTCAGGTGGAGGAGCGGGGAATCAAGATTAGAATCCTCCGGCTCTTAACCACGCTGGCTTTTTGATTTACTGTTTTTATTCTGCAATAAAGCCCATTCAGTTACACAACCACCTCCTCATTCCAAGAGTTCTGACCAGGGGCAAGCCTGGGACGCTGCACAGGTTATCAAACCCTCTCATGCTTTGTCTCCAGCTAATCCCCCACACCTTAAGGGGAGGCTGGCCCACTCTGGAGAACACCTGGTCTTATCATGGTCAGTGCAGTCTACACAGACAGGCAGATGCTCTCCAGGGTCTCAAGCAGAGCTTTTTCAGGCCGCCTTCTGTCTGCTGCTTTCAGCAGGAGAACTGAACCAGGGACCTTCCGCGTGCCAAGGAGAGGCTCTAACAGTGAGCCACGGCCCCTGGAAGTAACTAAACTTCACTGGGGAAAGCACCAGCCTGTCGCAACACCAGACTTGTCTAATAAAGGAATCAGTAATTTGAAAGCAGAATTATTCTCACTTGCAAGCATAGAAAAGCTGTTGACTCATATTGCCAGAATGGAGTACATTAGTACAGGCAAAGCATTATATCCTCCAGCCTGCCCCCTCCCGGTCACAGGAAAGTACTGTCACACATTCACACGCACACACATTCCACAGACGGTGAGAACTGGGACGCCTCAACCCCCCTCCGCTGAAGCTGCAGAACTAGACCAGGGCAGACTGGCACAGGGAGCAATCGAAAGCAAAACAATTCCCGAGGCTGCTTCAGTATTAAGATCTCTGTAGAAAGAAACATGGCAGAACCTTGGCTAAAACGTTAGAGCAGGGGTGTCCAACTCTGGCACTTCAGATGTTCATGGATTGCAATTCCCATCAGCCAACTGGCCATGCCAGGAGGGGCTGATGGGAATTTTAGTCCATGAACATCTGAAACGCCAGAGTTGGACTCCTCTGTGTTAGAGGGTCATGACACATGCCTCAGTGTATCCAGCAGACCAAAGTGCTGCGTCCTTCAGGAACTCTCTGAGAAGTCAGTCCACTAAGCGTTAAGAGGAAGGTAAGGGGAGAAAGGCAGACATGGCGGCAGCACCTTGCAGACAGTTCTTGCAGCTTCTTACCTGTCTTGACAAAGCACAAGGGGCAGGCCTGTCTGAGCTCATGAGTGCCTTCCAGGGGATTCCTTGTGACTAAGGAGGATGCTGACCCTGGCATGCTAGCAGGGCTGCTGCTGAATATACTCGAGTAGTCATTCCGGCCTGAGCTCGAAATCCCTACGTAGTTCTCGGACCCAAACAAACTAGCTGGCCCGTTCATCTGTTGGGAAAACAAAAGTGTTTATTTGTAAATCTGTGACAGTTTTTATTCTGATTTGTATATGCAAAAAAACCCCTTTCAATCACACCTTTCGGGTATTTCTGCCTCTAAGAAGATGTTTCAGTAAGATTTTTTTACAAGGACAAAGGAAGAATCTAAATTTGAATAACCGTGACTGTTGTAAGTTTGTGCAGATACTTACAAGTAAAAGAGGAGAAGTACTGTTTAATGCTGATGTGCCATCTCTGGAAGTAGAGCTGGGTAAATCTGAAGGGATATAAGATTGTTTAAAGTGTTAGGTTTGCCTGCATTTTACACTCACATAAACCAAACACAGCATGGCCTTTGTTCAAATGAGAATGAGATACCTAATCCTTGGTCTACTCTAGAGACTATACCTGGCAGAGCAATTCTCAAACATGCCACAAGAGGCAGAAGAATAACATACAAAAACTAAACCGGGGTGCTGTGTGGTTTCCGGGCTGGATGGCCGTGTTCTAGCAGCATTCTCTCCTGACGTTTCGCCTGCATCTGTGGCTGGCATCTTCAGAGGATCTGATGCCAGCCACAGATGCAGGCGAAACATCAAGAGAGAATGCTGCTAGAACACGGCCATACAGCCCGGAAACCACACAGCACCCAAGTGATTCCGGCCGTGAAAACCTTCGACAATACAAAAACTAAACTGCTACATTGGATTCACCCGCTCCTCTCTAACTTCTGGGGGAGAAAAAATCCTGTGATACAGGACTCTAAATGTTGGTCTGACATCAGTAGTGTATGGCCGCATGGCAAAGTTCCCGTGACTTCAAAGAGAACTGGCTGGAGAGTCTTTGTTTCAGGGTATGTTTGGCATTACTACCCACCGCTCTGTTTGCAACAGGGCAGGCAATACTCATCAGCTAGTTTTTTTTGCTTGCATCAGGTGGGTTCGCGGATTCTCTATCGCGTATGGGTGCTTTAATTTTTAATATAATATTTAATTTTTATCGATCGAAAAATCAATCTATCGAAAAATCAATCGATAGATCGACTGATTGACATAAAAACGGTGAACGGGAAGTGAGGGGGTAGAAATGGCGGCGTCCAAACTGCAAAAGGACAACATGAACTGCTGTTTGCTCAGCTTCTCAGGCTCATGATGGCCCATCTCCCGATGTGATGGAAACCCAAGCGTCAAGACTGACGGACATTTCTTGGTGTGGTCTGGAATCACTGATTGCTTGTGTATAAACCTGCGAGGCCAGAACGTCCCAGTTTGTTGATCAATGAAGGGTAAATTGGGTGTTTGGACTGTTTGATTAGTCTTATTTTTTTTTTACATTTTTTAGTGCCAGTATTGATTGATTAATTCATTTTTTTTCAAAAAAAATCTAAAGATATGCAGGCGTGGGGAGGCCGCGGTCAATAGAAATGATATGGCAGGACAAGAAATGGGAAGTAGTTGGCAACAAAAAGGCAATCGAGGGGGAAACGTCCAAAGCAGAGCAAGGGGTGGGGCGGGGTGGGGTGGGGGTAAGACTAGGCAGGCTGCCTTATGGCTGAGGAAAGAGGAAAGAGGTCTGGGCAAAACTGTGTCCCTTGGCAAAGCAAAATTAAAATCCTGCTATGAATGGATTTCCTTGCTGCGGAGAGAGCGGAACGTGAAAGTGGGGCTAGAGGAAAGATATCTGTACAAGGAATCTTGCCGGGGTGAACATTCGCCTCCACCACACAGCAAACACCTGGTGCGTACTCAACCTATGAAAACATTCAGTGGCTCTAGTCTAAAAGTGGCTTGAGTTTCAAGACTGTGTCTTTTTTCATTTTAACTATGTTACAAACGCTAGTTTAGGGAGCTCCCCCTACCCCAGTGGTCTGCCCTGTTTCTTAACATTAATGGCTTTCATTCAGGCATCCGTCCCCTTCGGTTAGGTTTTAGATAATTAAACCGGTGACTTACCTCTTTTAGAA
The DNA here is from genome assembly GCF_021028975.2 of Sphaerodactylus townsendi. Taxonomy (NCBI): domain Eukaryota; kingdom Metazoa; phylum Chordata; class Lepidosauria; order Squamata; family Sphaerodactylidae; genus Sphaerodactylus; species Sphaerodactylus townsendi. The sequence goes on from NC_059428.1 coordinate 139,488,655, forward strand.
TCACTGATCGAAAAAGTACTTAAAGAAGCACAGAAGTTGTCTAGGGAGGAAACCAACGGCTGGGAATACATTTCGGAAAAGGCAGATGCAGGAACAAACCCAGCTCCAACTGGCAAAGTCCCAAGGAGAGGGGGAGAGAAAGGCATGCTGGGAGCCATGGTGGCCACTGGGACGGCTCCTCTAACAATGGTGCTGGGCTATAAGAGGAAAGAAATACAGATTCTGTTCCATTCAGAAGCAAAAGGATCCCAGACTTTCAGGAAACAGCCCTTAGTACTAAATCTGTGTTTGACATGGCTGCAGTCACTGGAATCTGGTGCTACCGTATATACTGTGTTTCCCCAAAAATAAGACTTATATTAATTTGATTTCGAATACCTTTAATGGCATATAAATTGTTTAGACTTATATTAATTTTTGCTCCCAAAAATGCGCTATGTCTTATTTTCAGGGGATGTCTTATTTTTCCGTGTTCTGTTCATCGGGCATGCTTCCAAACAAAAACTTTGCTACGTCTTACTTTCGGGGGAGGCCAAAGGAACCCTGCAGCTTACTCCCAAATGCAGGACAGCCAAAAGATGACTGCAGCTCATGACCAACAATTATACTACAAAACATTTTTTCCTCACAATGAGAACCAACTCCAGAGGAGAAACTACAGCAGAAGCCAGACAGGCTGCAAGACAGCACGCCTGGAAAAAGTGACACGTGGATAATTCCCTCGGACTTTCGACAGAGCTTCTGCCAACTTCATTTCAAGGAACAGAGCAGCCAGCTTACCATGACGCTTTCGCCAGGGTCAGACACCGAATCTAGCAGCTCATCCAGCTCGTCTCCGATAATATCATCTCCGTCCCCGCAATCTAAACAGTTTTCCGGCACAGTAAAAACGGTGCCTCCGTTAGTCTGTGAGGCACGAGGCAAAGAACTTTTCTCCGCCGGAAGCCCAACCAGAGATGCAACTGGCAACGGAGCTTCGGGAGTAAAACTGGAAGAGGAGGAGGAGGAGGAAAGAGGCTTTTCGTTCCAACTGGGAAAATCTGAAAGAGATTTGGGTTTGCAAAGACACCTCCTCAGAACGGGGATCCTTTCAGCATAAAGTGAAAACAATATCAACAAAAATGGCTGAACTTGATCATAACAGGAGGGAGACAGATCACCAATGTGGTTTAGGTCCAATTCTGCCTGATGCTTACAGCTCAAGAGCTCTTGGCACCCCACTCTGCTCCCAAGGGCAGCAGGCGATGTCAAAATACCGTTTTTGAAAAGGACCAAACTTCTGGAGACAGTAAAGTTACAGAACTCCTCTCAAATGCACCTCCTCATGAACTAGGGAGACAGCCTTCTGGCAGGGACTGAGATTTCTCGCCCACAAACTCAGGGGCAAACCGGGTCCGTTATTTTCCAGCCAGAAACCAACTTGATGTGGCCATTTCCCACCCCCACCCCACTTAGACTGGGTATCTGGCACTAATGCAAATATAGTGAGGAGGAAAAGAAGTACAAGGTATGGAAATACATGGGAAGTATAAGGTATGGAAATGGAAAGGGAGGAATGGAGGCAAAAGGGAGGAGCTATTCTGAGCTGTCTTGTATAAAAATAAATCTGTTGACAGAGCACAGAGTTGCTCTTCATGTACAGCTTTCCACAAAAGGTGGTCTACAGTCCAAGAAACCTCACCTGATTCAATATCTTCTATAGAGGAATTGGAACTCTGCAAGCAAGCGAAACATCCGTTATGAAGTTTGCACAGCAGATGCCTGAGGCCCAACGTTCTCTATTTATTGACAGGTCATCCTTCACGCTGGCACCCCAGGCAGATCACACAGAGTACAGCAATGCAACCAAACAGCACGAGGCATCCAAGAAACAACACGAGCACAAAACGTTAGAAAAAGGTAAAAATGAAGCTCAGACGTGACATCAACAGCCAAACGTCAGCCTATCCCAGCAAGTCAAGCCTAGCAAACCAACCATTACATGAAACCCAGAACACTACTGTGAGAACAAGCAAGCACGCAAACTACAAGCATATTCTTTCAGTGTTTTATCATAAACGCGCTGTACAAATGGGAAGAATTGCAGAGTACTGCTTAAATGGGAGTTCCACCAGTATGCAAGGGAAAGTATGCCCAGTAGGTGCATTCCTGTATAGTCCATACACTGGAACTCCATCAAACACAATACACTTTATTTCCAACTGTTACTTTACCAACCCGGCTCAGTTTTTTGAGGGCAAGAGTTGGCAAGGCAGACAATCAGAGAAGTAAAGACCATTGACAGATACTTCTGAAGGTTATGGGAATCCAGCATTTGTTGTCAGGATTCCTAGGAGCGGAACTGTTCCTTCAGTACCCAAACACTCTGTCCATATAAAGACGACTCAGTTTCTTACCTTACTTGATAATTCACCAGAGACGGGGTTGGCTGGGGGCTGCAATCAAGCACATCATGGTGAGCAACGGACCCAGAAGAGCCATCTTTCAAAACCAGCATTGTTAAAAAACAACCACTACAGCCCTGTGAACTTACTTTTGCCCGGACGTAGGCTTTTCTGATTTTTAATCCTAGCTTGTGAGCAAGCTCTTGAGTTAATTTTATCACACTGTCATCCTATTGAAAAACAAAAACACAGAACGTGACAGACCATCTCGGCAACTCCCATAAAGCAACATCTGTGAGCGTCTCAAGGCAGAAGAGAAGAGAATCCATCTCTTATCGCCAATCTCTCCCCTGGAGGAGATTGTCTATCAAACTAGACTGGACCCAGAGTGATAGAATTTCAGGGTTCCACTAGCTAGGCACACGCAATGAACACAAGGAGGGGGGAGCTTACCAGAAGTCCAACAGCCTCATCCACGAGTCCATGCGGCTGGCTGCAACACCGCAGCCACGCTTCTCCCTGCAGTGTGGGAGGCTTCAAAAACATGAAAGCCGCCCCGCTGTTGAGAAGCCCCCACTGGGCTTTATATATTTATGCCACTCAAAAGGGTGGCTTGAGCCTGAGCTTGCAGCGGCTGGCATAATGCACAGAATGGCTGGGAGAGAACCGACTAACATCGGCTCCCTCTCCCCCGCCCTGTCTCCGTCCCATCTCCATTACACCAATGGTAGGGGTGTTGGGACACTGGCACCACAACCACAACCACATTCCAGCACCAAGAAGGGCCGCAGCGGCCAGAGGAATCACCCCTCCGCCAGGGTAAGTGCCTCAGGGAGGGCAAATTTGCCTGCTAGGCCATGTGCCGCTCCCACGAATGGACTCAGCCCCCTCCCCTCTGAATGGGGCTCCAAGCTCTGTTAATATCCCTTGCTAAGGACATCCCCCCAGTGCGGATGAGCAATAAGACCCCCAATAACCTTTGCTTACTTGAGGCACTGCCAGGGAACATTTCGCAACAGCGTCATAAGCCTCCTTGTACCTTCCCAGGTCTTTCAGGGCCGTGGCTTTCCGGTAGAGAGCCCGGAAATTGTTCTTGTTCAGCCTTAGCACAATCCCACAGTCTTCTAGAACTTTACTGTGCAAGCCCTGCACCGGCAAACGACAAAAGGAAGGGAGTGCTTGGAGTGTGGTGCAAATGAATCAAGGGACGTCAAAGGACAGGCCGGGCTTCCCCTGCGACAGAATCCAGTCCCTGGATCGTGAGGGTGGGGGTGAGCAAGGGGGCTTTTTGAATTCCAGCAGAACTGTTGCTATCTCTGCCTAGAGGCCCAAGCCAGGCCTTCTGGTTCTAAGAGCTCAGCAGAGAACGAGGAACCGTTCTTCCGGCCTCCCTTTTCCCTTCCTCCTCTCCTGGCCAACCCCAACTTGAACTGCAACCACCTCTATGGTGCTCGCTTAGGCTACCCACCCCCTGTCCCATTCCTTCACACTCCCCCGCACTGCCTCCCATCCGCCAGGCCCCCTCAGTGCTCCCAACGCTCCCGCCTTGTCTAGCTCCTCCCACTGCTGCAACCTGAGGAAGGGGTCTTCTCAGCCTTGCTTCTGCCCGCAGCACAAAGGGGTGCCTGCAGAGCTGGCACTGGGCCCAGCTGCCCCTCTCTGTTGCTGTGCCAGGAGACGAGCACCCTCTGCCCAGTCCTGCCAAAGCTCCACTCCCCACATCCAGCACGACTGCCTAAGCGCCACTCAAGATGCTCAACCCTCCGTGGTTTGCCAGCCCCCCTGCGGAACGTGGCCCTGTCTGGCAGGTCCCGTAAGACGGAGATTGTCCACCAGGCCTCCAAAGGCAGGGTATGACATCCTGGCTGACCGTTTTCCCTTTGCCTTCCTTTTCCTGTTTTCCCTTTTCCTTTCTTTTGGGCTTTCTGTTGCCTTCCCCCCTTGCTGAATTTTGGCCCACTGTCACCAGGTGGAAATGATCGCCTCCCTAGGAGGAGTAAGAATATATTTGGGTGCTGTGTGGTTTCCGGGCTGTATGGCCGTGTTCTAGCAGCATTCTCTCCTGACGTTTCGCCTGCATCTGTGGCTGGCATCTTCAGAGGATCATCTGAATCCTCTGAAGATGCCAGCCACAGATGCCAGCCACAGATGCAGGCGAAACGTCAGGAGAGAATGATGCTAGAACACGGCCATACAGCCCAGAAACCACCCAGCACCCAAGTGATTCCGGCCGTGAAAGCCTTCGACAATACAGTAAGAATATAGTTTAAGGCACTGCTGGTATATGTTTCATTAGCTTCAACAAGGTTTTCAAACTGTTTTAATGATACGTTTCATTGAAGACTTTGATGTGGGTGAAACATCAGGAGGTAAAGATACCAGACCAGGGCCATGCAGCCCAGAAAAACCACAACAACCAGTGTGTCATTAATGCTGTAACATATGTTGTATTGTTAGCCACCTTGGCCCTGGATCTACCAGGAAAAGGTGGAGTACAAATCAAATCGACTAAATAAATAAAACAAACCCCAGATACATTCACAGACCTTTCAGGGCACTTTCCCCCTTAGTTGTGGGGGTGGTCGTGGGCAACCGATACTTCTTTGCATACTCCCCAGGGCTCCCCGGGATATCTGGAACGTTCTCTTCCCTTTGTGACTGGTCCCATTTTGCGAGTTTCTTTATTCGTTCAGAACATCAGAACTTCACATAGTGTGATTCTGACCTTCAGGAAGCCTGCGGTCTTTTTCTGGTAGGTGCGGTGCCTGATCCAGTTCAGAGGAGGCCCTGGGCTTAACTTGGCTTCCCAAGAAGTCTCCCTTGCCTCGAGAGTATGAGAGTTTTGGATTTATACCCCACCTTTCTCTCCTGTAAGGAGACTGAAAGGGGCTTACAAACTCCCTCCTTTCCTTGCGAGGTCGGTGGGGCTGAGAGAGTTCACAGAGAACTATAACTGGCCCAAGATCACCCAGCAGGCTTCATGTGGAGGAGCAGGGAAAACAAATTCAGTTCACCAGATTGGAGTCCACCTCTCATGTGGAGTGGGGTTCTCTAGATTTGCGTCCACCTGCTCTTAAGCACTACACCATGCCTATTCCTCATTTGACCACTAGAGGCACAAGAGGAGCAGCTCGGGGCTAGGAATCTGTATGCAAGGGTAAAGGACTCACAACTGCGGAACTCCAATCAGCGTTAATGTGAGCGGCACTTACCTTCTTAGAGTAACAAGCTATTCGGTTCACGTGCATTCTCTCTACTATTTCGTTGGAAATGTGGATCCCTTCCCCATTGGCATAATCCGCTATGTTCAAGGCTTCGGAGTAGTGGTTCAGAGATCCCTCCCAGTCGCCTTCTCGGTACGTGTCGTTCCCTTCATTGAACAGGTTTTTAACAAGCTCTCGTATGAATATCTGAAGCACAAAAAAGGGCTCAAAGACCGAGTCGCACCTGCGGACTTCATTAGAGGCCTCTTTTCCAGGAATGAGTGCTGGTCTCTCAGAGCAGCGACAGAAGAGCTAGCTTTTCTTGGCCCTTCCTGACACAACCCTGGAAGCAGAACCACTGCCAAGAGGGCAGCGGCAAATATACAAGGGATGCAGACGGCACTCAGATGTCCTCTCTCTGCCACCATTGTGGCTGCAGCAGGGGAAAAACAGCGCCAACTGCACTTCTATGTCTCCACACCCATACTGACTGACTCATCCTTTCAGACCCCCCCCCCACATCTCCCAAACCAACTCACACCAGTCAAGAAACACGTGCCGTAGTCTTCAGTTTACACACTGAAAAGGCACGGGGGGAGAGGAGAGTGATTGGACTGAGTGGGTCAGGAAGAAGCAAGCAAGCACAGATATCCAACTGCTCATCCTGGGAGGGAAGGGGCAAAACCTCCCAGCATCCCTTGCTCCCACATGCAAGTGACAGAGGCCAGGTAATAATAATAAGAAGAGGAGGAGGAGGAGGAGGAGGAAGAGGAGGAGTTTGGATTTATATCCCCCCTTTCTCTCCTATAGGAGACTCAAAGGGGCTTACAATCTCCTTGCCCTTCCCCCCTCACAACAAACACCCTGTGAGGTAGGTGGTGCCGAGAGAGCTCCGAGAAGCTGTGACTAGCCCAAGGTCACCCAGCTGGCATGTGTGGGAGTGCACCGGCTAACCTGAATTCCCCAGATAAGCCTCCACAGGTTACCTTCCTCTTCCCTACCATAGTCCCAAGGCATTCCCCTTGCTATATACAAGGTGAAGCCCCTGCCTTCCACTACACTGGAACTGTGATCCATGCAGTCAAGCGTAGCCTGGTGCTTTGCTACGACTCTCCTTCTGCCCCAGGGCAACGGCTGGCAAAGGAAGGATTGATACGCAGCAAACAGGATAGGCAGAGAGAGTCCTATTTCTACCCACTACAAAAAATCCAGCGGGCAGAAAAGTTACCTCATATTGTTCTTGTGTTCCAGGATAGGGTAATGTAGACCTGAAAGAAACCAGACAGGGTATTTTAAAATAAAAGCAGGCCTTGCCCAAATGGTGCATCTCCAAGAGAACTGGAAGACCTCCTCCTTGCTCCCTGTGGAGGGAGGCACAAAACGTTGTTGTTTTTAAACTTGTGATTATTAAAATCTCAATTAACTAAGTGCTATCAAGATGAAACCAGCCCTGGGCGACCCCGGTGAAGTTTCCAAAGCAATAGACCTGCCAGAGTGGTTTGCCTGGCCCCGCTGGGCTTCCTTGGTGGTCTCTCAACCAAGAGCTAACCAGGGTCGGCCCTGCTGAGCTCCCGGATTCAGGTCAGCTGAAGCTACTGGGGCTGCCACATTCACAAACACCACCTTCGCCACATTTCCAGGAATTTCCAAGGCACAGTTGGAAGCCCGGCACGATCCAACAGAAGATCTTTAAGAGCCCCGGGGGGAGAAGATTCCTGGCTCCAAATCTCCCATCGGCAAGACTGAGGCTTCCAAACTGAGCCATGGCTCCTTCCCAGAGCTGCGGACTGGGAAGCCACTGGCCTAAGCTGCCCGCTGTTTCAAATCAGAGGAGCCGTGCAGTGCCGAGTCAACAAGGGTATTCAGTGCCACCAACAAAAAGGGGTCTGTGATAAACCGCTCACGATTTTACACAGACATTCACAGAGTTCAGTCCTTATGGGGGAAAACTTTTCTGGATCCTCTGCAGGCAGAGGGGCAGCTTGTTCTTCTTACACTCGCACCCTACTATGCCATTCACAAAAACTGTTGCTCACCCATCCAGCCACGGGATGCTGCCCCTTCAGCGATGCTTACTGCGCTCAAGGGCAAATGTGTGCCGTGTTTTTGTGCACATCTGTCTAGGTTGAAAGGCCAAGCTGGCTACTCATTATGTTGCACACACAGTTCTTAGGTCAAGGCAGGTTTTGGAGGTAAAAAACAGGCTCTGTCACAGTTTAAACCAAAGCAAGTCCAAACGGTAAGAAACCCACTCCCCCACAAACCAACAAGGAGGTCTTACTGTATGAACTGCAGCCCCTTCTTAATCTCTTGCTGTCTGATGCTCCTGTCCACGGACACATTGGACATGTTATCATGAACACCCACTTCTTCAGTGTGCAGCTTCTAAAACAAATCATGGAGAACAGTCGGTTCGGCAGTGAGTCCAAAAAGAAACAAAATACTTATCTGTGGAAAGGAAATGAATGCGAGATCTTTTTCACTGGACAGAAAACAATACTCGGGGGGGGGGGGGGGGATAGAAAACATGCTTGTTTCCTTAACTTCCGCTTTCTGAATACAGCCTTAAAAGGGGACCTAAGTTTAATCAGCTGCCCACCCAAACCATATGCCAGATGCTCAGCAAACTGACCGTCAGAGACATACTGAATACATGAAACTGAAAACCTCCTAAAATTGGAAGCCTTTTCGCATGCGCTCTGAGCACAGCTGTCCTGTAAAAACCAAATCCAGACCTTCCAACCAGCAGGCATGAGGCCGCTTTTCTATTTGAGACGATGATACTGAAAAAGCACAAGAATAGAACGAGTCTTCAGCAAATGCAGAACATATATTTGTAAGTACACTAGACTGCAATATTAAAGTTCTGATGGAGCCAAGAGCCAGAGCTAATATGTCACACAAAAAGCGCTCTCTGGCACCTCTGAGACATTACTGAATGGGAGAAATGTCCGCTGAATTGACTCACAACTTGACTGTATCACTTGGACATTTGCACATGGCCTCATGTTCCTGCAAGGATTTTTTTCAGTGGCTTCAGAACTGCAGCAAACACCAAAGGATACCTCGCAAGAGAAAACATACCACAACTGTGCATTGCTAGCGGGACCATAGCTGAGGCAGACACATACCCTTCTACGGAACACTACAATACTCTTGGAATGTCATAGTGCAATGCTTTGCAAAATCACTCAAGTCTACGACCACTGATTTAAGCAGGCTTAAACTGAGTTAACTATGCACAGGAGCACTGAGATATCTACGTGATCTATAGTTACAAAGTTAACTATGAGGTAGACACAGGACAGGCATAAGATGCACCGAAAACTCTCAAGAACGAGGCAGGAAAAGCTGCAATGCAGTCCAGGGTCACAAATGAATATCTGGCCATCTTCAAACAGCAGTTGGACAAACACTTGCCTGGGATGCTATAGTCTGATCTGACACTGAGCAGGGGTTGGGCTAGATGTCCCTTTCCAACTTGATGAAATACTAATGAGCAAGATGCAGAGACTTTAATTTTTTTAAGAGGCTCTACCCTTTAAAATGGACATTCCAGAGAGAAATGTGGACACCAAAATTAGCTGTGCTACATAAGGCGCCCCTTCCTATTTTAATTCTGTGAAGGGAGGGGGGACACAGAGCCAGCCTCGCATCACGTGGTGGGCAGGACAGTAATGGAGATGGGAGAATCCAATCAATGGAAGACAATCAGTTGATGTTTCCTCCTTCAAGTCCAGCCTCATCTTCCCATCCAAACACATCATCAATGCAGACAAGATAGCCGGAGAAAAACACTGTGATGGGGTCAAACACGACAACCAAGCAGTCTGCTTGCTGGGGGACGCAGTCTCCTGCTGACCCTACCTGCTCCAGGCGATCCACCTGTGACCTTTTGGCACGCTAGCAGTAATAGAAACTTCTGTGTGAGCAAGTCTTTATTTAGTAACAGCAGTTTGGAAAACAATATGTCATCAGACATTTATTGACAGAACCGAGAAACCCCGCCAAAACCCCCTTTCAAATATGACAGAGGACTCGCCGCCCTACCCCAAGGAGCACCTCCTATTCCAGAGACACCCCACTCTTCCCTCTCAGCTGGAAGGGAATGCGGCTGGCCTTATTGGGTCCTTTTCAAGCCAAGCCAACACAGGAAATAACCCCAGATGTCTAACTAAACAACAGGCTGGAGGAAACCAAAACTAGCATACCTACCTCCTGCCAGAAGGGGGATTATGGTCAGGCCCAGTATATGACTGGGCATGACAACCAGTAATATGGAGGAACTCAGGTTATTTGCGAGGTGTCATGGGTGGGGCCTAAGCCACAGAACTACTGAACTATCCTCTCTTCCCAATTACATGTTGACCAAGGCAGCAGCTGTTTTCTCTAGCTGGGGGCTCTTCACTAAAAACCCCTCTGAAGTCCCAGGTAGGCTCGAGAAAACAACCCTCCTGGCATTTTTTTTACTTAAGTGTCTCATGGGGAATATGGGAAGCCTAACTCTCTCTCCCCTGCCCCCAAATCGGGTCAAAACTGAAAGAAGATATTCACCGATACGGTCACCCATTCGGGTTGGCATTTCTCCTAAACGTTCACATTTATCTGAACCTTGGAAAAGTAGCTGCAGTGTATCTTGGGCAGAAAGATACAAAAGACTCTGTGGCTCATGGATTTCAGCATAAAAGAGAAGCTACATCCTTGGGAAAACATGTAAAGCCACAGAAGCCTGTTCACGCAATCTTGTGACTTAAATTAATTCCATGGGAGCAGAACAACTTCAGACAGTTTCTCTAAAAGCCAAAATAAAACCAGAGTCCATCAGTCTCTTAAAGTACCAGTAACATTTATCCTAGCATACTGGAATCGCAGTATACTTCATCAATCACCGCAATAGACGACATTAGCCTTTAAGGTGTCACTCTTTTGTCCAGCTGAATACGGCTGCCCCACTGGGATGTTTAACCACATGATCCTTTTTTTAGCAGCTTCAAAAGCTCTCTGGAATGTTTCAGACAAATCTCCACAAGGAAGTTACTGAATAAACGGTCCATTTTAGAACAGGAAATCACCCTCATGATCTAGAAGAGTTGGATTTATATCCCCCTTTCTCTCCTGCAAGGAGACTCAAAGGGGCTTACAAACTCCTTTCCCTTCTCCCCTCACAACAAACACCCTGTCAGGTAGGTGGGGCTGAGAGAGCTCAGAAGAACTGTGACTAGCCCAAGATCACCCAGCTGGCATGTGTTGGAGCGTACAGGCTAATCTGAATCCCCCAGATAAGCCTCCACAGCTCAAGTGGCAGAGCGGGGAATCAAACACAGTTCTCCAGATTATCTGCTCTTAACCACTATGCCACTACCAGGCAAGTATTCAGGTTCAGTGGAGAAAAAGGAAATAGCAAAACTTTAAAAGTTAAATGGAAGCAAAAGCCACTGAAAGGTAACGTTGAATGCTGCGCTGTCAGCTTCCTGCTATGCAGCCACTCGAACAAGAACTTCCTTCTCGCTCGTGCTTCCGATCATTTCATTCGTGTTGTCTATTCTCAGGCAACCCAGACAGCACAAAGTGGTCTGAAGTCCCACTGCCATTAGTGGGTCAAGCTTGCCTCATCTGCTGGCTCCGCCACCTTTCATTTTGTTTGACATGCAAAGACTGTGCTTTGTGCTCGGCTCAGGTTGTTTGAACAGCCACCCGAAGACGTATACCACCTGTGCATTTCAAGGACGTGCGGCTCTCAAATGTGCTCACACCACAAAGAGAAAAACAAAACAAAAACCTCTATGTCAGTGAAACCAATGGAAATTGCATCATTCTCTTTGCCAGCGTTGTTTCCTGGCTTCTAGTTAGGGGTGCCAAAAAAATAATGCAAACATTTGTGTGTTCTTGTCATATATTTTTTTGCCTTATTCACTGGCCATGTGGTTTTAATTCTGTCTAGCAAGCATTGTATTTCATCATTAAGGATCTTTACGTAACAATCTACAAAGACCACCTAGGGAGACAGATATATGGGGCCTGAGGGAAGTGTCAGAGAAAGACAGGAAGGCTGAAACACAAATGTAAATCCACTGTCCATTCAGCCAGAAACACTGACCTCCTGGAGTAAAATCAATTAAAACTTATTTTTTCCCCCATATGAACAATAAGATGCGAGAGACAGTGTTTGGTTTAATGTTCACATGGACTGTGCTGTGTATCTAACCAGAACCAGATGTAAAATACATGTATCGAACTGCTGAACGTACTCCCCAATGACAAACGTCCGAAGGTTTACTTATTTAAAACTGTACTGACTTTGTTGTTTGCACCCGCCCACTTCTGGTTTTCATGCTTTCTCATCAGCAAGTTGGAGGGAGGCTGACAAAAAACATCAGGGATTCAAATCAATTGAAAATTGATTTCTGAAATACTGAAACCCCAAATCCCTCTGCAACAATCAGAAAAGAAGTCTGGTGCAAATGCCAGCCTGTTTCTCAAGTATGTAATATATGTTTACCACACTTGCACCAACACTTCAGAGAAATGGTTGCACAGCTACTGCACTGTAGAGGTTAGAGTCAGGATCAGGAAATCCTGGTTTAAATCGCAGTTCCAGTCACATACTCTTCCCACGGTTGTTGAGAGAATAAAACTGAGAAGAGAATGATAAAAAGTCGCTTTGGGCTTCCATTGGGAAGAAAGGCAAGGTATAAATAAAATAAAGGATCTTCCATAGCTACAGGAACCAGCACAGACCCCTAAACTGTTCAACAACAGAAGAGAAGGTTAAAGAAGGCACAAAACATGCATTACAGTTTTCAGAGTGAGGGAGACAGCTGAAGAAGATATCAGGGTTAGAGGTGAAAAATCAGTTACTATAAAACTCCAAACAAGCCTCTTAAATATCTAATAGCCAACAGTAAGAACCTGAGTACACAACCACCCCAGATAGCTATCCTTTTGGGGAGAGTGAGAGAAACACTCCCTCAATGAAAATGAAATCCTGAAATTTAAAATAGGACCAAGCATCTCTAAATGTAACCCTCTGCAACCTGCAGCTCTCCAGATCTTCCTGGACTACAAATCCCATCAACCCTGCCAGCATGGCCAATTGTAGTCCATGAACATCTGGAGAGCCGCAGGTTGCAGACCCCTGCCCTAGAAGAAGGAACTAATCTCAAAAAAGAAAGCAGAAGAGGAGGCAATGGTGGTGATAATTCCAGGTGTAAAACCACAATCCTTCCGTCTATGGAGTGAGCAGAGAACTGGGTCACCAGTGAGCATCTCTGTCTACCCGCCGGTGAGCATCCCTGCCTACCCCTTCCAGGGAAGAGCACAGCCCTGGTTATACCCATCCCTGTGCCTTTCTTTTGACACACAACAACCAGCAGCCCTACAGAAGATTGACACCAAAACATTCTTGCAGAACACAAATAACACAACAGCTTAGCATAATTGTACCAGAAGACCTTCCCAACATGCTGTTCCTCTGGGGCACTAAAACCACCAAGCACAGAAACTTTGAGAGCGTGCTGGAAAGAGCTGAGACACACAGACATGCTCTCAGTGCCACATGCGGGGAGACTCCCAAAGGCCTCAAAAGCCTGGAGGTGAGGGAACACCCAAGAAAACAAGCCCTCTGTTTTGGCTGACAAGGGTTCACTTTTAGAAAGAGGCAGAAGCCCCGCAGCTCCACCTCTCTGGCTCTGAACTGCTGTTCTCCACACCTGCCCTGAAGCAAAGAGTCCAGGTTAACCAGCATCCTTTTCAGAGGATGCAGACTGGAGACTCGGTGCAACCTGTTAGGAACACGTGCAATTTCTAAGCCCAATCCTGGCTTCACCACCTTTGGTACCAGTCTGGTACACCTGAATTATAAATGGGGAACAGGATGTTGTTTTAGTCATACCTTGGCCCATCGTGGGAGCCTATTGAGGCTGAAATCTGTTAGCTGTCGGCAGTAGAGATGAGCTTATGATTATTATTTTGCTTTTAACACGATGGGATTGCTCGTGCTTACTGTTGCTGTCGAATTGCACACTGTGTTGTTTTATGCACGTTAAGAATGAGTGTAAGCCGCTCTGAGCCGGGGAAAAGTGGGGTAGTAAATTTAACAAATTAAAATAAGTCAGGCTGTAGATGGGGGCCTCCAGCTGTCAACTCCTCTGGAGAAAATGGCTGATTGGGATGGGGGGGGGGCTCCATGGCATCATCCCCTGCTGAGGCCCTCTCCTCCCCAAGCCCCGCCCTCAAATCTCCCGGGCTCCTCCCACCCAGAGTTGGCAACCCCTTCGAGGCGGGCAGCCGAGGCATTTCCACCCTCCCTCCAGGGCTCCCCTCCCTGGGTGTAATTCGGGCGCACGCAAAGCCCGCCTCCTCTTCCCCTCCCGGCCTAGGCCCTCCCCCGTTGGGCGGGAGGAAGGAAGGCCGGGCTGGGGCGGGGGCCGCCGGGCTCTCTGCACGAAGGGCGCCGCTCTCGCCAGGCAGGAGGGCGGGCCGGGGCCCAACCGCGCGACCTCACCTGCTCCTTCGGTCCGGAGGCCGCGCGGCTCATGAGGCGGAGACGGCGTCCGAGGCCTCTCTGCCTGCCCGTCTCTCTCCCCCACCCCCGCTCGTCCGCTTCCGCCTCAGCCGAGGCCCCCTTCGCCACAGCGCCCCCTGCCGCTCGGAGGCCGCCTCTGACACGGGATGGCGGATGCGGCCCTTATTGGCAGGCTCGCTGAACGGGGGGAGGGAAGGCCAGCTCTTCGTCCAGATTGAACCCCGGAGCCGTTCACGGGGTGTCCTGATTGGGTCAGAGAAATGTCGCTCCACCAGCCGATAGGCGGATGCTTTAGTCTGCACGTGCCAATCTCCACAAGTTCCGCCTTCCTACCCGGAAGTCGGGTTACTGAACCTGGAGGAACGCGAGAGACTACAAAGGAACGTCTACGGCTAACAGCCAATGGCTGGGCTCGGTTGCGTGAAAAGGCTACGGGGGGCGGGGCTGACGAAGCAGGAACGCTTCTGAGGGGATCGTAATGCGCCTGTGCAAACCTGTGCCACCCCTCGCCTTCTACGAGAGCCAAACAGAGTGAAAGAATGCGCATGCGATTGGCCCGTAGTGGGTGGAGTTAGACTGTTCTAAAGGCGGGGCTTTGCCTTTGTCTGGCTGACGTTACAAATGCCTCTGTGACGTCACCAGGCCGAACAGCGGCGAGGATGACGTCATGCCCTCCGTTGGTCACCGCCAAAGTTGAAAGGTGGGACCGTTCAATATCTGTGGAGGCAGAAAATTTTACACTCCACCCCCGAACTCGGGTTTTGTCCCCCGGTTTAGCCTCTGGCTTTGCATCCTCTCTAGACAGGCCGTCTGAGGCCGACAGAGCCCAGGTTTCCAACCTCCTGGTGGGATCTAGAGACCTTCATGCTAGACAGACCCATTGCCCAGGAGGAAGATGGCTGCTTCGAGGTCGGGCTCTGCTGAGACCCTCCCCAAACCCACCCTCTCCAGGACCACCACCCCTCAAATCTCCAGGAATTTGGTCACTCCTAAGGGGGCAGGTTGGTCCACTCATCACCAGATACGAGGGTGTCAAAGTGATCATTGGTCGATTCCCCACTCACGATTAAATGCGTGCTCATCACTCCAAATATCCAGGTTTCTAGCAGAGTTACCCACTACACCAGCACCGAACGCGCAATCATCCAGGTTTTGCTGCTCCCACCCACCCACCCAGCACGCATTATTTCAGAACCTGGAAGAAAGTAGATCTTTTGAAAAAACGTGCAGCCAATCTGGAGCAGTGGGGAATTTGGGGGGGTGAATCCAGATTCGAACTCCCGCCCTTGCGAGTGACATGGAGCCTCCCATCCAATCAGGTCACAGCGGGTTGTGCACAATGCGTGCACAGCCTTCTTTTTTTTCATTTTCGCACCGAAAACCGACGTCTATCTGAGGCAACGGGGCAGCAGACATTTCTTTGGATTTCTCCCCCTCCCACTCCCAGTCAAGGATCCTGAAGCAGTAGCAGAGTTTGGGGTGGGGGGAACTGGCACCACAGTTTTCTGGCACCACAGAGTAGCTGGTGCCAGAGGGCTGCTGCTCAAATAAGCCAACCAGAACTTAATGAAGGGGAACCTTCAAAGTCAGTCAACCTCACTTGCCCCAGGAGGCAACATCAAGCCTCTATGCCAGGGATGTCCAACTCTGGCCCTCCAAACAGCTATCCTGGCAGGGACTGATAGGAATCGTCGTCCATTAACACCTGGAGGGCCAGAGTTGGACATCCCTGCTCTAAACCCTGTCAGTCCTCCAGAGACACTGATTGGCTGCTGTGTGACATGGGCCACTGGACTAGACAGACGTACACTAAGCTGCCTCCTGCTGAGTCTGGCAGTCAGTATTGTGTACTCAGGCTGGGCACAGTTCTGCAACATCTGGGGCAGAGGTCTTTCACATCTCCTTTTACTGGGGATGTCAGGAACTGAACCTGGGACTTTCTGCATGCCAAGCAGGGCCTCTGCCCTGAACCACAGCTCCCCCTTGGAAAACACAAAGCCACCTTCTGCTGAGTCCAAAACAGAAAAGGAGTCAAGAGGTCCTGATACAGAAATAAGAACGATCTCTTACAACATGTAAACAAATAACCATTTGTAAATTCATACGAATACATAAATACAGTTCATACATATATTCATGTGACAAACACAAAAACGTCTAGCAAATATCATAAAATATGTCCCCACAACACTTCAAAATGTAATGAATTACCGAATAGTAATCATGCCATATATTGGCACGCATTAGGATTAGAAGGATCCCTTGAATAAACATTGTCAGGTTACTTAAATCTAAAGGCTACGTAAGTAGACAAGATGCGCCCCCATTCTGGACGGTGGTCTTCTTCAGTTGGTTAAAACCTCATTAATTAGAGACAAGATAAGAGATCCATGTAAGGCCACATAAATCTACGAGGTAGCGTTACATATTGTGTTCACAGTGTTTCAAAATTCATCAGATATAATTATGTCTCAAAATCCCAATATCATCAAACACCTATACATAATTGATATAAGGAACTGGGCTTGCACTAGGAATTAACCAAAAGCATTTGCCATCGTAGCCATGTGAAAAGAG
The DNA here is from genome assembly GCF_021028975.2 of Sphaerodactylus townsendi. Lineage (NCBI taxonomy): Eukaryota > Metazoa > Chordata > Lepidosauria > Squamata > Sphaerodactylidae > Sphaerodactylus > Sphaerodactylus townsendi. Next base: position 139,505,343 of record NC_059428.1, read on the forward strand.
ATAGCCGTGACCCATCTGTTAATTCAAAAACATTACAACAACAAAAGCACCTTTTATTGGCATATAAATAAGTTAAATTCGGCATAAAACTACCCACTTAATGAAGGTAGGAGAATGAAAATATAAAGGCTGTTTGTGATTGATTGTCCGTAAAATTAATCAGAAACAACTTTGAGGTTTCTAATCTTCATCGCCCTCATTAAAAGTGCAGCAACATCATCTGGGCGTTTTTGTCACAGAGTAAGTATTTAACTTTTCCGTTGTCAGAAGTCAGTAGAGCTTCATTCAAATGGGGTTTTATTAACATGTCTCGTAAGGATATATAAAAATTGCAGTGTAAGAACACATGTTCGATGGTCTCTATATGCCCCTGCGAGCAAGGGCCAAAATCATTACTGTAAATATAGGAATTGTGTAAACAAAAACCCATTAAAACTGGAGAACAGCAATGTCTGTAACCGTCAGATCCATGTAACCTCAAAATGTATCTAAGCAACCTTTTTGATGCTGTCACATGATGCATATGGCACGGTTGTCCTTCAGCCATTCATTACACTCTGAAGTGCTGTTTGGACATATTTTATGATGTTTGATACACACTCTGGAATCGTATGTCTGTCACATGAATGTATATATACTTTTATGTGTGGTTGTTTGTTTATGCTCTGACTGGATAACCCAGGCTAGCCTGATCTCATCAGATCTCAAAAACTAAGCAGGGTGGCCAGTATTTGGATGAGAGACCACCCAAGGAACACCAGGGTCTCTTTGCAGAGGAAGGTAACGGCAGCCCACTTCTGTTCGTCCCTTGCCTTGAAAACCCTAAGGGGTTCTCATGAGTCAGCTGTGACTTGATAGCCTGTGACACATATATTTGTTTACATTTTGTAACAGGTCTTTACTTTGTAGTTTCCTTCCTTCTTACTTCTACTGAATCAGATCTTTAATCCAGCAAGGCCGGTGTTGTTTACTGAGTCTGGTAGCGGCTCTCCAGGGCCTCAGATCTTTCACATCATAGAATCATAGAAACGTAAGAGTTGGAAGAGACCCCAGGGCCATCAAGTCCAACCCCCCGCCATGCCGGGACACACAATCAAAGCACTCCCGACATATGTTTATCCAGCCTCTATTTTAAAATCTTCTAATAAGAAGAACATCTTCTTAGAAGTACCTTCTAAGTACCTCTAAGTGTGAGTACCTCACTTCTGAGTACCTCACACTCTGAGGTAGTGCCTTCCACTGTCGAACACCCCTGACTGTCAGGAAGTTCTTCCTGATGTTCAGGTGGAATCTCTTTTCCTTCACCTTGAATCCATTACTCCTGGTCCTAGTCTCTGGAGCAGCAGAAAACAAGCTTGCTCCCTCGTCGACTTGCCATCCCTTCAAATATCTAAACATGGCTATCATGTCAGCCCTTAACTTTTGCTTCTCCAGATTAAACATCCCCAGTTCCCTAAGCCTCTCTTCGTAGGGCATGGACTCCAGACCTTTGACCATTCTGGTTGCCCTTCTCTGGACCCGTTCCCGCTTGTCAATATCTTTCTTGAACTGTGGTGCCCAGAACTCTGCATCCCCTGTCTGGTCTCTTTGACCAGAGATACTGCTGCGGATTGAACCTGGGACCTTCTGCATGCCAATCAGAGACTCTGCTGCTGAGCCATATCTCCACCCAAGACACATGACCTGGCAGAATTTGCTTGCGTTCCTATGTGAGTGGTGTGTTCCTCCCATCTTTGCAGGCGCACTGTCTAAGCGATGATGCTCCTTCCCCTGATGCTCATCTTCACCCTGGTGTCTGAGTCTTCCTCCCTGGATAACGGGCTGCTGAAAACGCCGCCAATGGGCTGGGTGCCGTGGGAAAGCTTCCGGTGCAACACGGACTGCCAACATGACCCTGACGATTGCATCAGGTGGGACAAATATGGGCTCTGAGTTGCTCCAGACTCATGCCTGGGAGGTTGTCCTAAGAGGGAAAATACACAGTTCTGCTGCTTTTCTTGTTGAAGCAGCAGATTTACTCGTAGACCACCTTGTAGGACGCAATGTAGACAAGAACTGGCAGACACACAGTCAGCAGTGCAGTTCTATTTATTGCTATCGACTAACAAAGTGCTTCGCCAGACCACAGGTGTTTTCAGGCACACATCACACTGCTGTCTGTGCTAACTATATACAAAAGTGGTACCAATCAGGTGCCCTCACTTTATCAGGTTTGCACACGGTACAAGCTGTGCACTCGGTACTAATCTGCACACGGCACCTGTTAGAACGAGGGTCCAGCTGTCATTTAGATTCTGCTCATCTAAACATTCACACATGCTCTGACATTTCTTTGTAGGGCTCTTCAGATGTAAGTTTTGGTTTGGTGGGCACCTTTTACAGCAGCATGGATTATGCCTTCTGTCAGGCCTGACTCCCATTAGGCCTGACATCTCATATCCAGAGTCAAGGCCATACTTGACCCTATTATCCATAACCTGAGACTTAAAGAATTTCTCTATAACATATTTTGTAACCAGTGAATTAAGCAAACCTTCCACCTTATCTCTTGCTTCCTGACTTGAAATTCCATCACAAAATTACTTCCTCACTCTCCTTTTCTTATACAAATGATGTTGGGAATGGATGGGAGCGGGGATTATCTGAAAGGACAATAAAAGACAAAACACCAACTCTGGCTTTCTAAATCCCAAAATCTGACACAGTTCAATAAAACTCTTAAAATATTCCTAAATCTTAATTATTGACTAAAATAACAGACCCTTACACGTGCCCACCTGCATTGCCTATGCATGGGTTTCTCAGTCATTCTGGCAGGTGTTTGTTTTGAATAGTGTCTAGCTCTCTTTCTACAACCCCCCCACCCCACCCCCAACATCATGTTTTAATTGCAAGATTATAAATTGATTGTTGGAAGCTGCTGCAAGGGGAGGGGCAACATAATAGATTGAATAAATAATAATAATAAAGACTCCTTGCCGGGCAGTCTGCAAATCCACTAGGGGTCTGCAACCTGCGGCTCTCCAGATGTTCATGGACTACAATTCCCATCAGCTTCTGCCAGCATGGCCAATTGGCCATGCTGGCAGGGTTGATGGGATTTCTAGTCCATGAACATCTGGAGAGCCACAGATTGCAGAGCCCTGCAATGTATACATACGTCATCTGAATTAGCAAGGAACCACACAGAGAGACAATAAAGGCAGCCTCCAGCTCTCACTCTCTCTGACTCTCCTTTTTTTGACAGTGAACGCTTGATCAAAACGATGGCGGACAGGTTGGCCAAAGATGGCTGGAAGGAGCTCGGCTACGAATACGTCAACCTGGATGACTGCTGGGCAGCCAATGAAAGGGACTCTCTGGGCAGGCTCCAGGCAAATGCGTCAAGGTTTCCCAGTGGCATTAAAGCCCTGGCAGATTACGTATGTTCAATCCAGTGCCTCGCTCTGAAGGCTTTCATTCTCTCTGAAAATGTTCACATTTAAAAGGGCAAGAAAGAGTAACCGTGAAATGTGCTGGCTTGTTGGTTTTTCGGGTGCCAGAAATAGCATGACGAGATTTGGAAATAACTGCAGAACAAGGGGCCATATATTAACTGCATCAAAGTAGAATCATAGAATCATAGAGTTGGAGGAGACCCCACTCCAAGGGCAATCCAGTCCAACCCCCTGCAATGCAGGAGCACACAATCAAAGCACTCCCAACATATGTTCATCCAGCCACTCTTTAAAAACCTCCAGACTCCACCACACTCCTAGATAGTGAATTCCATTGTCGAGCAGCCCTGACGGTCAGGAAGTTCTTCCTAATGTTTAGGTGGAATCTCTTTTCCTGCATTTTGAATCCATTACTCTGTGTCCTAGTCTCTGAGGCAGCAGAAAACAAGCTTGCTCCCTCTTTGACCTGGCGTCCCTTCAAATATTTAAACATGGCTATCATGTCACCCCTTAACCTACGCTTCTCCAGACTAAACATCCCCAGCTCCCTAAGCCCCTCTTCGTAGGGCACGGACGAAGTAATTTTTGTCCTGTTTGATTTGGGTCATTGGAAAGCAAAAAGCATAGATGCAACAACTCACACAGGGGGAGGTGGTTGGATGAAGGGGGCAAGGTGTAAGGTCCATCCTTAGGAGGCTTGCTAGCACAACCTCTAGCCATCCTATAGGCCAAGGGTGTCAAACTCACGGCCCTCCAGATGTTCATGAACTACAATTCCCATCAGTCCCTCCCAACATGAGCATTGGCTATACTGGCAAGGGCTGATGGGAACTGTAGTTCATGAACATCTGGAGGGCCGCAAGTTTGACACCTGTGCTATAGGCCAACCTCTGTTGTTGAAGATCCACATGTATTTTCTTTTATTTATGTTATTTATAGTCTGCCTTCCTCACAGCGACTCAAGGCAGATTATACAGAGTGGGTCAATATAATCAATCAAATGGGACATTCAGTGAAGACTGCAATAGAGTTTGGGTTGTAGAACCATCCAGAAACCTACTGGTGGTCCCGGGCCACTCTACAATCAGGCTGGCCTCTACCTGGGCCAGGGCCTTTAGTGCATTGGCCCCCATTTGGTGGAACTTCTTACCACCATCCATCCGGGTCCTTGGGGACCTTGAACAGTTCCCCAGGAGCTGCAGAACAGTACTATTTTGTTGGGCCTTTGGTGGGGTGGGATCGTTGTGGGAAAATGCCATCCCCTATGCTATGCTTATGTTTCTGTATTCTATGTTTACTGGATTACCACCTGGCCTACCCTCGCAAGATGCAACAAGATGCCATTCTGCTATCTTTGTAAACTGCATTGAACTGCATTTGCCATTTCTTAGCCCACTCACCAAATTTATAAAGTTCCGCTTGGAGCTCTTCGCAATCCTTTGTGGTTCTTACCACCCAAATTATGCCTCTGGACCGGGTCCTGTCCAGGCTCTGCATTTCCAGGCAGTGCCTGGGGATCTGGAACCAAAACTGTCCATCTGTGTCCTCCTCTCGGGGGTCCCCAACTAGACCAGGCTGAGCCATAACAATTTGGGAGAAGAGATCACGAGGGCTGTCCTACGCAACCCTCCTCGGAAACCAAGATCACTGAATTTGTTAGGGCTTCGAAGTCCTTGGCCTCCCCATCCCTCCAGTGCAGCTGGTGGGCTGTTTGTGAAACAGGGATGCTGGTCTAGATGGGCCCTCCGTGGTTCTGACCCAGCGGGGCATCTTCTGATGTTCTTACAACTTTTCTCCAGAAGGCAAAATAGGAATGGTGCTTTGTCAGGACAGGGACCAGAAAAACAGGGAGTTCCTGGCAGGGATCATCTGTACATTTTAAAGAGGAGAAAGAACCAGGGTCTGTATGGGCAAGCTGTAAAGTTTAGCATTGCTCTTGGGGCAAAAGAGCCATTGACCTGCATTAGATGTCCCTTTCTGCTCATTGGTCTGTTCAGGTCAGCAGCCCTTGTGATCCACAGAGTTTGTATCCTGTAAAGGCGGCCAACCTATGGTGCTCCAGATGTTCATGGACTACAGTTCCCATCAGCCAATTGGCCATCCTGGCAGGGGCTGATGGGAATTGTAGTCCATGAACATCTGGAGCACCATCGGTTGGCCACCTAGCGAGAGACGGTCTTCTCTGAATAGCTGTCCTACAAGGTCTGGCAGTGTCAGGTTGCCTGAGAGCCTTTTTCCTGGGCTCTGCAGACTGAAGCTTCCCTTTCCTGCCATAGGTCCACTCCAAAGGCCTGAAGTTTGGCATCTACAGCGACTTGGGCAACCGCACCTGCGAGGGCTACCCAGGGACCACGCTGGACACCATTGAGACGGACGCCAAGACCTTTGCGGAGTGGGGAGTGGACATGCTGAAGTTGGACGGCTGCTACTCCAGCTCCGCGGATAAGGCGGCCGGTTGGTGTCCTTGAGGGTTGCAGGAGAGGGTGAGGTGAGGGGCTTGCAGCCTGGACTAAAACAAGAGAGTCATGAGGGCAACCTGATTTGGAGAGGCATCTAGGGGCAAGTCTCTGATTTCTACGCAGTTAAATCATTGATTCAAAGAGTTGGAAGGATCCAGCAGGGCCATCTAGTCCAACCCACCTGCCATGCAGGAAGACACAATCAAAGCACTCCCGACAGATGGCCATCCAGCCTCTCTTTAAAAACCTCCAAATATGGAGACTCCGCCACACTCTGAGGCAGTGCATCCCACTGTTGAACAGACATTATCATCAGGAAGTTTTCCTGATGTTTAGATGGAATCCCTTTTCCTTCACCTTGAACCCATTATTCCTTGTCCCAGTCTCTGGAGCAGCAGAAAGCAAGCTTGCTCCCTCACCAACATGGCATCCCTTCAAATATCAAAACATAGCTGTCACATCACCTCTTAACCTTCTCTTCTCCAGAGTAAACATCCACAGCTCCCTAAGTCTCTTCTTGTAGGGCATGGATTCCAGACCCTTTTACCTTTTTGGTCGCCCTCCTCTGGACCTGTTCCAGGTTGTCAATATCCTTCTTGAATTGCAGTGCTCAGAACTGTACGCAATATTCCAGGGGAGGTCTGGCCAATGCAGACTAGAGATCCTCTGAAGATGCCAGCCACAGATGCAGACGAAACGTCAGGAGAGAATGCTGCTAGAACACGGCCATACAGCCCGGAAACCACACATCACTCCACTACTATTGCTTTTCTCAATCTAGACACTATACACACAATCTAGACACTATCCTATAGACACTATAGGAGCAGCAGTGGCGTAGGAGTTAAGAGCTCGTGTATCTAATCTGGAGGAACCGGGTTTGATTCCCAGCTCTGCCGCCTGAGCTGTGCAGGCTTATCTGGGGAATTCAGATTAGCCTGTACACTCCCACACACGCCAGCTGGGTGACCTTGGGCTAGTCACAGCTTCTCGGAGCTCTCTCAGCCCCACCCACCTCACAGGGCGTTTGTTGTGAGGGGGGAAGGACAAGGAGATTGTAAGCCCCTTTGAGTCTCCTGCAGGAGAGAAAGGGGGGATATAAATCCAAACTCCTCCTCCTCCTCCTCCTTCTTCTTCTTCTTCTTTACTCCTATTGGTGCAGCCCAGAATCGCATTGGCTTTCTTGGCTGCTGCATCAAATCAGGATGGATGGTTCTGAGGTGGATTGCTGCAAAGCTTTTCCATCTGGGCATCATCTTGCTGTAATTGGCTTAAGGAAGTTATGCTAGCATCTTGCATTCTTTCAGAGTAGGATCCAGGACAGCCAGGCTCAAATCCCTGACCTGCCACAGAAGCTGGCTGGGTGACCTTGGGCCACTCACATGCTCTCAGACCAGCCTACCTCACAGGGTTGTTGTGAGGAGTAAATGGAGGAGGGGTAAATGATACCATAAGCTGCTTTGAATCCCTGTTGGGGAGGACAGGGGGATGCAAATAAATCCAAGCACGGCTTTTTGTCATTGCTTAGGCTACCCAAAGATGAGTGTGGCCTTGAACAAGACGGGACGGCCAATTGCTTACTCCTGCAGCTGGCCTGCTTATGAGGGAGGCCTGCCACCAAAGGTAATGATGAGCCAGCGTGGTGTAGAGGTTAGAGTGCCGGACTAGGATCTGGGAGAACCGGGTTCAAATCCCCACTAGCGCCATGGGGCCAGTCACACTCTCTCACGCTAGCCCACCTTGCAAGGTTGTCCAGGAGATAAAGTGAAGGGGAGGAGAAAGCCCCACTGGGGAGGAAGGCAGGGCATAAAGGAAGCAAATAAATACAATAATAATTTTGGACACTTTTTTGCTGCACTTCTGCCCTGACCCCAGATCAGGCAACGTCGGCAGCTGGCGTTTCTCTCTCGCCACTTGCTCCCGTGACCCTCTTTGCCAGACATCGTTGACACCGTGGCTGTTCCTGGTTCATAGCTGGGTTTTGTGTCCTATGCAAAGAAACTGGCCGTTTATGCAGGCAATGCTTGCTCCGTGGTTGAGAAGCAGGTGATGCTCAAACCTGGCTTTGCTGTGGGGGTTTTCTGTTTGCATCATCCTTCCCACCCACCCCCCTGCTTTTTTTTGTTCCCATTGTCACGGTTACCCTCCCCTCAAATGCCCCGGATCTGCCATTTTCTTGCCATGCGCTTTGGGAGATTGCCCACCAGCTGTTTGGGGTGTGGTGTGTGTGTGTGTGTGAGAGAGAGAGAGTTTTGCTGACTGTGGGAGTAAAAAACTCAAGCTTTTCATTTTATTGTTGCTAGCCTGATCTTGTCAGGTGTCAGAAGCTGCTGATGCGCATGTTCACACCACCCTCTGAAGTTGTGTGGTCCGGGGGGAGGGGAGGGTAGCTGGCGGCAGCAAACTTTGTCCATTTCACTTGTCAAAAGTGTAAAATCGTCGTCCTTCTAAAAGACGGTTCCAGTCTGTGCCATCCTGTCTCTGCCCAAATCCTTGAAAATGTCAAGGGTTGGATCTGATCCGCTGCCTCCCCATCAACCCAACCCCCCCTCCCGCTGAAGACAGCACCCCTTCTGCCACCAACTAAACACAAGACCCAGCCGAATCCTCCAGCACAATATCTGGAGGCTGGTTCCTGCTGGCCACGTCCCCTGCCGCTCTCGCTGCCTTTCAGAATCTTCGAAAATCAGTTAATTTCACTGGTTTCACTCCGCCACTGATCCACAGCACCATGAGCTTTTTAAGAAAAGGAATCTACCAGGGAAACTCCCAAAGCGACCAATTGTCCCAAAATGTAGGAGGCCTCGGAGAGAAGTGGGCGGTGGAGTGGCAGGAGCTGATGTGGTGTGGGCAGGACGAAGGTGGGAAAGAGCAAATAAACCTGAGGATATTTTTACATGTGGGGGTCTCCTTAGCTTTCCCTGCAAATGTGTGTGTGGGGGGGGGGGTAATTGCGTTTACAAAGGGATCCACAGAATGTGGGGAGTCGCAGGGCTGAAAGCGGGGTCAGTGCCAAAGAAAGGAAAACGTGCATAAATGAAAATAAACCTCAGTGGGGATGTACCCTCAAAGCGAAGGAGAACACTGGGCGCAAAATGGCTGCTGTGTGCAGCAATGAGTCAGGTCAGAGGCCAGTGTGACAGAGGGGCTGAAAACCAGCTAAACATGGGGAAGAAACACTGGGCCTTTCCCCACTTTTCCCTCCACCACGGTCGCTGCACTCCACTCACTGTGCGCGTCATTTCTGGTGCGCGCCCTGGCTTCCCCATGACCCCGCGCAGGTCATCAAAAGGCGCCGTTTTCTCCAGCGCCAGGGATGCCGCGCGCTGAGGGGGTGTGAGAGTGGCAGTGTTGGGGCAGCTGCGTTCTCGCCGCTCCTGAAGTGGGGAGTGCAGCTGGACCCCGCGTTACTTGAGGAGAGTAGCGCGGGGCTTAAGGTAAGTGGGGAAAGGGCCACTAAAAGGAAGAAGCAATAGAACATACAAAATAAGTCACTCTGTTTAAAATGCAGTATTCAGCTTAACTTTATTAAAACAGCACATAGGCCCATTATGCATTGGGTGCTTCTCACGATGCTCCTCACCCCTCAGTGCCTTTGCAGTGGGGTCTCCTGGCACTTTCTTGTTCATACGCGCGGAGGTGCCCAGCTGCCTGCGGCATTGCTTGTGTGGCTGGCCAGCCTCCCCACCAAAGGCGAGATTAAAAATTGCCATTTGGGGGGTTTCTTTAGCCCTTCAAATATAATATCAGCATTCCTTATATCACTATTGTGCAGGTTGCTATGCTTGTTTTTTATTTTTTAAGGAAATGCCAGCCATCGCTCCTTGCAGGGGGGGGGGGGGGAAGACCATCTTGGAAGGGGCTAAAAAACCCCAAAGCGAGAGGGAAACCCTAACCCGCTCCCGCTAACCACGGGGCTTCCAGGATCAGTGGCAGCATAAGTGTAAATGTAAAGAAATATCTGCTGCAAAGGAAACATTCCCTTACTGTGCGGCAGAGCAGCAGCGTATGATCGGCCATAAATTAGATCAAGAAAGTCTTAGAATATAGTGCAGCTAAAGAGCTGCCCCAACCCCAGAAATCTGTTTGGGAGGAGCAGCCATCAGTGGGGGCTACAAAGGTCCTCTCTGCCTGGCCCTCACAAGATCAGTCTCTTCTGGGGAGGAGCCCAAAGTGGGCTCCACAATTGCCAGCTGGGGAGGCTGACGGAAAAACCATCCTTTGCTCCTGTCGTTTTGATCCAGGTAAACTACACTTTACTTGGCCAGATCTGCAACATGTGGAGGAATTTTGGTGACATCGAAGACTCCTGGGGAAGCGTTTCTCACATCATTGCCTGGTATGGAGACCACCAGGACACGCTGCAGCCGGCAGCTGGTCCAGGAAGATGGAGTGATCCTGACATGGTAACACCATCTTTTCCCACAATACTTTTGCCCCATGGGTGTTTTCCTCATGTGGGCAAACTTGGGTTGTTTTCCTGTGGCTGTGGCTACCATCCCGGCTCTCTGGCAATATCCTTCCTCTATTCCACTGTTGCTTTAAAAGAAAAAATCAGCAATTAAATATTATTTTCTTTTTTAAAAAACTGCCCATTAAACATTGTTATAGTAATTTCAGCATCATGTTCGCTGCATTCCCAGCTTTCAATTGAGTAAAGCAAGTCCCCTTTAGGTGTGGATGTATGCCTTTCCTCTTATATCTCTGCAATGAAAGGGGCTAGATTTTTTTAATGAAAGCTGGAAATCTGGATGTACCGGCTGCACAGATTGTTACTACGTTCTAACCATACGGTAGTGCCATTAAGTCACAGCTGACATGGCGACTCCGCAGGGTTTTCAAGGCAAGAGGGGGTTTGCCATTGCCTGCCTCCACATAGGCTGAGAGAGTTCTGAGAGAACTGTGAGTGGCCCAAGATCACCCAGCAGGCTTCATGTGGAGGAGTGGGGAATTGAATCCAGGGCTCCAGATTCGAGTAAGATTCTGTTAACCACTACAACATGCTGACTCTCTTCTGACAATAAAAGGATATTCAGTTGCTCCCAGGTGGTTGGGCGGTGGTGGCTGCCGTGTAGGTGGGATGAGGAAAATCTGACCTTCTTCACTCAGGCGTCACCCATCCAGGCTTTGCTGTGATATTTCCTAAAATTATGCAAACTTTAGCAAAGATCAGAGCAGGCCAGGGAAATCCCAGGAGATGTACAAACACGCCAGGATGCTATGAGGAAGTAGAGGAGAAAATGTTTCCCAAAAGCAATAAAACCGAGGGCAAGTAAACCACCCGTGAAAGGTCCTAGTCACGCTTTTCTGAGAGAGATGCTGAGTGAAATAGCAGGACAGAAAACATGAGGGGAATGTGCCAAACGGAGGGCACGGGGACTCTTCCGTACCTTTCGAAGGTTTCTTTGGAAATCGCGAACTGTCTGGGCAAAGTGCATAGGGGCAAATCATTCCCCTTTCTTTCCCAGAACATTCCCAGAGCATTCTTTCCCAAAACATTAGAACTCATAGAATCAAAAAGCTAGAAGAGACCACAAGGGCCACCAAGTCCAACCTCCTGCGATGCAGGAACACACAATCAAAGTACTCCCAACATATGTTCATCCAGCCTATTTTTAAAAACTTCCAAAGAAGGAGACTCCACCACACTCCTAGATAGTGAATTCCACTGTCGAACAGCCCTGACGGTAAGGAAGTTCTTCCTAATGTTTTGGTGGAATCTCTTTTCCTTCACCTTTTCCATCACTCCTGGTCCTAGTCTCTAGAGCAGCAGAAAACAAGCTTGCTCCCTTACCAACATGACATCCCTTCAAATAGCTATCAGGTCTCCCCTTAACCTTCGCTTCTTCAGACTAAACATCCGCAGCTCCCTAAGCCTCTCTTCATAGGGCATGGATTCCAGACCTTTTAACATTTTAGTTGTCCTCCTCTGGACACGTTCCAGCTTGTCAATATCCTTCTTACACTGCGGTGCTCACAATATTCCAGGTGAGGTCTGACCAATGCAGAACAGAGAGATACAATTACATCCCTTGATCTAGACCAGGGGTCTTCAAACTATGGCCCTCCAGATGTTCATAGACTACAATTCCCATGAGCCCTACCACTTGGCCATGCTGGGAGGGACTGATGGGAATTGTAGTCCATGAACATCTGGAGGGCCATAGTTTGAAGACCCCTTATCTAGACACTATACTCCTATTGATACAGCCCAGAATCACATTGGCTTTCTTGGCCGCCACACCACACTGCTGACTCATGTTCGGTTTGTGGTCTGCTAAGACTCCCAGATCCCTTTTGCATGCAGTGTTGTCAAGCCAGGCGTCACCCATCCTATATCTGTGCATTTCATTTTTTTCTGCCTATGTGTAGTATCTTACTTTTATCTCTGTTGAAATTCATTTTGTTTGTTTTGACCCATTTCTCTAATCTGTCCAGGTCACTTTGAATGCTGACTCTGTCCTCTGGGGTATTAGCTACCCCTTCTATTTTGGTGTCATCTGCAAATTTGGTTAGCATGCCCTCTATTCCACCATCCGTTGATAAAAATATTGAATAGCACTGGTTCTGGCAGTTTAACTCATAGGTGTCAAACTCGTGGCCCTCCAGATGTTATGGACTATAGTTCCCATCATCCCCTGCCAGCATCGTGCGTGAAACTCGTGCCCCTCCAGATGTTATGGACTACAGTTCCCATCATCCCCTGCCAGCATCATGCTGGCAGGGGATGATGGGAGCTGTAGTCCATCACATCTGGAGGGCCACAAATTTGACACCTGTGGTTTAACTGCTCGGCAGACGCAAATGAATTGGTAGTGTTTGTAGGCCCCTTGTGAGAGATACATGCATTTATAATGAGTGGAGAGGCCTGTCCATTGCAGTGTGGGACCCTTGTGGGGAAAAAGCAGGAAATACTTGATTTTCAGGCACTGAGAAGGGCCTTTGGGGATGAACATGCCTTCCATGTCCTTCCTACGGGACATCTGGGGGACCACCGCAGGACACTGAGCCAGAGTGGGGCCAGCATGAGGTAATAGTTAGAATTTCAGATACTGATCTGGGAGACCTGGATTCAAATTCCCCACTCCTTCCACGGGAGTTTGCTGGATGACCTGGGATCCCTTTCCCTAGAACAGTGGTGGCGAACCTATGGCATGCGTGCCAGAGGTGGCACTCAGAGCCCTCTCTGTGGGCACGTGCGCACAGAGTTCATCATGTGGGGGGAAAGAAAATCCCACACACACACATCTAGGCTGGTCTGGGCCATTGAGCACGACGTGTGCACACTGCGGCAAGCAGGTAGGACTCGGCTGGGAGGGCTGGTGCCTGTGCTTACTTCTTTACCTGGGAGTAAACTCAGTTGCTGGCAATGGGGCTTGTTTCTGAGTAAACCCTCATAGGGTCATGATTCACCTGTTTAAAGCATTGCACAGTTGCTTCAAAGCAAAGCCACCAACTACCACCAAGCTTACTCCTGAGTAACGTGCGCCTTGGACCCAACCATTTTTTCTAAACTAACCCGCCTCCGCCCCCGCTGGACCAGGGAAACCCTGGTTAAATTGTATTCAGGTTAAATTGCTGTGTTGGCACTTTGAGATAAATAAGTGGGTTTTGGGTTGTAGTTTGGGCACTCGGTCTTGAAAAGATTCACCATCACTGCCTTAGAACCATAGAATCATAATGCTGGAAGAGACCCCAAGGGCCATCAAGTCCAACCCCCTGCAATGCAGGAACACACAATCAAGGCACTCCTGACAGAGGGCCATCCAGCCTCTCTTCAAAAACCTCCAAGGAAGGAGGTAGTGCATTCCACTGTCCAACAGCCCTTATTGTCAGGAAGCTTTTCCTGAGGTTTAGGTGGAATCTCTCTTCCTTCACCTTAAACCCATCACTCCTGGTCCTAGTCTCCGGAGCAGCAGAAAACAAGTTTGCTCCCTCACCAACATGGCATCCCTTCAAATATCTAAACATGGCTATCATGTCACATTTTAAAAGACCTTCTCTTCACCAAACTAAACATCCCAGCTCCCTGAATCTTTCCTCGTAGGGCATGGATTCCTGACTTGGCCATTTTGGTTGCTCTCCTCTGGACCCATTCCAGCTTGTCAATGTCCTTCTTGAATTGCAGTGCCCAGAACTGTACACAATATTCCAGGTGAGGTCTAACCAATGCCCCACCTCACCTCTCAGGGGTGTCAGAAGGGTGAATGGGAGGGGTCATAACTGCTGCTTTGGAGAACATTGGGGGTTGGGCTGCTGAGCGATGCCAATCCTGCTCAATGGACTCAGGGGTCTGCTGGCTTGGCACGAGACAGATGAAAAGGCCCTTCCATTCCCCAAGGCCCCAGTGGACGCTTCCATTCCAGGCTTACGTGTTCACCAGGGTTCTCAAATGCCTCTTTCACCCAGGAAAGAACCAGGGTGAACCTGGGAGGAATTTACCTGCTTAAGTGCAGATCCTAGGACAGTGATGGCGAACCTATGGCACGGGTGCCAGAGGTGGCACTCAGAGCCCTCTCTGTGGGCACGCGTAAACATAGTTTATCGTGTGTGGGGGGGGAATTTCCCCCCCAACACACATCTAGGCTGGCCTGAGTTGCTGGGCTCGATTATTAACATTCAACCTAAGACCTAGTTTTGGAGAAGCAGTATAGGTAACCCTGTTAAGCGCTGTTAAACCCCACTGATTTTCTTGCAAAGAACTAAAGTGCGATCCTTTACCTGGGAGTAAGCTCAGTTGCTGGCAATGGGGCTTGCTTCCGAGTAAACTCTCCTAGGCTCATGATTCACCCATTGGAAGAGTTGCACGGTTGCTTCAAAGCAAAGCCAACGACTACCACCGAGCTTACTCTCGAGTAACGTATGCCTCGGAGCCAACCGTTTGTTCTAAACTAAAACCTCAGTATTCAGGTTAAATTGCCGTGTTGGCACTTTGCGATAAATAAGTGGGTTTTGGCTTGCAGTTTGGGCACTCGGTCTCGAAAAGGTTTGCCGTCACTGCCCTAGGAAATGGGCGTTGAGGCCCCGTGGCTAAAAATGTGACTCCTGGCACCATCCTTAGACAAAGGCAGTTGAGATGATTCTTGGCTGAGAAGAAGCCTCCCCTCTGAGGCACATGAAGGTGCCAAAGGAGACACATCAGCATCCTGGCTTGCTCTCTGAAAGAGTGCCTGTTTGGGCTGCTGTCCAAGGTCCGACTCTGCCCCCCCCCCCCCGCCCCCATCTCAGGAGCTTGTCTTGCAAGTCTGACAGCCTCCTGCTTCCCTGCCGGGTCCTCTCACCTGCTGGCCGGCCTGCCTGCCCCTCTTCCCTTCCTCCAGACAAAATCTAGCAAGATCTCCCCTCAGAGCGCCGTGCCATGGTGTCAGCCGTGCTCTCCTGGGGAACAGCGACTGCCTCCTCCGCCCCAGCACATTTCCGGTTGACAGGGAGTTCCCTGAGGTGAAGAGCGGCACCTGTTTATTATCCAGCCTCTGGTGATCTGTGGGCAGCAGTTTCTGCATTCTGGCTGTCAAGGGATAATTGCTGCTCTCATTCTGCTAACTGGGCGCACGAGGTCACCCACATCCATGGGAGACAAAAAAACAGCCCCGGAAGGGAGGGAGGGAGACACACATGCGGTTGGGTTTCCAAGTTGGGAGCACAGCACTTCCTGGTGGACGGGGGCTCCTTGGGACACGTTTGTCTCCCACCCTGAACAGGACACCAAATCAGCAGCCCAGGGGTGCTTCCGGGAATAGGGATGTGGCCAGGGTCGCCAAGAGAACAAGCGTGTCTGCGGCACACAAGAAACAACCGGATGGTTCCGGAAAGCAATGCCAATGCGCCTGGCGTTTCTCTTCAGTCCGGGTCCATTTATTTGCTTCCAAACTCCGGCTTCGAAGTTGTAATTGGCTGTTTTTGCTGCCCCTCCTCTCTCAGAAGTGGCATGGAAACGTTTCCCCCCCTTCGAGACCGCCCTGGGCAGCAGCATCTGTTTTGTCCCCGTCTGTTTTGCAGCTGCTGACGGGCAACCTGGGCCTGAGTTTCGAGCAGGCGAAGGTGCAGCTGGCCCTGTGGGCTATCCTGGCCGCCCCTCTCTTCATGTCCTGCAATTTGCAGACCCTCTCGGCCGAGGCCAGGGGCCTCCTGCAGAACCCACTGCTGATCTACATCGACCAGGATCGGCTGGGGGTTCCGGGCAGACGGATCGCCAAGGTGTGTGGCATGAGCAGCAAAGCGGGTCTTGAGCCGGGGGACATTTTGCAGCCTCAGAATGGTTGTGGGGAGCCTGAATAGGGGGCGTTGGACTGGGTTGTCCATGCAATCAGCAAGCATGGCATAGTGGTTAAGAGCAGGTGCACTCTAATCTGGAGAACTGGGTTTGATTCCCCGCTTTGCCACTTGAGCTGTGGAGGTTTATCTGGTGAACTAGATTAGCTTGTGCCACACATGCCAGCTGGGTGACCTTGGGCTAGTCACAGTTCTTCGGAGCTCTCTCAGCCCCACCCACATCACAGGGTGTTTGTTGTGAGGGGGGAAGGGCAAGGAGATTGTCAGCCCCTTTGAGTCTCCTTACAGAAGAAAAAGAGGGAATATAAATCCAATGTCGTCTTCTTCTTCAAGGAAGCTCTGTAGGAACAGCATCAAGTAGCTTTGCGGGAAGTTAACCTGGCCTCTGTTGTCTAGCAGGGCCTCCCGGGGGTCTTCTCAGGCAGAGGAGGGGGGCTTTCTGACACCGGCGACCGGAAGTCCTTCGACCAGAAACGCTAGGGATCGGGACCTTCTTGCATCCATAGCTTGCCCTCTGTAGCTTAGATGGCTGGGATCTCAGGACTGAAGGGGTCCTTTGGGAAGAGGGGTGGGGGGAGAAGCAGTTGTCCAATCTCAGACAAGATGGCTTCTCATGCAGACCTCTCTTGCCACCTTTGGGTGAGGCCTTTGGGTTTCCCTGGTCCAGAGGCATATCTAGGGGACGTGCAGCCCAGTGCAAAAACTGAGTTTCTCACACATACCCCACCCTGGTATGGGCGGCCGCCCTCCCCCACCATGACCAAATTTTTTTTGCACCAGGTCATCTCTTCCGGGGGGAAGGAGGAGAGGTGTGGGGGGCGATTCCCCCCCGCCCACATTTGACCCTATATGTCCCCCTGGGTGGTATCCCTCTGCCCTTGTCAAACCTCTGGCTGAGCTGAGTGGAAAATTAACCCCCAACAAGGGGACCTCTACTCAATCCCTTGTTGCTTGTGTCCCTCCACCCCTCAACTCTCCCCATTCAGAGGAGGGGGAGGGTTGGCGGGAGGGCAGGAATCTGGCTTTTGCTTACATCTCTCCATAAGATGTAATGGGCATGTTCACACCGCCCAGAGCCCCTTGGGGATAGGGCGGTATAGAAATCCAAATGAATGAATGAATGAATGAATGAATGAATGAATGAATGAATGAATGAATGAATGAATGAATGAATGAATGAATGAATGAATGAATGAATGAATGAATGAATGAATGAAGGGGGGCTGCTGTGCCGAGAGAGAGGGTGGCAGCTTTGGGGGCAGGGCTGGTTCCAGGTTTGGGGGGCTCTGAGGAGACAGTGCCGGGAGTGCCCCCTGCCCTTAGTAAGGGGAAGAGGGAGAGGCCAGGGGGGCACACATTGGTAAGAAAGAGGAATTGATTCCAGAGACACCCAAAAAACCAGAAAGGGGGTCTGGACTGGACGCTTTCTGTGCACAACCTCCAGAGAGGGGGGAAATTTCTCCGAGAACCATAGCCTCACTCAGGCCGTGGATCTCGGTGCCCGGCGCCAGGGGATTCTGCGTGGAAGGTGTGGGCGGCCAATCGAGGCCAATTTCCAGATCATTGGATGGTTAATTGTGCCCTGGTGGTTCCGGTGCCAGCAACACCTCTCGCATTCCTGGCACCGGGCTTGCTCAACGGCGCTTGCTTCCATTGGCATCCGTGACACTGACACATAGCCTCGTGGCCGCGGAAAGGCAATGAACGTCCAACACCCCCCTTCTCGATCATTAACGCTGTCCCTGCCCCACCCTCCTCCCCCAGATGCCAATTCCATCCATCAGGTGGCAAATCCCCAGGAGCCCCGCCCCATTTCCTCATCTGGACCCAACTTGCATCAGCCTCTGTGGCTTTTCAGCCCAGTGTTTTACCTTCGGGTTTTTGTTAGTCCTAGTTGCTGGCCAGAGGACGGTGAGCCTTAAGCGGACACTTGGGGTCTAACCGCTTGGGATGGGTGAATGTTGTCACACCCCAGGAAGTGGACTTGAGGGGCCACAGCAAGGTCAGCTTCAACTGTGGAGGAAGGCTGGGAACAGAGGTGTCCAACTCTGGCGCTTCAGATGTTCATGGACTACAATTCCCATCAGCCCCTGCTGGCATGGCTACTTTGCTGGCAGGGAGGGCTAGCACCCGCTGCTTGCAGGGGGCACAGATGCAAAACCCCGAGGGTCTTTGTGCCTAGATGTTTGCCTACGAAGGAGGCTGAGCAATACCATAATGAGTGCTGGGGATGCCTCCGAGAGACCAAGGAGGATCAGGGGAAGTGGCAAAAAGCCACCTGAATGCAGTCGCAGAGCTACCGGGGGGGGGGGGGGTGCGCCACGCATCAGGCACATGGCTTTGGGTCACGTGGGGGGGCGGAAAATTCCCCCCTGACCCCTTCCCCTCCGCAGCGCTCCCCCCCCCCACCCCAGTGCTTCCTCCACATACTTTAGCAACCCGAGCAGGCTGGAGAACAGGCCTGCCTGTTCTGGTGGGAACTATATTTCCCAGGGTCTCCTGGGAAATGTAGTTCCCACACAGACAGGCCTGTTCTACAGCCTGTTCAGGTTGCTAAAGTAAGTGTGGGGGTGTCGCGGGGGGGCATGATTCCCCCCCCCCACACACTTACTTTAGCAAACCAAGCAGACTGGAGAACAGGCCTGCCGGTCGCCTTCCAGGCTGCAAAGGACCTGGTGAGAACTACATTTCTGAGGAGACCCTGGGAAATGTAGTTCCCACCAGAACAAGCAGGCCTGTTCTCCAGCCTGCTCGGTTTGCTAAAGTAAGTGTGGGGGGGGCGCCGCAGGGGGGCACGCGAAAAAGCCAGAGTGCACACCGAGCACACTCTGGCCCAGCTACGCCTCTGCCTGAGTGGCTACCCCAAAGGATCAAGATGGGGTTGGAGGAGTCATGGTTATGGGCCCAGGTTATGGGCCCAGGGCCTGCCCAACAGGAAGGAGAGGCTTGGAGGACTGCGGGTAATCCTCAGCTTGACAGTCCCTAAGCTGGAGGACGCAGTACATGGCTGGAGCAGAACCGGCCACAGGTTGCATTCCGCAGCATCACAAGTTATAAATCATAGCAGCATCACTTAGTATGATCCGCAGGGCTTGGTTCTGTGCCAGAGTGAGCTGCGATACAGAGAACTTCAGCTTGGTGGCTCCCAAAGTTAGATCAGTCTTTTCGGGGGTGGGTGGGCTGAAGAAGATCGGGGGGGGGGGGGAGCTGAAGAAGAGGGATCTTAAAAACTGGAAGGATCTGTCCAAGACAGAGGCATATCTAGGGAAAATGTAGCCCCATTCAAAATCTAAGTTTTCCACAACCCCCCCCTCCCTGTATGGGCGGCTGCCCTCCCCCACCACAACAGTTTTTTGCACCAGGTCTTGAAGTCAGTGTATAGACCTGGGGTGGGGAGGAGGAGTGTGGGGGCGATTTTCCACCCTCCACGGGACTAAATGGCTGCAGCCCAGGGACATTTGACTCATATACCCCCCTGGGCGGTACGCCCCTGGTCCAAGAAGAACTTACCAATAGCCTGTTTGGATGAAACCAAAAGGCCGTCCCTCCCTTGCCCTTTGGTCTCTTCTGCCTGCTGGGTTTCAGAGGTCCATGTGCAGCCCCTGAGAACGCACAAAGAGTGTGGGTGTTGACTGAGGAGGGAGGGGCTCCTGGTAACGCGGCACTTCTGTAGGATCCTGCCGCTATGCCCCGCTCACCCCCACATCCCTGTCCCTGTACGTGTCTCGCAGAGTGGCCCATTGGAAGTGTGGAAGAGACCCCTCGTGGACGACCAGTACGGCGTGGCAGTCCTGAACAACAGCACAGACGGTCTGCCCAGGCCCTTCACTACCAGCCTGGAGCTGCTGGGCATTTCGCACTGCAAGGCGGGCTACCAGATCTACAGCGTGCTGGACCGGACGTTCGAGGGGAGCCAGGGGCTCAACGCCACCATCACCCTCAAGGTGGCTCCGACGGGCGTGGTCTTTCTCTTCCTCAGGCCATTGTGCTAAATCCCACGTGGGCCCAGGAGCTCTGCCCTGGCTGCAGAGTCTGGCTTTCAGCTCTGAACTTTCCAAGAACTGTGATCCCGGCTCCAGGCCGGGGCATCCCAGGGTGGACTGGATTTGGGTACAGGGAGAATTCAGAGGGCTCCATTCAAAGGAGCTGGTGCCAGACAAGTGCCTTATTGGGTTAAGAAAGAAACTCCTCCCCAACCCTTCCAGAAAAGAGTCCCCAAGCTCAGTTATCACATACATCTGGGTAGTGGAGCAGCCAAGTTCCAGGAGACA
This sequence comes from Sphaerodactylus townsendi, assembly GCF_021028975.2. Taxonomy (NCBI): domain Eukaryota; kingdom Metazoa; phylum Chordata; class Lepidosauria; order Squamata; family Sphaerodactylidae; genus Sphaerodactylus; species Sphaerodactylus townsendi. The sequence goes on from NC_059428.1 coordinate 139,525,782, forward strand.
CCCGCTAAAGCCACTAAATGTAGGGCCTGGTTGTCATGTCAGAAGCCGCCCTTAAGAGCATGGAATGATCCCACCACAGATTTTCAGGGGATCCCCCCTCCCCCCCTTTTATCCTTAGTCGTCCACTGCCCTCCAGATGCCCCTAAACGAAAGAAACAGTGCTCTTTTCAGTTGCCTGGTTGGGATCTTACCCCATCCAGACCTCTTGTGCCTTTCTAATTTGAGGAGGAGGCAGCCGGGTCCCACCTGGGTCCTCGAGATGTCTTGAACTGGCCAGAGGCCCTGCTCTGCACGCAAGACAAGCGCTTCTCCTGTCCTGGGGCAGGTGAGGACTCCTGTCCTGCCTGGGTGGAAAGTAAGCTTGCTTTCCGAAGTCTGCCTTTCGAAATTCCGTCTGAATGGGCCACGTCTGAGTTTTGGGGGTTCTTGCTCTGCCAACCTCCTGGGGAAACGCCTTGTGCAGTGGGGATGCCTTCCTTGGAAACGGGAGCAGAGGTCTTTTGGGTCCGCTCTCTACCGAGAACCACGGCCAGGGAGACAAATGCCACCCAGCCCTGCTGACGATATTCCTAAAACCTTGTGGGACACTTTATAATGCGGAAGACAGCGAATGGCACTTGTGGACATGGGATGAATAAACTTGTGCTTGTGCTCAGAACCTGGGTGCCTGCATTGCAGTGAAATGACAAAACTGTGTTAATGACTGAGTTAGTGAGCCATGTTTTTGGAAAGAATGCAGTCCCATAGATGAAAAGGAAACCCCCCCCATCCCCTCTCCCAAGGACCTTGAATGCCATGGGGGCGGGGAGGGGGCGTAGCTTGCCTCTGCTTCTCTCTCCCCACTCAGTGTTTCTGATGGCTTGAAAGGGCACCTCTCCTAGGGCAGTGGTGGCAAACCTATGGCACTCCAGATGTTGATGGACTACAATTCCCATCAGGCAGTGGTGTTAAACCTATGACACTCCATATATAGAACAGTGGTGGCAAACCTATGGCATTCCAGATGTTGATGGACTAAAATTCCCATCAGCCCCTGCCAGCATGGTCAATTGGCCATGCTGGCAGGGGCTGATGGGAATTGTAGTCCATCAACATCTGGAGTGCCATAGGTTCGCCACCACTGATATAGGGGCAAGCGCTGGACTTCGGGCTTGCCAAAGGCACACAGCTAGTTCAGCATGTTAATGGAATCGTAGAGTTGGAAGAGACCCCCAAAGGCCATCCAGTCCAACCCCCTGAAATGCAGGAACACGCCATCAAAGCACTCCTGACAGAGGGCCATCCAGCCTCTGTTTAAAAACCTCCCAAGAAGGAGACTCCACCACACTCTGAGGCAGTGCATCCCACTGTCGAACAGCCCTGACAGTCAGGAGGGTTTTCCTAATATTTAACTGGAATGAGTCTCTTTTCCTTCCCCTTGAACCCAGGACTCCTGGTCCCAGCCTGTGGAGCAGCAGCAGAAAACCAGCTCGCTCCCTCGCCCACGTGACAGCCCTTCCAATATTCCAACCAGGCGACCCTGCCAGCCCTGCTGCCCCTTCCTGTCCCCAGACTCAACGCCCGCAGCCCCCTAAGGCGCTCCTTGTAGGGCTGGACGAGAGGATCCCTCCGCCTGGAGCCTGCCGGAGCTCGGCTGGCCGAGGCAGAGGCGGGAGGGGATCAGCTCCGCAGGCTCCGCCCCGCCCCTCCCGCCCCGTCGAGGGGGGTTGTTGCCGGCCGGCCGGGAGGGAGGCCGCACAGGCAGCAGGCAGGCGGAGGAGCTGCCGGCGCCCCGTCTGCTGCAGCCCCCGACGCGGCCCCGTCTGCTGCAGCCCTGGCGAGGCGGCCCATGATGAGCCCGGGGCGGCGGCGGGCGGAGGCGCCCCCGGCCCCGCTGCTGCTGCTGCTCCTTTTGGCGGCCACCGGTGAGTGGGGGTGTGTGTGTGTGAGAGAGAGAGAGAGGCCCCTCCAATCGCCCCCTCCGCTGCGGGCGTCGACAGGTGGACTGCCCCCCGACGGGGAGGTTCGACTAGCGCCTCGGGGCAAGGGCAGCTGCTGGGCTCCCGCAAAGGGATGGGCGGACGGCGGGTCCGCAGGCCTGTGCCCCGCTGCCGTGGGTTCCTCTCGCCCCTCCTGCGGTGCCGGCCGCTCCAGGGCCCCCGGCTGGCACGGCCACACGGCTCCGGAGCTCTGGGAAGGCGGTCCGGGGTTTGAATCCCGACGAGCCCCTCCAGTCAAGGCTAAAGACTGGCCGGCCGTCCAGACAGGGGTCGGGTCCGGAGCTGTCCGTCGCGGCGACCTCACGCGTGTTCCTCAGAGCCTCGAGTGGGATCTGTAGGGCGGCTCTTTAAATGGAGTTTTTTTAATGACTATCGATTGGTCGGAGCTTTAAAGATCTCGCGGGCTGCGCAAGACTTCTGGATCGCATAATTTATTCCTTTGGGGGCGGGGGTTTCCTAACCCCACGGGTTCCTAGGTTGCCCCCCCCCCTTTCTAGTAGGTTTTGATTGCCTCCATTCAAGAGCCTGGTTGATTTGGGAGGGGGGGGGGGCAGGTTCCACCCAGATGCGACTCATGGGCTTCCCAGGGAGTAATAGATGTCCTGGGTTCTGCTGGAGGCTGCTCAAATGATTGGCTACGTGGAGATCCAAGATCAGATCTCCACCACATATGTCAGTGGTGGCACTCAGAGCCCTCTCTGTGGGCACAAACAAACAGAGTGCCTCCCCACACATCTAGGCTTGCCTGGGCTGCTGGGCTCAATTATTAGCATTAAACCTAAGACCTAGTTTTGGGGAAGCAGTGTAGGTAACCCTGCTAAGCGCTGTTAAACCCCACTGATTTTCATGCGAAGAACTAAAGTACGGTCTTTTGCCTGGGAGTCAGCTCGGTTGCTGGCAATGGGGCTTGCTTCTGAGTAAATCCTCCTAGGGTTGTGATTCACCCATTGGAAGAGTTGCACGGTTGCTTCAAAGCAAAGCCAACCACTACCACCAAGCTTACTCCCGAGTAACGCACGCCTTGGAGCCAACCTTTTTTTCTAAACTAAAACCTCCGTATTCAGGTTAAATTGCCGTGTTGGCACTTTGCAATAAATAAGTGGGTTTTGGCTTGCAGTTTGGGCGCTCGGTCTCAAAAAGGTTTGCCATCACTGCCCTAGGAAATGGGCGTTGAGGCCCCGTGGCTAAAAATGTGACTCCTGGCACCATCCTTAGACAAAGGCAGTAACATATGCTTCAGAGCCAACCACTTTTTCTAAACTAAAACCTCAGTATTCCGGTTAAATTGCCACGTTGGCACTTTGTGATTAATAAGTGGGTCTTGGGTTGCCATTTGGGCACTCGGTCTCAAAAAGGTTTGCCATCACTGACATATGTTATAATTGTAAAAAAAACCAGTCCTGAATGAGAGGTTAGGTGCTTTTTTTTTTAGGGAGGGTGTGTTTCAAACCTCACCTTCCCCCCCTCCTGGGGCAAACAGCAACGCATGCGTGTGTTGCGGGAAGGGTGCCAGTTTTTATCAGGAAAATGGGGAAGTGCCGTGTGGGTTTCCATCTGCGCAGGAGTTAAGGGCAGATTGGGGGCATGGGGAAAATGGGGCAAGGATAACAAACATGCCCCCTCCCCCAGCCCGATGGCCAGATGAGAGGCAGGTCAGCCCCCCTCCTTTAGCTGGCACTCTTTAGCTGACCCATTCGTTGACCTTCAAGCTCCATCCCTCAAACCACAGCTTGGTGGGAGCAGAGGAGCAGTTGCCTTCCGATAGCCTGGGTTTCTTGCTGTTGCAGCGCTCAGTTGGGTGCCAGACACACCAAGTCCATCAATACCCCACCTGGGTTGCTGGGAAACGTACATTAGCAGCAGACAGTTTACCCCTCTGGGCGTGTGGTGCCGTTCATGGAAGCAGTTTGCGCGGGGCAGTCCTTTCCTCTCTCTGATCCTTTCTACTTGTGGTGTGCACATCTGGGTCGGGACTGGTCGTGGAATGTGGCAGCATCGCTAACTGGAGGCTAGATGAGTCGGCTGCCTCGGGCACAGTGTTTTGGGGAGGCCGTGAAACCTTTTGGCAGCGAGGAAACAGGCACGGCTGTGCTTGAATCCCACCCTGGACTCACAATAACAGTTTTAGACAGCTGCCAGACTCAGCATGGGGAGAAGGTGCCGCCGCCTGCAGCCTTTTGCCTGAGGGAGGGCTGGGAGGGACAGAGGCTGAAATTGCTGGCCTTCAAGTGCCCCCCCCCGCTTCGCCATCCAGATGGATTTGGGAGCAGGGTGTATGTGTGTTTGTGTGTGTGTGCCAGGGTTCGACCAGTCCTGTCCAAAATGACTCTTTGCCAAGTGAAGGTTTGCAAATTGCCTCTTACCGGCAGAGAGTAAGAATCACCTGCAGGAAACCTGGCAGGAAGAAGAACTCTGGAACAATTGAAGGTCTCATCCTCCTCCCCCCCCCCCATACTGTTTAGGCATAAGTTATTTGGAGGGGGGGGCGAGCAGAAATAGCCTGAATCTTCAGAGACTACCAGACCTTGGCCTGGAAAACTCACAATAGCCAGTTGATTCCAGCCAAGATGCACATTTACACACTTGCTTGGCTCTGTGCAACTTAGAAAACCAACGACTGAAGAAACGATTGCAGAAACACAGAGTCCATCTAGTCCAGCACTCTGCTACTTGCAGTGGCCCACCAGGTGCCTTTGGGAGCTCACATGCAGGATGTGAAAGCAATGGCCTTCTGCTGCTGCTGCTCCCGAGCACCTGGTCTGCTAAGATATTTGCAGTCTCAGATCAAGGAGGATCCAGATTGGTAGCCACAGATCGACTTCTCCTCCATAAATCTGTCCAAGCCCCATTGAAAGCTATCCAGGTTAGTGGCCATCATCACCTCCTGTGACAGCATATTCCAACACAGAAGGAGGGAAGAAAGAGGGCCCCTGGCCAGGAACAGTCAGGATCTGCTCAAATATCAGGGGACTGCAGGTTCTAGTTCTGTGGGGGGGAGAGCAGGAGCCAAAAAGTAGAAGAGATATTGGGGTGAAAGAGGAAGGCATGAAGGCAGCTGATGGGGCAAAAGAGAAGAGGAGAGTTGTTTCCCCACCAACTGGTTATGCCCCCTTGGTCGGGGTCAGACGTTTTGGGAGATGAGTCCTGAGGAGGAACCTGAGAGAGTCCGTGTGCTCGTGTGTCCCGTAACATGAAACAGATGAGAGGAAACCTGGAAGGCCTCCGAGATAACGTGATCTCGGTGGCAGCTTTCGCACTGTGTACCAGAACGCCGCTAGCAAGAGCCTGCCTAGGAGAGACTCATGTTTGCTTGTGTGTGGAGGACTCTTCACGATGCCTGCAAGGGTGGGAACTCCTGCTGCCCCCAATATGTGGGCAGGCAGTTCATGCCCATCTTGTCTGGCACCAGCTGGGGACAGACCATATTCAGGGGCTTTGCAACGGCCCATCCTCCATCCCCAGAGAGACCAGGGCTTTATGATTTGGCATTGGCCAGGTCCATTCCCTGCTGTCCTTACGACAATCCTGCAAAGCAGGCCAGTGGACAGATTGGGAGGAGGGTGGGCGAGTGTTGGTTTGCCCAGGTTTGTGACAGAGGGGAGATCTGCCGGGGCGGGAGAGGGGCTTGCAGTGCCCCTACTTCGCCAGGACAGGATTTTATGCCACGGTCTTGAGGGCACCTTGGCTCAAAAGAGATTGGTCTTCATCTGAGCCATCTCAGATGAAATGCCCCCACCCCCATCCCATCACCAAGTGAGCCGTTGGCAGGGTGGAGGAGATGGCTTATTTGACACAGGCTTCGCTTAGGGGCCTGTTTTGTGGCACAGAATCCCCAACTAGAAGGCCACGCCTGATCCGTAGAGCAAAGACCTTCAGGGTGGACGGTTTGTGCCTGCAAGGCCTGGCTGCTGCCAGTCCGGGCAGGCTGGAATCCGCCAGGCAAAATTGCCAACGGGCGTTGGTTTCCCAGACTTGCCCTTTAAACTGTGGCAAGCCCAGGAGGGTAAATAAAGAGGGTTTTTATTTGCCCAGTTGGCTACAGCAAACAGAGGTCATCAGGGAGAAAAGAACCAAGGCAGTTACGCGAGAGGAGGAAACGGAGGCAAAGGCACCTGCAGTGGAAACCCGGCCTGCAGGTGCTGATTCATGCCGACTCCTTGATAACGAGCTCTGAAAAGCGACTGCAGGCAGCAGACTGAAGCAGACCTTTGGGGCTGCCCAGTTGGGAGAGGGCTGGCCAATCCTCTCTCTTGGGGAGCAGCAGTGGCGTAGGAGGTTAAGAGCTCGTGTATCTAATCTGGAGGAACCGGGTTTGATTCCCAGCTCTGCCACCTGAGCTGTGGAGGCTTCTCTGGGGAATTCAGATTAGCCTGTGCACTCCCACACACGCCAGCAGGGTGACCTTGGGCTAGTCACAGCTTCTCGGAGCTCTCTCAGCCCCACCCACCTCACAGGGTGTTTGTTGTGAGGGGAGAAGGGCAAGGAGATTGTCAGCCCCTTTGAGTCTCCTGCAGGAGAGAAAGGGGGATATAAATCCAAGCTCCTCCTCCTCCTCCTCCTCCTCTTCTTCCTCTTCTTCTTCTTCTTCTCCTCCTCCTCCATGCCAAGTGATGAAACCTGCTTTCTCTGGGGGATGGCCTCTGTCAGAAACCCATGTCCAAGCCTCCGTCTGGTTAGAGAGAGACTTCTACGGCTGTTGGCCATTAAGCAGAAGGGAGAGAAAATTCATGCAGATGTCAGGCTTCCTCACCAGCTCTTATTTACATGGCATTTGCATAATGGCAGCCCTGCTACAGTTGCCAACTCTCAATGGGGAAATTCCTGAGGTTTGGGGGTGGAGTCTGTGGAGGGGCTTCAGTGGTGTGAAATGAATTGGGGTGCCACAGGGTTCTTGGAGTGCCACAGGGCTCTGTCCTGGGTCCAGAGCTATTCAATATTTTTATCGACTTGGATGATGGAATAGAAGTCATGCTAATCAAATTTGTGGACGACACCAAATTAGGAGGCGTAGCTAATACCCCAGAGGACAGAATCAGAATTCAAGATGACCTGGACAGATTAGAGAGCTGGGCCAAAACAAATGAATTTCAACAGAGATAAATGTAAGATACTACACTTAGGCAGAAAAAATGAAATGCACATATATAGGATGGGTGACACCTGGCTTGACAACACTATATGTGGAAGGGATCTGGGAGTCTTAGTACTGAACATGAGTCAGCAGTGTGATGTGGCGGCCAAGAAAGCCAATGCGATTCTGGGCTGTATCAATAGAAGTATAGTGTCTAGATTGAGGGAAGTAATTGTACCTCTCTATTCTGCATTGGTCGGACCTCACCTGGAATATTGTGTACAGTTTTGGGCACCGCAATTCAAGAAAGATATTGACAAGCTGGAACGGGTCCAGAGGAGGTCAACCAAAATGGTCAAAGATCTGGAATCCATGCCCTATGAAGAGAGGCTTAGGGAGCTGGGGATGTGTAGTCTGGAGAAGCAAAGGTTAAGGGGGGACCTGATAGCCATGTTGAAATATTTGAAGGGATGCCATGTCGATGAGGGAGCAAGTTTGTTTTCTGCTGCTCCAGAGACTGGGACCAGGAGGAATGGATTCAAGGTGCAGGAAAAAGGATTCCACCTAAACATTAGGAAGAATTCCTGTTCGACAGTGGAATTCACTGCCTTGGAGAGTGATGGAGTTTTTAAAGAGAGGCTGGATGGATTGCCACCCGTCAGGAGTGCTTTGATTACGCGTTCCAGCATTGCAAGGGATTGGACTGGATGTCCCGTGAGGTCTCCTCCAACTCTATGGGTCTATGAATATGCCATCTGCCCTCCAGAGCATCTCCCAGAAAGTGACCTTCATGGTCTGGAGGTCAGTTGGGATTCAGGGAGAGCTTCACACCCCACCTGGAGGTTGGCAACCAGACCTGACGCCACCCAAGCCAGGCTGACGGCTCTTTTCTGATAGGTCCACAGCGTCACGTTGGGCTGGGTCAGGGGTGTCCAACTCTGGTGCTTCAGATATTCCTGGACTATTATTCCCATCAACCCCAATTGGTCATGCCAGCAGAGGCTGATGGGAATTGTAGTCCATGAACATCTGAAGCACCAGAGTTGGACACCCCCGGGGTTTGTGAACTGCGAACTTCTGTAGGCAAAGGGACCTTTTCAATAAGTCAGGTTTAAAAAGAACTGTTGTCTAAAGAAAGCAAAATCAGAAGGCACCTCCCTGCCTAAAGGCCTCTCAAATGTGTGGGCAAGGAGGGTTTCTTTCCCAGGAGGCCCAGGTTCGGGTCATGCCCTGGTGGCAGCAGCCCACTCAACCTGGGCCAGTTGTTGGGAAGGCCCAAGGAAGGGGTGAGCTGCTTGCAGGAAGGGAGAGAGAAAAATGTGATGGACACAGTACCCAGATTTTCTCTAAGCGGGTCACAAGTAGTGACGTGGGTCAGAACTGTGCACCCTTAGACAGGCTCTTGTGTTCAAATCCTGAAGCCTTTACAGCTGCATTAACATGATGAATGGAGCAAGCATGGGAACAAGACAGACAGAAGCGGGAATGGCCAACCAGTGGCCATTTCCACTGCCTGTTTGCGTGGAAAGCACTGACCTGGAGGGACTCAAGGTCCAGTTTGGGTGTTAAGGCAACTCCGTGGGTGAAACAGAGTTCTCATTTCCTCCTGTTGCAGACCCACAGACTGAAGGCGGCGTTGGAGGATCTCAGTATACTGTCAGAGGCAAAATAGGGAGCGTTGCACCTGCTGTTACCAGAGAAAAAGATCAGCAGGGAGTGCATTAATATGGTGGATTCGCGCTTTATAAATGAGCACACGAGCGAGTGCTTGCCTACAAGGAATTAATTTTGCAAGAGTGCTTGCGGGCAGTTCAGGATTGGCATGATCGCTCCCAGACAAACACTGCTTTCCGTGTCAGTCTGCAGTAGAAGAGCAAGATTCACATCCAGAAGCACCTGGCAGACTAACAGGATTTTCAGGGTATGACCTTTTGAGAGCCAAAACTCCCTTCATCAGACACAGGAAGGAACAGAGAGCTCTGAGTCCTTTTATCCTAGTCAGAAGGCGGGAGGGCTGTTGTCAGCGGCCTGGGGGGGGGGGGGGCAAGAGGGGTCTTGTGACCCAGGCACCACACGACTCGGTCACGTGAGGGACACATTTGGCCCACCCAACTTTCTTGCTGGGTTGCTGCTGGCCTGCCTGTGCATTGTCAGTTGCCAGCTGGTGCCGCCCCCCGTCCCATTTCCTCTTCCTCCCCTACCCCGCAGACCAGGAAGAGGAAGTGGGTTGGATGCCAGTAGTGAGAGGGCACAGACAGACGCTGCTCTCCTGCCACTTTGCCCCCCCCCCACACACACACTGCATTGCCTCCCCCCGCCACTTCTCCTGCTGCAATTGGGAGAAGGCGCACACTTTCAGGTGCGCCTCGGGTGCTATTTCCCACCGGTACACCACTGGGTGTAGTAAAGAGTGCTTGTAAAGGATGCAGAGGTACAATGTGCATTGTGATCCACTTGATTAGAGCAGAGGGAAGATGATTGGGGCAGAAAATTAGCATCTACCGAGCAAAGATTACAGTACAATTTGTATGTTTGTATCCTTTACAAGCACTCTTTACAACACCCCTTCCACTTTCTGACAGCAACATCTCAGAGTTCTTCATTCCTACTTGTATCTGGCAAAGAGAGCTTTGACTCTAGAAAGCTGATACCCTGAAAATTTGTTTCTGGACTCAAATCTAACTGTCCAGATCAGGGGTAGGGAACCTGCGGCTCTCCAGATGTTCAGGAACTACAATTCCCATCAGCCTCTGTCAGCATGGCCAATTGGCCATGCTGGTAGGGGCTGATGGGAATTGTAGTTCCTGAACATCTGGAGAGCCGCAGGTTCCCTACCCCTGGTCCAGATTGTCAGGGATTGCACATAGTTGATTGAGATGCATTCCTAACTCAGTGTAGTTGTTACAAGATATATGTAACCAGCCTGCTATACGTTATCACTGCTATATTGGAACATTCTTTCCTTGATCCTTGCTTTACGGCTTCACATGCCAGGTAGATAACTAGGCTCACACCTGACACTTTTAGTCTCATGGGAAATGGGATGTTTCCATTGTCCTGTGGGGGCAGGAGACCAGGTGGCTCTATCGCTATCTATTGCCAACCTTGGGGTGCCTCGGCTCCGAAATAACTCTTTCTCACATTCTTTGGAAAAACAGGAAGGGGATCTACTTCTGAATAAAGGGGATAACAAAAGCCAGGTGCTTCTATGCCTGCTAATAAATGCTGCTGAACAACAATACAGAGTCTGTTTATTGCTTCAAGGTCTGAGACCTGACACAGACAAGCACCGCTTGCTGAGCTTTGGGTCTCTCATCAGAGATCTGGATATTGCCTTGATCTCCAGGTAACTCTGCAAATACTGACCAAGGTGGGTTTTTTTCTCTCCATCCCGTTTCCCCAGCAGCAGAAGAGCTCTCTCTGTTACGGGGAGCCTTGAAGGACTTCTCTGAGTTGGCAGGGGGGCCATTAGATTGCTTACCGGTAGCGCACTCCCCCCCCTTGCCTACTCTTAAGCGTATGGCTGTTCTCTGCTTGGTTTTGGGAGGGCCCACTGGCCAATACTGGCCGATGAAATGAGACCTGGACTAGTAAGAAAAGTCAGAAGATCGTCGATGGTCGAACAAAAAATGCCTCCCTGTTGTTCATCCCGGAGCCAGCATGGTGAATTGTGAGTCCTTAGAGCTACATTGGACCACCAATGCTCTTTTCCACCAAAAGATGACAGTAGAATTGCACATTAATTGGCCATTCCTTGGACCTTCTTTGTTTCTAGATTACCTGCTTGGGTCCTCGTGTCAACCTAGTCCTGTTCCCAAGGCACGAGGACCCAAGCAGAACGTGTAATAAACAAAGAAGGTCCAGGAAATTAACATACAATTATTAACATAGCGGATTAACGTACAATTCTTCTGTTGTGTTGTGGGGTTTCTGGACTGTATAGCAGGCGACACGTCAGCCACAGATGCAGACGAAACATCAGGAGAAAATGCTACTGGAACACAGCCAGACAGCCCGGAAAACCCAACACACCCCAGTGATCCTAGCCGTGAAAGCCTTCGACAGTACATTAATTTTACTGTCATCTTTCAGTGGAAAACAGTATAGGATCTTGGAGAACCAGGTTACAATCCCTGTTCCGCCACAGAAGCTTGCTGGGTGACTTGGCATCATAAGCCTTTGAGAAGAAGAGCAAGATGTGAGCCACTTTGAGTCCCCGGTGAGGAGAAAGGCAGGGTATGAATGAAGCAAACAAATACATGTATAAACAGGTACACTCACGCATAGCATAAAACGTCCTGGAGCCACCCAAGGGACAAGTTGACTTCTTCCTTATTTGCAGCTGGCTACCTGGCTGGAGATTGAGGGCTGGAGGACTCAGGTGATGTTCATCAGCCTGGGCCCACAGGACCAGCCCTGAAAGGACCCAGTCACCTTTCTGAACCACAGGGCCTATCTTAACGCTAAGATATTTAGGGAACTGGGAGTGTTATTGAAGTAACGGACATGGTACAATGCAAGGATGCAAATAAACCCATGCCCAGGCAAGAGGCAGACGCAAAGAACTATAGGAGAAGGAAATGGAAGACTATTTAGAAAAGGTAATCTTCACTTTCTTCACCTTTAAACAGTTGTGTACAATGCCTACCTGCCCTGTTTCCCCGAATATAAGACATCCCCTAAAAATAAGACATAGTAGAGGTTTTGCTGGAAGTCGCGAGAAATGTAAAGGCATCCCAGAAAGTAAAGACATAGCAAAGTTTTCTGTTTGGAAGCATGCCCGACGAACAGAACAAGAGAAAAAATAAGACATCCCTGGAAAATAAGACATAGCGCATCTTTGGGAGCAAAAATTAATATAAGACACTGTCTTATAATCGGGGAAACACGGTAGTTCAGTCCTCAGGGCACTAGGACCCAAGCGGAGCATTCTAGAATAAAGAAGGTCCAGAAAATGGTGGATTAATATGTAATCCAAGTATCTTTTTAGGATCAGGTTTTTTAATACGACAAAAATGTTGTGCTGAATCCTGCTTAAAGTTTCTTAGAATAAAGTCTGCCTTAGATTTACAAAGCATAGGAACTCTGAGCAGTTAAGGTACATCTGTGGATTGTGGGAATTTCAGCTTTAAAAGGCAGGCCACAAAAGCTTGTCTGCCACATGGACAAACACTGGGAAGACGCACAGCTCCGATCGTATTCCGGGGGAACAGAAGAATACACATCCAAGCAGCCCTACAAAAAAGACCACACCCTTAAACTGCTTTTCTGTATATTCGAAAAACGCAGGCTTCCATGTAATTTAATGACCATCTGGGCTTCTGCTATTTTAAGCCAGCCCAGCCCGAGATGTTTCCGATCCTTCTTGTGGAATGAGATTGCTACCCTGAACTGCTAAACTGAGCACGGCGAGGCCTCTGACATACAAACTCTGACCACCAGATTTGCAAACCTAATCATTGAGCAGGCTGGAGAATGTTGTGTCCAAAACCCAGATTGAGATCTGGGGCAGGAGGGCAACTTCCTGTTTTTAAGGTGTGGCGAAGGCAAGCTGGGAATGTGGGCCTCCTCCTGTGGGCCTCCTCCTGTTAAGCCGTTTGTAGCCGGCTGTTTCGGGTGAGAGTCATGAAGAAATCGGCCTCTGTGCATACATGGAAGCTCTGGACATGTTTTCCCTGGACATGTTTTCGCTGCCTGCTAGCTGTCCGCATTTAATGCGTGCACAACTTGGGATGTTCACTCTCCTTCCATTTCACACTGGGATAAAAATGTCTTGAGATTGTTGTGGGTTTTCTGGGTTGTATGGCTGTGTTCCAGTAGCATGTTCTCCTGACGTTTCGCCTTCATCTGTGGCTGGCATCGTCAGGGTATCTGAAGATCCTCTACTCTGAAGATGCCAGCCACAGATGCAGGCGAAACATCAGGAGAAAATGCTTCTGGAACACAGCCATGCAACCTGGAAAACCCACAACACCCCAGTGATTCTGACCGTGAAAGCCTTCGACAATGCAAAAATGTCTCATTTTTAAACTTAAATGTCTGAGACTTTTAACCTGTAAAAGCAAAAACGGGGTGGGAGGGGAACCACTAAGACTCCCCCACCTGCTCTGCTCCCGTCAGCCTTGTATTTTCTGAGCTTCAAAGCCAAGATCTGGCGCTCAAGAGGTTTCAAAGTGTTTCACATGTTCCTCACATCATCCTCATGAAAGCAGGGAATTCCGATTCCGCCAGGCTGGATTGGCTGAGCAAGTTCCCAGCCGAGGACAAGTTCCGATCATGGGTTTCGTTCCCGGCTTGCCAAGCTCCTTAAATCGAGTGGATCAGTTTTCCAACCAAGAATCAAACCCGCCAGGAATGGGAACCTGGTGGGAAGGGTTCCTCGCCAAACACTTTCACAGCTGGAAGGAGCTGCACTGCGGCTGCTAACTTCTCCAGTGTTCCTTTCACTGGAACTGCGTAGAGTGGTGCTTGGGGCAAAGGTGCCCCACCTTAACCTGCAGCAATGAAAATATCGATGTGTTAAGTGACACTCTTAAGCGAGCTGTGTAATAAAGCCATTTCCTCCCTGCATGAAACTCCAGGGCAGGTCACTGACCCCAATACAGCAGACAGTTACATAGAGCCACGTGCCTGCCCCTAGTGATCAAGTGGAGCACTGAGTTCAAAAGCTGGGCCACCTCTGCACTCTCGTGGAGGAAGGGCTGCAGGTGGCGCACTGAAAGCATTTAGCAATTGCGGTACAGATGAAAGAACACCAGAGATCTTAGTAGTAGGGTTTGATTGACAGGTGTTTGCCAAAGGTCGTGAAGCGAGCCAAGCCGCTAAAATTGTCTGATGCTGAAAAGGAAGTTTGGCTCACCTCTGGCCTAGACTGCAAGCGGCACCTGGAGGCCTTGGGGCACAGCCCCCATTTTGGAAACGGCCCCATTCCATTTGCCCCAACAGTCCAGATCTTCGACAGTTGCCAACTTCTGGGCTAGCCTGAACATTTGGGGACATTTCTCGTTTTTGCTGTTTGGCAGGTGCTGCTTTAAGCACGACTGCTGCTACGGACAAGCAGAAAAAGCCGGCTGCACGCCCAAAATGGAAAAGTACCTGTGGGAGTGTGAGGACAACACAGCCAAGTGCGGTGAGTAAACGCTCTGCTTGCAGGGTCGGGCGCCGCAGGCTTCTGCCCACTTTGACGCCAGCGTACCCAGCTCAGAGGAGCGTCTCGCAGAAGGTTATTCTCCAAACTGGGTCAAGAGATAATGTGGCCGGGAGTCAAGAATTCCAGAGAGGACCAGATTAGGCAGCGGGAGAGGCAGGAAAGGCAAGAACGTTGTACCGCACACACCTTGAGGGGGGCTCTAATCATGCCGTCAGGGCCAATGTATGGTGGCTCTGTGGGGCAGGGATCTCCAACCTCTTTCAGCCAGGGAGTACCTTTGGAATTCAGACGCAGGGTGCTGGGCATCATGACCACAAATTGGCTGCCAGAGGAGGCACAGTCAGCCACAAAAAAGTCAGGGTTAGGTTATGCGTGACTCTAATAGCAACCCTTCAACATTTCATGTAGAACAGGGGTGTCCAACTCGGGCACTTCAGATGTTCATAAACCACAATTCCCATCAGCCCCTGCTGGCATGGCCAACTGGCCATGCCAGCAGGGGCTGATGGGAATTGTAGTCCATGAACATCTGAAGTCCCCGAGTTGGATACCCCTGATGTAGAAGATCTATTTAACAGGATGCCTTTTACTTGATTCTTCTTCAGTATGCACAGCTGACCTTCAGTCACCCCGGTGAAGGTATCTGTGCCATGGCTGGGGGCTGCTGCCAAACCAACCTTTTAAAAAATCTGCAGTCAATCAGACCTCCGGTGGCCAATCAGAAGCTTCATTTATGTGTTTGTTTTATTGGATTTGTATCCTGCCCTTTCCTACAGGGCTCAGGGCAGGTCACAACAGAAAAACTTACAGTCAATTACATTTAAAAATAGGACATCACTTTGCTGGACAAAAGGCCCACGTGCAGAGGCGTAGCTATGGAAAATGGAGCCCGGTGCAAAACCTCAGTTTTGCTGCCCACCCGTTTTTTGTATTTTTTTAGGGTTTTTTCAGTTTTAGGCTTGCAGGTGGCGTTGTTTTAGGCTAGCAGCATCAAACTTTCAGGATATCTTTAGGAGACTCTCCTGATGATACCAGCCATGTTTGGTGAAGTTTGGTTCATGGGGTCCAAAGTTATGGACTCTCAAAGGTGTAGCCCCCATCTCCTATTAGCTCCCATTGGAAACAATGGGGGATGGGGCACCCCTTTGAGAGTCCATAACTTTGGACCCCTTGAACCAAACTTCACCTAACTTGGGTGGTATCATCAGGAGAATCCCCCGAAAACTCCCTGAAATTTTGGTGCTGCTAGCCTAAAAGCCGCGTTCCCTGCAGGCCAAAAACTGGAAAACACTAAAAAATACAAAAAACAAACCTGAAATTTTTGCCGCCCCCAGGCGTGCGCCCGATGCAACGCGCACCCCTTGGCCCCCTTGTAGCTACACTCTGCCCATGTGGCTTTGCCCACTTTAGAAAAATACTTGCTGTGGGGTTTTCAAGGCAGCAGAGGGACATATGTGGTTTGCCATTTTCTGCGTGGCAACCTGGGACTTGCTTGGTGGTTTTCCTTGGCGTGCACTAACCACAGCTGACCCTTCTTAACTGAGAAGGTCTGGCTAGCCTGGGCCATCCAGAGCAAGAGTACACTAAAAAACTTAAACGCCACAATGCAATTGTTAGTTTTAAAGGTGCCACAAACCCCTCTGGTCCTTGGAAGATGCCAGATATCCTGCTGAATGCAGATCCCCAAATGCGCAACTGCCACTTGGCGACAACCTAAAAGAGTAACCTGAATTCAGCAGCTTCTTGCTCCCTCTTATCTTTCACAGATGACATCGAGGACAAGTGTCAAAAGATGGCTTGCAAGTGTGACCGCGAGGCTGCCAAGTGTCTGGCGAAAGCCCCCTACAATGCTACGCACATCTGGTGGCCGGTGGCCCGGTGTGGAACGTCCAGCCCGTCCTGTGAAGAGGATTAAGGCAGATCCCCACTCGGGCATGCCGTGGGACTAGATAAAGGCTGGCTTCTTTATTTAAAAAAGAACCGTCCTGGCTGTAAGTTTCTCCTCTAGCGGGAGGGTCGTTTTCTCAACACTGGCAAATCCAGTCATTCTGATATTAACAAGGAACATCGGCATAACAGCGGAAGAGCCTTGCTGGGTCAGAACTGCGGTCCATTCTCGTCCGGCATCCTTTTTCAACAACCTGCCCCAGAGAGCCAACAACAGAACTGTCCTCTGATGCTGATTCTTAGTGCTGGAATCCAGAGGTTGACTGTCCCTGAGCGTGGAGGTTCTCTTTATCCACCCGGGCTAGCTGTCATTGATGGATCCAGTTTGCCAATAATCTGTGCAACCCTCTTTTAAAGACTTCTGTGCTCAGAGCCATCCCTTCAGAGAATTCCACAGTGCAATTGCTTGTTGAGTAATATTTTGATTAATAAACTTTTTTTTGTTTGGCACCTATAGCCCACCGATTTCACTGGGTGAAGAGAGAAAAACATCTCTCTGGCTTCTCCACTGTAGGCATAATTTTAAAAATCTCTCGCGTGCCCCCACACCTCATCTTTCCTCTACACCATAGGTGTCAAACTCGTGGCCCTCCAGATGTTATGGACTACAGTTCCCATCATCCCCTGCTAGCATCATGCTGGCAGGGGATGATGGGAACTGCAGTCCATAACATTTGGAGGGCCGCGAGTTTGACACCTGTGCTCTACACTGACAAAGCATCAGACTTTTCAGGTATAGCTTGCAGCAACGGTTTAACCAACCTGACTGCCCTTTCTGTCCTTTTCCAAGCTCTTCAGAAACTGTGAGGTTCAACAGCCAGAAGTGTCTATGATATTCCCAGTGGGGGCACTCCATGGATCTTTGCAGGGGCATTACAACACTGGTTATTTTTACATCCATTCCCAATAATCAAATGTATGGTATTTGCTCACGGAGTTGATCTCAACCTATCCACTCCCATCCCACAACCTTTTTCTCTTTTGGAATCTACCTGTTCTGAGACATGCCTAAAGTTAGGCTCAACTAATCATAGAGCTGGAAGAGACCCTGAGGACCATTAAGTCCAACCCCCTGCAATGCAGGAACACATCATCAAAGCACTCCCAATATATGTTCATCCAGCCTCTGTTTAAAAAAACCTCCAAAGAAGGAGACTCCACCACCCTCTGAGGCATTCCACTGTCAAACATCCCTTACTGTGAATAAGTTCTTCCTGATGTTTAGGTGGAATCTCTTTTCCTTCACCTTGAACCCGTTGCTCCTGGTCCTAGTCTCTGGAGCAGCAGAAAACAAGTTTGCTCCCTCACCAACATGACATCCCTTAAAATATTTAAACATTCATCTTCGCTTCACCAGACTAAACCTAACTAGCTCCCAAAGTATCTCCTTGTAGGGCATGGACTCCAGACCTTTTACCATTTTGGTTGCCCTCCTCTGGACCGGTTCCAGCTTGTCAATATCCTTCTTGAACTGCAGTGCCCAGAACTGTACATAATATTCCGGGTGAAGTCTAACCAATGCAGAGTAGAGAGGTACAATTACATCCCTCGAGCTTGACACTATACTCCTATTGATACAGCCCCGAATCGCATTGGCTTTCTTGGCCGCCGCATCACACTGCTGACTCATGTTCAGTTTGTGGTCTACTAAGACTCCCAGATCCCTTTCACGTGTAGTGTTGTCAAGCCAGGTGTCACCCATCCTATATCTGTGCATTTCATTTTTTCTGCCCAAGTGTAGTATATTACATTTATCTATGTTGAAATTCATTGTTAGTTCTCTAAGCTGTCCAGGGCAAAGCTGGGCTATTCAGACTGCCAAATGGCTAACAGACATATAGTTCCCTGGATCTGCCCCAGTTTGTTAATTAAGGTGACGTTTGCTACTTTTCAATCTTCTGGGGATTTTAGAGACATTTCAGGTATACAGGTAAGCAGCTTAACAGCTGCCCGTTTCAGGTCCTGGAGAGTCCTGGAGCATGGGCCATTGAGACGCCAGGTGCACATTCATCACCAGTTTGCCTGGCAGTCCTCGAACTTCATCTCCCATTGCCACAGCTGGACTCGGGTCTTCCTTCACAGGGTGTGCACACCCCACATTTTCCACAGCAGAAATTGATGAAAAACACCGATTCAGCTTCTCTGCATTCTCCCTGCTGTGCTCTTCTGCTCCTTTGCCATCCAGCAGCCCAACCGCCTCCCTGTCTGCTTTCAAGAAACGTGCCTAGAGCCAGAGTAGTGTGGTGGTTAAGAGCAGGTGTGCTCTTTGACTCCCTGCTCTGCCGCTTGAACCAGATCAGCTTGTGCACTCCAACACATGTCAGCTGGGTGACCTTGGGCTAGTCACAGTTCTCTCACCCCCACCCACCTCACAGGGTGTTTGTTGTGAGAGGGGAAGAGAAAGAAGATTGTAAGCCCCTGTAAGTCTCCTTACAAACGAGAAAGGGGGGATATTAATCCAAATTCTTCCTCTTCTCCTTCAATGTTTGTTTTAAGGTCTTTAGCAACCTGAGCCTCAAGTACTTCTTCCACTTAGCCTTGCTTGCATTGTTTCACCACCCACACTCCTTTCTGGGGGAGGGAGGCAGAGGCATAGGTAAGGAAAATGAAGCCTGGTGCAAAATCTGAGTTTTGCCTCCCCATGTTTGTTTGTGTTTTTTGTATTTTTTAGTGTTTTTTCAGTTTTCGGCCTGCAGGGGGCACAGTTTTTAGGCTAGCAGCATCAAAATGTTAGGTTATCTTTAGGAGACTATCCTGATGATACCACCCAGGTTTGGTGAAGTTTGGTCCAGGGGGTCCAAAGTTATGGACCCTTAAAAGGGTAGCCCCATCTACAATTAGCTCCCATTGGAAACAATGGGGGATGGGGGCACTGCCTTTGGGAGTTCATAACTTTGGACCCCCTGAACCAAACTTCACCTAACTTGGGTGGTATCATCAGGAGAGTCCCCCCAAAACTCCGTTTTTTGGTGTTGCTAGCTTAAAAACTGTGCCCCCTGCAGGCCAAAAACTGAAAAACACTAAAAACTACAAAAAACAAACCTGAAATTTTTGCCCCCCCCCCCCCCCGCACATGCTCGGTGCAACGCACATCCCCCAGCCTCCTTGTAGCTCCGCCCCTAGAGGGGGGTCCTGTTTAGCAGGCAGCCCCCCAGCCCTTTACCCTCTTGCGTGGCACTTGCCCCTCCCAACCAGCCCTGATGCCTCTCACTTCAATCTAAGGCCTCCCTACACTCATAGCAACAGGTGTTCATGGGTAGCTCTTCTTCAGAGCCAGACTTGTGAAATGTGATCTGTCCCCAAGTAAACTTTTGTCATGAGGTGTTTTCAGCCCATTACGGCACACGATCCATGGGGAACTTGAGGGGCTACGAAGGCTGTCAGCCCAAGGGAAGCCACAACAGAATACACAGAAGCAGCACGAACCACGTCGAAGTGCCCATTTTACGCCTGCCCCTACGAACTGAAAGTTTACGGACAGAAATGTTAGAAAAAGAAACAACCTTGTTTAATTCTCCAAAAGGTTCATATGCAAATCGGAAGATCATATTAATACAAATGCACAATCTAGCTCCGTTCTCAGGGAACAAGCATTTAAAAGAAAGCTACGTGAGGTCTGGATGACATTTAAACAAAACAGGTGTGGCACCGGAGAGACAAAGCCACTACTTCACAGCTGATTATTTGCATGCAGGGTACCATTTTTTGGTTTAAAAGAAGGGATTGTAATTGGAAGTGGACGTAGAAAATTAATATGGCAACAGAAACATCACATTGCTGCTTCGATTCATAAAAATGGAAGGGGGAGAAAGAGGCCCCAAATCAGGATTGAAATATTTTTTTCAGTGCCCTTTCAGGTGGTAACCATCCTTTTATGTCTACAAAGGCCGGAACGAGATACACAAGCATTTTTCAGCACACAGAACTGAGAAAAGACTTGGCCACTTTGGTTTTTGCCCAGATTCCCATACCTACCTTTCCAGAGACTGAAAAAAAATCAAACACACACAGCTGTGCTTTGGATAGCCCAGGAGTCTGCAACGTGCGGCTCTCCAGATGTTCATGGACTACAATTCCCATCAGCCCTTGACAGCATGGCAACTGGCCATGCTGGCAGGGGCTGATGGGCATTGTAGTCCATGAACCTCTGGAAAGCCGCAGGTTGCAGACCCGAGGGATACCCCATCAACAAGGCAAGCTGGCCTCCCTGGGAAAAATTACACCCCCCCCCAAATGCCCTGGTTGTTTCTACCACACTGACAAGAAAAGAGGGAGACTTCCTCCCAAGAGGAGGTCAGAGCAAAAAGGAGGAAGTCGTGGCAGGTTTTATCACCGTCGAAAGAACGAGTCGCCTGCCGCCCCATCAGCCTTCGGGACGGCTCACGACGTGGCGCCGCCCCGGGAGGAGCCCGGGAGGTCCCATCAAAGCACCTGCGTTTCCAGGCGGCGGATCTCTTTGACCACCAGGTCAATGTTTATGATGGGGTTGAAGTACAAGGCCCAGTAAAAGAGGCAGTTGCACACAAACTGGGGCATCAGAGGCCACAGAATGGCCACCAGAAGTCCCTGCGTGGACACCTTCCAGAAGTGGCTCCACATCCGGTGGGGGATCGTCCTGGAGAGAGAGAGCACAGAAGGGACATTTGCACAGGACGGATGCCCGATTCCTCTGTGGACTGTTCCACCCTCCCCATTCCAACTGCGGTGTTCACCCGGTGGCCCGAGCTGGGTCCTTTGTGGAGGAATGCCAAACTTCCCCAGAAGAGGACCTTTGCAAAAGGACGGGACGAAGATGAAGCTTAGCAGGCAGGGAAGAAAGTGGCTTAGGAGAGTAGCCGCGTTGGTCTGCAGTAGAATAGCTCGGTTTGAGTTCGGCAGCACAGAAGAGACCAGCACGATTTCCGGGGTGATTTCCTCTGATGAGGAAGCTTCTCAAAAGCTTCTGCTCTGGAAATCTTGCTGGTCTCTGTGGTGCTGCTGGACCTGAAGCGAGGAGAAGAAGTGCTACATGCAGGGAAGATGCTCCCTTTAAGCAAAAAGGCCCCTGAAAAAGAAGAGCAGGTTCTTAGGAGTCCACTTGGCTCACGATGTTTCCTTTGACAAACGAATACAGCTGCGGTGCCAAAACCAGGCCGACGGTGAAGAGCAAACCAGCCGCTTCGAGGCCCGCTTGAAGCGCGTTTGACATGCTGTCCAACATCAAAGATGCCGACAAACCCCCCCCCCCCCCAAGGTGTCTTCAGAGCCCCAGGACTTCTGGCCCAGTCTTGGTTAGGCCCACCTGGGGGCACCAGACTTAGCTCCAGAGCTTTTTAAAACTGAAGATGGCAGGAAGTGAACTTTCAGTGTGCCCGGCAGGTGAGCCGCAGGCTGCTAAGAAGAAGAGTTTGGATTTATACCCCACCTTTCTCTCCTGTAAGGAGACTCACGGTGGCCTACAAGCTCCGAAGAACTGCGAGTACCTCAAGGTCACCCAGCTGGCATGTGTTAGAGTGCACAAGATAATCTGGTTCCCCAGATAAGCCTCCACAGCTCAAGTGACAGAGCGGGGAATCAAACCCGGTTCTCCAGATTAGAGTGCACCTGCTCTTAACACCAAGCTGGCTAAGAACAATTCTCTGGTCAACAGATATCCTCCAGGTAGCCAATTGGGGGTGGGAGGGGGGAGACTTACGGGTAAGCTCTCAGACTTCGGCAGACAGAGATGGGGAAAGTGCCCGTGGGACTGTGCTTTGAGCTCTTGGCCTTGGAACATGGTGCCAGGCTGTGAGGGCGGGCCGAGAAGCAACTCTTGGGGCCCAGGGCCGGGCTCAAGTGTCTGCCCTGGGCTCAGGAGCCACCATCTGCCACGGCCTCCGCTATTGTCCCGTCATGATGGCTCCAGAAAGCCCAGGCGAAACCACTTTCAGATGAAATAATTTTGCTCAAGTACAGAAGGGAAGGGGATGCTCTGAGGGACAATGCCCTCATTCAAGGCCACGCCTCCCCCCACCCCCTTCAGCGTTCCTGCTCCCTCTGGACACTATTTGTTTTTTAAATTTTTCATATTTTTATCCTGACCTATCCCAAAGGGCTCAAGGCGGGTGACAACCACTGAGCAGGATCGAGACCCTGGCTGCAGAGCAGGCGGCACAGGACTTACTTCAGTTCCCTTCTGGACCACAGTCTCCAAAAGGAGAAGAGCTCCAGGACGGAGAGCAGCATGGCGTTGACGATGATGAAGCGGGACGTCCAGTAATGCACCTCCAGCCAGTCCCAGGCGAACTCGGCTATCAGCTGGTAGGGCAGGCAGGAGTACTTGACCAGGAATTCCCGCCACTGTTTCCACGCCGGCTCCTTCAGGTCCTACAGAGACAGAATTCCTCACAAAGGACAAAGCCCAGCACAGAAACGTCCCATAACTTGCCCAGTTGTGATCTAGGGGTCAACCAGTCCCACCAGCCCTTTCCTCCCCAGCAATCGAGAAACTTCCCTCCAGTCCGCCAGGAAACTGCTCTGCCTCCATGAACAATCGAGGTGGCAGCAGGATACTTTGGTTTGGTTAAAACTTTGAACCTTCTCAGATGCCAATCTTGGCGGCGTACCATGTGCAAGGATATAGACGCTTATGTGAAGGGCTGTTCTATTTGCGCAATGGCAAAACGGAATCCTGGGAAGCCCCAAAGGCTTCCGCAGCCAATCCCAGCCCCCAGCCAACCTTGGAAAGTTATATCAATGGATTTTAGCACTGACTTGCCTGCCAGTCATGGCAGAACTGCAATTTGGATGGTAGCTGATTTATTCTCCAAACAAGCCCAATTTATTCCTGGTGCCTTCATCCCCAGTGTACCTAAATAGGCCATGAAACTCATGACACACAGGTGGCACTAGAAAAGAAACGCCAGCAGCTGCCTGCCAGACAGGAGAGGTCACACGCAGCTGCCTCACAGAGTCTGTGGTGCGCTCTCCCCAGGAATCCTGTTTCTGTTCCCACAGTCAATAAGGCACTCTCTGCAGGGCACTGACTGGATGGCCCAAGCTAGCCCAATCTTGTCAGATCTGGAAGCAGGGCCAGCCCCTGGTTAGTACTTGGATGGGAGACCACCCACAAGGTCCAGGGTCACTAAGCAGAGGCAGGAGATGCAAATCTCTGGGGTCACCAAAGAGTTGGCTGCAACTAGACAGCCCTTTCCACCACATAGAAGTTGCTTGTTTGACCAAGTTCAATTACAGCCATTCACATCATGCATTTCAACGCCTCAAAATGGGGGGAAGGGGGTTGCCATCAAGTCACGGCTGACTTATGGTGACCCCATAAGGGCAAGAGAGTTTGGAGGTGGTCTGCCATTGCCTGCTTCTGCTTCACATCCCTGCTATTTCCCAGAGGCCTCCCAAGCAAACACTAGCCAAGCTGAGCGAGTGTGACTGTCCCAAGGTAATCCAGCATGGTGCAGTGGTTAAGAGCGGGTGGATTCTAATCTGGAGAATCGGGTTTGATTCCCCACTTCTCCACCGGGGTGGCAGAGGCTTATCTGGTGAACCGGATATGTTTCCACACTCCTGCATTCCTGCTGGGTGACCTTGGGCCAGTCCCAGTTCTCTCAGTACTCTCTCAGCCCCACCAACCTCACAAGGTGTCTGTTGTGGGGAGAGGAAAGGAGCTTGTAAGCCACCTTGAGTCTCCTTGCAGGAGAGAAAAAGTGGGGGGGAAATCCAAACTCTTCTTCGCTCTTCTTCATCCATGGCAGAGAAGAGATTTGAACACGTGATTCCAACCTCTTAGTCCAGCACCTTAAGCATGACACCTCGTTGGCTCTCCAAAACAACATCAATGCCAGTTAATGTCTTTTTTTTAAAAGGGCACCCTTAAACGCTAACCCAGAAAGACTGGAAACCTTTGCCCTCATCTGCAAAAGAGACAACAGTTGGAAGGTGGCGGGCAACGTTTAAAGATTGTCCCCCTTTTGGGGGGAAATGTTGCAGTGCTTCCCAGCCTCCCGTGGTCCTGTGCCTGCTGCTCAAACACAAAGAGAATTCCGTTTGTTCCAAGCACCCTCCCGCGCTTACTTCCGCCTCTAGGCCGGCCCTCAGATTGGTTCAGAAGCCTTACCAGCAATTTTGCCAGAATGTCTTCCAGCTCCTCTTCCTGCTTTGGGCAGATGGTGTGGATGAAAGGGAGGAAGAGGTCTGTGTAGTCAAACAGGTACAGGTACAGCAGAGTGAGCCTCGGGGAACTCTTCAAGGCGTAGAGCAGGAAGAGGGACTTGCCCGGGTGCACCGCCTGAAAGGCCATTACAGGGGGCTCAGTGAAACACACCACATGGGGAGAGAATAGTCAAGCCTCTTTGGGGCAGCTGGTGAGAACAAGAGCCTGCCTTGGAACCAGGGGGCATTCATTGAAAATGCTGGGGGGAAGAATTAGGACTAATAAAAGGAAACACTTCTTCACACAACATGTGATTGGTGTTTGGAATATGCTGCCACAGGAGGTGGTGATGGCCACTAACCTGGATAGCTTTAAAAAGGGCTTGGACAGATTTATGGAGGAGAAGTCGATCTATGGCTACCAATCTTGATCCTCTTTGATCTGAGATTGCAAATGCCTTAGCAGACCAGGTGCTCAGGAGCAGCTGCAGCAGCAGGCCACTGCTTTCACATCCTGCACGTGAGCTCCCAAAGGCACCTGGTGGGCCACTGCGAGTAGCAGAATGCTGACTAGATGGACTCTGGTCTGATCCAGCAGGCTAGTTCTTATGTTCTTATGGAACGAGCAAAACCCACACTTCTGGCAGTGGGCTTAGGGTGAAAGAAAGCGCCACACCATCCAGAGGGCAGCAAGGAGGATAGTCGGGGGCCTGGAGACCTTTGAGGAAAGGCTCAGGGACTTGGGGATGTTCAGTCTGAAAAGCGGAGGTTGACGGGGGACTGCTTTCTTGAAGTATTTGGAAGGCTGTTACTTAGAGGAGGGCAGGGAGAAGAGGAGCAGTAGTTTGGATTTATACCTCACCTTTTCTCTCCTGTAAGAAGACTCAAGGTGGCTTACAAGCTCCTTTCCTTTCCTCTCCCCACAACAGACACCTTGTGAGGTAGGTGGGGCTGAGAGAGTTCTGAGAGAACTGGGACTAGCCCAAGGTCCCCCAGCAGGAATGCAGGAGTGCGGAAACACATCTGGTTCACCAGATAAGCCTCCACCACTCAGGTGGAGGAATCAAACCCGGTTCTCCAGATTAGAATCCACATGCTCTTAACCACTACATCACGCTGGCTGTTCCTGTTGGCAGCAGAGGACAGACAAGAATGGGGTTAAGTTATGGCCAGAAAGGTTCCAACTGGATGTTAGGGGAAACCATCTTACAGTAGGAGTTGTGCAACGGTGGAATTGCTGCCAAGGAAGGCACAAACCCTTGTCAGGGATGCTCTAGGCCAGTGGTGGCGAACCTATGGCACTCCAGACGTTCATGGACTACAATTCCCATCAGCTCCTGCCAGCATGGTCAAGTGGCAGGGCTGATGGGAATCATAGTGCAGGAACATCTGGAGTGCCATAGGTTCGGCACCACGGCTCTAGGCTGATCCTGCAGGACCTTGGACTAGATGGCCTCTATGTCCTCTTCCAACAGTATGATTCTATCGACTCATTGATTTCCCATGAATTATGCTGGCCCCTTCATGGGACAACATGGTCGTCCACTGCAGGACCCACACGAAGTATGAGTCATATGAATCTAGAACCATGGTGGCGAACCAATTGGCCATGCTGGCAGGAGCTGATGGGAATTGTAGTCCATAACATCTGGAGTGCCAAAGGTTTGCCACCACTGATCTAGCATGTTGAGAAACAGGCTCTTTGCCTTTTTCCCCCTGAGGAGCAGGTTTGGGGGTATTACTATGAATGGCAGAATGAGAAAGGCAAACAGGTCTGGCCCGTGGGCGCCACCTGCTCAGAAAGAAACATCTTCAGAAGGCTGGGCTACCCGGTGGGAGGGGGACGTGAAGTTCTACCTGCACACCTGGGGCTCTCCAAAAATGGCCTAGGCCTGGCCTCCTTGAAGCACTACAAGCAACTTTAACTTCACCTTCAAACTCAAATGTGGGGAGTGAGGAAGGAATCAGCCGATATGAAACTGGACTGCCAATATTAAATTAGATCCCAAAGGCTCAGTGGCCTACAAGCAGGGGTGCTCATGGAGAAAGTTCTGTTAGCAACAGAAAGGAGGGGGGCACTGCCAAGGGGGGGGAGGGCAGACCAAAGGCTTAGCCCAACAACATGCTGAAGATTCCATGCCAGGGGACTGATGCTCCTTTTAAAGGGCCACTGCCAGGGCGTGGG
Source organism: Sphaerodactylus townsendi (assembly GCF_021028975.2). Taxonomy (NCBI): domain Eukaryota; kingdom Metazoa; phylum Chordata; class Lepidosauria; order Squamata; family Sphaerodactylidae; genus Sphaerodactylus; species Sphaerodactylus townsendi. Next base: position 139,552,238 of record NC_059428.1, read on the forward strand.
CATGTCAGGCCTTTGTGGGCCGTTTCCCCAACCTGAAGACCCTGGAGAGCTGCTATTTGCACAGCAGGAAACATAACAGGTGTGTGCAGGTGCCACCAGGTATATCACACTTCCCAAGGAGCGGCTGCGTGGAGCTATCTTAGATTGGGAAAGGAAACTTAATCCCATCCCACCTCCCACGCCTGATTGGACACCCGTGACTTTCGGAAAGTGTTGGGTCCTTCTGACATGAAACTCCATTATTTCTTCTGCTGAGACCATAAGGAGGAAAGGGGGGGGGGGAGTCAAGGCCCCCTCTCCCCATGGATCTGATGGAAGAGGCAGCCCGCCACCCCCCTCCAAACGAGAAGCTGTAGCATGCACAGGTAGCTTACCTTGTACTCCCAAAGGTTCTGTGGCGGCTTAACGCCCAGCATCTTCACCCGGTCCAGTTCCACCAAGATGGCTTTTCTGTGGCTGCTGTTCTCTATGTGGTAAGGAGCCTTGGCAAAATCTTCGTCTGTCAGCGTCAAGAGAAGCCTAGAACATCAACAGCTCCTGTTACAGAACAGATGTCTCCCCACCCAGCTTTGAGCAGCACATGAACCAGGAACAGCTTATACTCTGCTCAGAGAAAAGAACTAAGTGTGGCTACATGTGCTCTGGCGGAAGTCGGAACACCGTGCGCCCACACTGTAAAGTTGTGGCCGAAGCTCCTTGGAATTAAATGCTTGGCTTTAAGTTCTGACTACGTATCTATCATTTCACAGGTAACAGTTCCCTGGTTCACCTGCTGCTATCCAATACGCAAGCCAACCCCTGGTTCTCTCCGATCGAAAAGAAAATTGACTCTAATGGACTTTCACTGGATTCACTATGTTCCTTGTCCTATTCAGAGGCTTCTACCATGTTTCCCCGAATATAAGACAATGTCTTATATTAATTTTTGCTCCCAAAGATGCGCTATGTCTTATTTTCAGGGGATGTCTTATATTTCTGTATTCTGTTCGTCAGGCATGCTTCCAAACAAAAACTTTGCTACGTCCTACTTTTGGGGGATGCCTTATATTTCGCACTTCAGCAAAACCTCTACTACGTCTTATTTTCCGGGGATGTCTTATATTCGGGGAAACAGGGTAAAAGACTAAAAGGTCAATTACAGGATAGGGAGTTTTCAGCAGCCATGAAAACCTGCTCACCTGTGCATTTCCCAATCCCATTTGAACAGGGTCATGTGGCCCATACTTTACTCTGCTTAGTTAACGCTGTTCAAAGGAGAGCCTTAATGCTCGCTCGGTTTAATGTTGTGCCTTCTGCTTTTTTATTAGGCAGATTCAACAATATAGAAAAGTCTGATGGTGCCCTTGTAACACTGGACAAGCAGAATCCTTGGCTCATCAATTATTGCTTTGTTCTCTAGATTTAAGGGAAGTAGATCCAAGTTTGGGAACCTGACCCCCTTATTCCAAACTGATCTCCCTGATTTATTTAGACCAGGGGTCTTCAAACAATGGCCCTCCAGATGTTCATGGACTACAATTCCCATCAGCCCTGCCACTTGGCCATGCTGTTGTAGTCCATGAACTGTAGTCCATGAACTTGTAGTCCATGAACATCTGGAGGGCCACTGTTTGAAGACCCCTGATTTAGGCTGTTAGATAACCCAGACCCCTCTGGTTGCAGAGGGGTTGCAGATTTTCTGCAACCAGTGATGGCTGCAGATTTTCTTTTGGAAATAAGACAGTCATCATGTCTGTCTGTCTATAAAATATCTATTCATATATATATTTTTCTTTTTTCTGTCATTATGCCAATAACAGCTTACTCTACTCTACTGTAAAGCAGCCCGATTCTCTGGGAGTGTTTTAAATCCTTCTTGAAGGGCCACTTCCGTCGAAACTATTATTGTCTGTCCTGGGAAACAGAGCACTTTGAAAAAATAGCGTTTTTTGTTCCAGGTGCCTCTTATCCAGACTTCCCTTTCTGTAAAGTTGTGGCCACCATTGTCTTTCCCGTGGGCGCAACTTTACAAAACGAGGAATCTGAATAAGAGACATCTGGATCAATACAAACGCTATTTTATCAAAGTGCTCTGTTTCCCAGGACAGACAATAATAGTTTCGACGGAAGCGGCCCTTCAAGAAGGTTTTAAAACGCTCCCAGAGAATCGGAAAGAGGGGGGAGTAGGCACTAGGACCCCGCGGAGCATTCAACATGAAGACGACCCAGGAAGGTGTGGTGAATTAATTCACACCTCTCCTTGGTTCTTTATGTCGAAAAGGGTACAGCAGCAACCATTACACTTTCAGGAATAGCCAATTCCCCCCATCCAACCAAAGGCACCAGCTGAGTTCCAACCATGTTCTAAAAGTTCAGAATGTTCCTCATAAGGTGACAAGTAGGGACCTGTTGCTAACATAAGAACATAAGAACAAGCCAGCTGGATCAGACCAGAGTCCATCTAGTCCAGCTCTCTGCTACTCACAGTGGCCCACCAGGTGCCTTTGGGAGCTCACAGGCAGGATGTGAAAGCAATGGCCTTCTGTGGCTGTTGCTCCCGATCACCTGGTCTGTTAAGGCATTTGCAATCTCAGATCAAAGAGGATCAAGATTGGTAGCCATAAATCAACTTCTCCTCCATAAATCTGTCCAAGCCCCTTTTAAAGCTATCCAGGTTAGGAGAGCTATTCATGGAAACTTACTTTCAACACAAACATTTTTGCCCCCATGTTCGCATCACTCGAGGGTCACAAACCCTTCCGCAAGCGAGGCGCCACCTCTTCACAGTGGCTCCAGCCTCCCGCAGGGCCTCCCTCACCTGCCGTTCACTCTCTCCAGCAGAAACCGCTCCTTGTAGAGGGCAGCCCAAGGTCCCAGCTGCCCGAGCCAGTGGATCACCTCTTCGGCTCCCCACCTGACCACCGGCTTGTGGACCAGGAGGTCATCCTCCAGCTCTCTGCTGCTCCAGTGATAGCCGAGCAAGACCACCTGCACAGCAGCCAACAGAGCCCCCAAAGGGGATTGAATGTCTTTATTCGTTTTCAACATGTTCATGCCTCTTTTCCAGTCAATCGCGGTCCACAAAGCAACGTAAAAACCATTCAAACAATTACAAATACAGCTAAAATGATAAAATGCTGCAATTAAAAGTACATAAACAACACTAGAAGGGCAGCCAGTAACCATGATTGGGGGTTACGCCAGATGTAACCAAAGTCTTCTCCTGCTGATGAAAGACACTGACTGGAAAACAGATGAATGTTCATGGGGAGTGAGCTCCAAAGTTGCAAACATACCGTAGGGATAACAGGAGAGGGTTACTACAACTGCAGAGTGGCCAAAGCACAGGAGACCCCAGGCCAAGATTCACATTCTCCAGGGGCCCAAAGTATGCAACTTCCTCAAGTCATGGACAAAAACTGAGCTGTTCCACTGGGCCTTGTGGGGTGGGGGGAGGGGGGGGGCTGGCCGCTGACCCGTCACCCCCTCACTAAAGCCTCTACGTACCATCTACTGGCAAATTGCCGGCCCCTCCCAGAGGAGGGGTGGGTGGGTTGGAGTTCCCGGACGCCATCTACAATTGGGTTATAATGCTGTTATTGGATTTTAATGTATTTAATTTTAATTTTTGGATTTGCTGTTTATAGGTTTGCTCGGTATTGCTTGTTTAATTTTACTGTACACCGCCCAGAGCCCTTTGTGGGGTGGGCAGTATACTAAATGTAATAAATAATAATTATAATAATAATACATTTCAGGCTGAAAGCTTTTGCCCAGGGGAAGCCAGGAAAAACGCCTTGGCACCAAAGGCACAGAAGCACATGGCCCAGGTTCCCCCACCCATGTAGCAATCTGGCTCACATATCTCCCAGTGCAAACGGCCCGTGTGAAGGACAGGCATGGGGGACGACGCCTGGGAAGACCTTCCCTTCATCTTGGGGGAGAGGGGGCAGACATACACCAGCTAATGGAAAGAAGAAAGGCTGGCAGGTGGGCACAAACTGGGTCAGGCCTGGGTCTGCCTTCCCTGCGACAGGTCCACAGCCCTGGGAAGCCTGTCATATTTTTGACGGCTAAACCAGCCACTCAACTCCTGGCCCGACAGCCAGCTGGGCGCTGTTCGAAAGGGGAAACGTACCGCCACGCAAGTTAGAGCCGTCAGGACTCCGGAGAAAAAACCCCCTCCTCGAGGATTAACCCTTCCCGCGTTTGGTGCCGAGGATGCCTGGCCGTTCCCGTACTTCTGAAACGCCGCAAGGCTGCGGGAGACGTCACTGTTCTGCCGGATGTCGTCTTTCCGCTGCTCAGAGGCGTCTGGGAACAGCTTCTCGATGGCATCCCTGCAACGGGAAGAGCAGCTCAGCAAGATGTCATTCGAGAGGTTCTCAACAGCCACGGACAGAAGACCGGCCATCTCTGCTGGACAGCACAAACGGGGACCCCTTGGTTCAAACTGCCAGGAAGCTTATTTGGTGGTTTCCTCCTCTCTGGCAGTCCTCAGGAAATGGTCAGGGATGCTCTAGGCTGATCCTGCATTAAGCAGGTCTGTACAGCCCCCTCCCAACACTGACTCTATGATTCCGTCAGAGAGGAGGAGCCTTCTGTGCCATGGGGTTCCTTGGAAGAAGAGGCTAAAAAGGAGCCATCAAGTCTCAACTGACTCATGGCAACCCCAAAGGATTTCCAAGGAACGGGATGAACTCAGCAGTTTGCCATTTCATCTAAATACCGTGTTACTCTGAAAAGAAGACAGCGTCTTATATTAATTTTTGCTCCCAAAGATTGCGCTATGTCTTATTTTCAGGGGATGTCTTATTTTTCCACTCCACAGCTGCATGCTCTGGTGTTCTGTTCGACGGGCATGCTTCCAAACAAAAACTTTGCTACGTCTTATTTTCGGGGGATGTTTTATATTTAGCACTTCAACAAAACCTCTACTACGTCTTATTCTCAGGGGATGTCTTATTTTCGGAGAAACAGGGTACTAACCAGAGTAAACCCTGCTTAGTTTCTGAGGTTTGGCTAGCCTGGGCTAGGTGACCAGGGATGTGAGAGACATCAGTGCCAGAGACTTTGGAGAGAAGCTGCGAATCTGAGTAGACAATACTGATCTTGAAGGACCAAGGGTCTGACTCAGAAGAAGAAGAGTGTGGATTTACACCCCACCTTTCTCCCTTGAAAGGGGACTCAAGGTGGCTTACGAGCTCCTTTCCCTTCCTCTCCCCACAACAGACCCGTTGTGAGGCAGGTGGGGCTGAGAGAGTTCAGAGAGAGCTGTGACTAGCCCAAGGTCACCCAGCAGGAATGCAGGAGTGCGGAAACACATCTGGTTCCTCAGATAAGCCTCTGCCGCTCTGGTGGAGGAGTGGGGAATCAAACCCAGTTCTCCAGATTAGAATCCACCTGCTCTTAACCACTACACCATGCTTCATGTGTACTCTTGTGGGGAAGAGAATACAAATATGACCTTCGGCTAACTTAGAGACCAACAAGATTTTTGGGGATGTGAACTTTCAAGAGTCAAAGATCCCTTCATTTAAGGCGCCAGTAGACTTGATGCTGCTGCCAAACAACGCAGTTTCCCTCTGGAACTATCATTCATTTATAGAGTTCTCAACCCACTAAAATCAGCACAGACAGTATGGCTGACTCAGGTGCCCCTTCAAGTCCAAGTAAGAAATATGTAGCACTTCAATAGAGATACTGGGGAAGGCAAAGGCGTTTAAAGTGCCTAAACAACAGAATAAAACTGAGAAGACAGAAATTCCAACAGCCAGCAAGGTTAGGGAGCTCACCTTTGAATAGTCTGGCGGGGAAAGCAAGCTAGACATTCTTAACAAATAAGCAGGGCCAAGCATCTTAAAACAGCAGAAGACTACACGTCGTACCCATGCAATCACCTGAGGAGGATGTTGACCTTGGGGAACCCTTCCCACTTCTCCCGGCATTCCGGGCACTCGTTCTTCTTGGAGGAGGCCCACCACAAGGCGAGGCAGTGCCTGCAGAAACTGTGCCCGCAGTTCAAGGTGGTCGGGTTGACCAGAATGTCATAACAGCAGTGGCAAGAGAATTCGCTCATGGAGATCTGCCGGCTGAACGTGGGAGCAATGGATGCTGTCATGTCCAGCTTCTCCGTTTCGCACGGCAATTCTACCCCTTCCTCCATATTGTGTCTTGCAGCAGCCCTGGCAAAGACCTCTTAGATCATGTGGCACGTTACCAATTCTGGAAAACAACAGAGAAAGGTAAATCAGAGGTGACGCAAGACAGGACAGACCCCTCTCCAGGTGAAGACTGAAAGGAGCAGCCTGGTTCCTGCCTCCAACCGTTGTGGTAGGAGAATTCCCAAACATTCCAGAATGCTGACGTTTTCACTTGAGAAGGGGAGGACAATCAATGCACTATTTTCCAACCAACCTCTTTACATACCTGCAGTTGAGTCAGAATCGCACACATTTCTGGCCTGAAGAAAATGCAGTCTAAAGAGGAGAGAAAAGCCATTTACAACACAAGAACCAAAAGACCCCACAGAAACACGAAGAGGGGACAAATAATATTTCTCTGCAAGCTGGCAAAAACCTCAGTGCTCTTCAATAAGGGAAAAGCAGATCCAAACAGGGCAATAACGTAATTAAGTAAAAACAAGGAAACTAGAACAGTTTGTCTCTGCCCACAGGAGCAGATTCTAATCTCTACCGTAAAAAGGAAAAGTCCTAGAATGTTCCATGTGTTTGCTCAAAGTTTTATTCCTTCTCCCAGAAAGTTTTATGCACACAAGTAAACTGATATCAAAACTCTGCTCATGACTTGAGTTCAGTTTCAGGTAGCCACCTCAAGGTTGATTTAGGTCGGTAAAATTAGTACCCAGTTTGCTGGGGATAAACTGCAGATGGGGAGCCAATGGCAAACCACCCCATAAGTTTACTTGCAGCAGGGGTCGGCAACCCGCGGCTCCCGAGCCATCTGAGGCTCTTTCATTCTTGCACTGCGGCTCCGCTGCCTCCCCCCCCCCCTGCTCCGCACCCACGGCTTCAGCTGATGATCACAGATCTCCTGGCTGCCCTTTCCACCAAGTCGTCCCTGCAGCAGCGCAGCGAGCGGGAAGAGGTCCTAGGGGAGAACATTTTCAGGTGGCGAGAGGGGTTTGGGTTTTGGGGGTGGGGAATTACTAGATATACTTGAGACAGAAGTTCCAACGCCTCTCGGTTTGGAAAGCAGTCAGTGAGTGGGGCGGGTGACGCGGGCACAATTTCAAAACAAGCCCAACATTCGAAACGCGCAAGAAATGCCGCTTTCTCTCCCTCAGTGCCGTAGGGTCCAAAGCTGCGGCTTAGATGTCACTTCTGTAACACACCATTTCTCTCTGCAAGCTTTTCTCGCCTTTCTTGAGCCCCAAAGGATGAATGAAATCCTTCCCGAGGAGCTGAGAGCCCGTTCAGGAGGGCGGGAGATGCCCTAAGGCAGGCTTGTGGCTTAGTGCAGAGCTGAAAAAAGGAAAAATGTGCGCGCCAGGCTACAGCGGGCTCTTTCAAGCCCTCATTTCTCGATGGAAGCCGGAGCGCCTACTGGCTGCAACCCGGATCTCTGCTCCTTTAGCAGCAGCAAAAGTCGGTATCTGTATCCCTCCAGCGGGAATAAAAAGACAGAAACAGATGTAAGGAGAAGATGTAAGGTGAGATTTGTTGTTTGAATTAGGAAAAAGAACGTACTCGGTAGTAATTCAAGCCCCTTCCCCAGTGCTTTCTACCCTTGACTTGTCTATTCAGGAATCTGACACAGATTGCCCACTCTGCACAGAGGGTCCTGGGTACAAGACTAGCTTGCAGGGAACAGTAACAAGACCCTGGGAGTTGAGAAAGGTGCCATGCAGCATATTTAGTAGAATTGTGCATTGCAATACAATAATAATAAAAAGGTGTGTTTTATGCTCCAGTAGTGACGCACTGCATAAATGCTGCCCAGTGGCATGGCTGGCTAAGTCATAGTCCACAAGCATCACAGAGACTTTGCAGAAATCAGGCAAAAGGGGCATCTGATTCAGCATGATTTTTCTGACACTAAAACCCCTAGGAAGTTTGCAAAGAGCAGGGATATATTAAAAGAAATGACAAGATTTCCTATTGAAAATATAGGGGGGAAATGGGAGAGGACGCCATGCCATGTATTGGCCCATTAAAACATATTTCAGCACACAAAATAAAAACATGGAATGGGGTTTGAATGACGCCCTTGGGTCCAAGAGAGATTGTTTGAGGACTGATGCTTATGGATCTCCTGGTGGCCCTTCCCACCAAGTCATCCCTGCAGCAGCGCAGCGAGCGGGAAGAGGTCCCCCTCACCCGCCTCCGCCTTCCTCGTGCTGCCTTCCCCACCGCCTCCGCCCTGCGCGCGCAGTTTAGCTGATTCTAGAGGATCTGTAGCACTTCATGGATTTCATAAGCAACACACTATAATTGTTTATACAAAGCATAAAGCTAAATATGCACACACACACACAGTGTTTTCTTCATTTTAAATGTCAAAAAGTATTTGCGGCTCCAAGTGTTTTCTTTTCCGTGGAAAAAGGGGCCAAATGGCTCTTTGGGTAAAAGGTTGCTGACCCTTGGCCTACAGCACACGTTGTAATAATGACATCACCTCATGGGTCAGAAATGACCCTGAGCTTGCCAGCTCTACCTTTAATACGTTTCTGATCTATCCAGAGGGTATGGACAATCCACACATGTCATTGAATGGGAGAATTCTCAGAAGTCCCCACAAAAGGGGCCTGCATTCCAGAGTATAACTTCTCCAGCATAAGGGTACTCCTTCAGTGGACAATTTCTCTTTTTTAAACAAAATATGATGGGATGTATTACAGCAGGCCCTGTCCCAGAAAACTCTCTGGTCACTTACAGTTGTTCATGGCCTAGCTGTGGCCCCTTTCACACATGCAGAATAATGCACATTCAATCCACTTTCAATGCACTTTGCAGCTGGATTTTACTGCGCGGAACAGCAAAATACACTTGCAAACAGTTGTGAAAGTGGATTGAATGTGCATTATTCTGCATGTGCGGAAGGGGCCTGTGGCTACCAAGTAAGTCCAAAGTAAAATGCACTGCTGTGCGTATAGTCCAGGTGTCGTAGCCTCCTTGTTTAGGGGCAGTATACCTCTGAATTCCAGGTGCCAGGGACTGGCGAGGGCAGATGCCTAGGCAGACCCTTAGTATGATTCAGAAGAGCAGGACTTAAGGCCCCAGGAGAGAGCTGGGGCCTTAAGCATATCTGGCCTGCAAACATCTCTGTGTGTTTGGAATTTTAAAAAACTGAATTACAACAAAACCCGGAACAATAATTTTTAAAAGCCTTTTCAGCAAGATGGCTGGACAGGAGTCAAGGAACACATTGGAGAGCAACAAGAGCTTTGGGGGATGAACTTTTGAGAGTCAGAGACCTGATGAAGGGAGCTTTGAGCTCAAAAACTCATTACCATCCCGCCCCGCTACCCAAATTGTGTTGGTGCCTAAGGTGCTACTGGGTTCAAATCCAGCTCTATTGTAGCTTGCCAATCTGGCTATCTTCTAAAAGTATCTTCAACTCGGATAGTCACTGTCAAGCCATTGTAACACATTCCTCGTCCAGCTCAGTTCAAAGGGGAAGAGCACAGTTCAAAGGGGTAGAATTTAAGTAGATTATTGATGTATGAAATGCACAGTCCCAGCCTTCTCGCACTCCACCAAGGCCAGCCACTCCCTGCAGGAATCACTCCTCCACCGCCTCTGGCCTAACACGTGGAAGGCGCCCTCTGAGTCAGAGCAGACTGACACGGGATGCTGGGTGAGGTGAAGTGCTTCACGTGTTCAGCACCTCTTCTGAACCAGGCTGACACCCGTGCCCAGTAGCCAGACACCCCTTATAGCAGTCGTAGCCCCTCCCCACCCTTAAGGAGGAAAGCGCTCCGGCCTCCACCAGCCCCCGGTTTTCCCTCCCTGAGGAGCTACATTTCTACCTGCAGGTTTTTTTTTTTGCCTACCCCCCCCCCCCCCCCCGTCCCATCCGGACATCCTGTGCCCACACCCTCAATTCCCCTCCCTTCGGTCGCTTCGTAGATCCTGACCCGGGAACCAGCGGCGACAACATCTCCGTCCCCTCCGTTGCGCCCCGGCGACACCCACTTCCGCTAGCGCGTGCGCATTAACCACCACTGACACCACTCATCTTCACACTTCCGCACGCGATTATAGAGACCCGGAGGCTCCACGGAGAGGGCGAGCGGCACATTTCCGGTTCTGAGTGATGGAGCCTGGAGGAGCCATAGAGGTTGGAGGGATAGAGCGGCAACTTCAGGTCTCCAGAGCAAAACAAACCAGAAGCCGCTTAAAAAGACCCTGAAATTAACCCCCCCAAATAACCAACAAGGTCCCTACCGAGCCCAGTTGCCAGCTCTAGGTCGAAAATTCCTGGGGGTGAAGTAGAGTTTCCAACTCCAATCAATCAGTCTTTATTATGGTCACAGAAGACAAATATAACGAAAAGATGAACTCTTTTAAAATTATAAACATATCTAAAAGAATCCGCTCGCAATGAAAAATTGGAAACATAATACAATCGGATAAAAGCATCAATATTAAAAGTGAACAAAAGCTTTAAAACTAGTAAAAGAGCTATTCAAAACTTTAAAAAGAGAATAGGCATAGGGGAGTACTAAAACTGGTAAATAAAATGCTATTATGATGGATGGATTGATATTTATTTTGAGAATTAAAACATTACTACAGGTTAAAATAATAATTAATACATTAAAAGCAATTAATACAGTACATGCAGGACAGTCCAAAATAGCGACTAATTTTGGGCCAGGGATTTCCAAAAGGTTCTCCCCCAAAGAACGGAGGGCTCTGCTTGGGCAGTTTGGGGAAAGATGGTTTGAATGACAGCTCTAGGTTCAGAAACCCCTGCAGATTTGTGGATGGAGCTAGGGAGGGACCCTCAGCAGCGTGCAATGCGATGCAGTCCATCTTCCAAGGTAGCTATCTACTTCAGAAGAGGAATAAACATTTTAAATAATCAAATGCGTGGTTTATAAGTTTGTGGATCAGCTGCAATTCTTGGAGCTCACTAGTCACCATCTAGAAGTTGCCAACCCTTCGGTAGCGCCCGGGGAGCTCCGTGATGGATGTGATGCCGTACAGTCCGCCTTCGGAAGCAACCTTTTTTCAGGGCAACTGTTTTTTGTCATTTAGGGATCTGCTGCAGTTCTGGGAGATCTCCAGGTGCTATCTGGAAGGTGGCAACCCCTCAGTAAGTCATCTCCTTACTCATTCACACTGAAAGAGAAGTAAGGGAAATGGCTGTCTTTGGTGTGTCAGTCAATATGAGGAGAGACCATGTCTGTTTTGTGCTTCCTAACTAACAGCAGCACTCACCAATTCCATGCACAGGAAAGTCTGCCAAGAACCATGGTCTGAAACTTCTTCCTAGGATTACTAATCACCAGTTTGGGGGCTGGAGTCCTCCTGGAATTCCAACTGGGCTGCAGAGATCAGGTCCACTGGAGAAAATGGATGCTTTGGAAGGGGGATACCATAGGGGACAGTGTTAGATTCCACTAAGCATTCTCTGCTTCCTAAACAAGACCCTTACCAGGCCCCACTGATGTGTCTAGGGTTTACACCAGATGTTCTCCGGAGCCCTGAACTGAAGAGGCGAGAGGTAGAGTGAAATATATGTCTACAGCACCAATTTTCATTGAGGCAGAAGCAAAATATTCAACAGACCTTCAAACCTTATACCGTTTGCAGAGTCATCATGATAATATCAGTGAGGTCAGAAACGACCCTCCTTGTACATATTAATACATGTGAACCTCCCATCCAGGATCCAAAAGACACACCTGGGTACCTTCTCTGGGAGGAGATTTTATATTAAAATGAGGGCCAGGTCAGGCCAAGATGGTATGACGTCCCCAAATGCTGACCTGTTTATTCCGGAGTCTGGTGGATATTTTGGCATAACAATATCTAGTTCTCAGCCTTCAATTACTGATCAAAGCACATTGGCGTTATTATAACAGGAATGCAGGGGACGATAGGATATCTGTCAGTTACTCAACGTAGCCTTGAGTGTGAATCTTGCGCACTGGCTTTCCTGATATATCTAGCATCAGCTTTGCAACAGTGTTTGTTATGTTAACAGGGCTTTGTTTGAACTCTTTATAGCAGGGGCCCAATGTGCCGAAAACCAGGGCACCTATTTGACCAGGGAAACACTTTAAAACTTGTCATTAGTCTTTAAGGTATCCCATCTAAAGTGTATTATATTCATTTCCTAACATCTATTGAAAGAAGAGTGTAGAAAAATCTTCATTTTTTCCTAAGGGAGGAGATGCCTGCTACTTATCCAAAGGCATACTTTCTGGGAGCTGTTCCAAGTTACCAAACAAAACTATGGTTTACATTCTTTTAAAGCTACATTTTATGAATGGCTGGCACATGGCTAACAGTAAATCAAGCAAAGCAGTTAATATTTTCTGCCCTTAAGCATTTCAGCAAGCAGATCAGAAAATTTTACATTTACATTCATAGCAAAAATGAAGATGTTTACAGAACAAAAACTAAACTGTTCATCCATAGAAAAGCAGAGATTGATATTCATAAAATAATAAAACAGTGCATTTTCACTGGTCATTTCATTCTGAAAGATGACACCACCACCCCACCCCGAAATCTCTGGGAACTTTCCAGGCTGGAGTTGGAGGAAGATCTGACTGTTTGCCAGGGGTTGTTTGTTGGTCCCATCTTCTGTTGTTCAGAGGTGGGAGGCTATGCGCCTTTAAATTGCAGGGCTCCTCCCTCTTAGAGGCAGAATTGAGTCAGCTGGGCCGGGAGACAGAGCTGCTGGCCAGGTGTCATGACCTGTTTGATCCTGCTCTGTCTGCTGCCTCTTGCTGAGGATGTGGAAACCTTTCCTTCCTCCTTCCTCCTCCCTCCTCCCTGCTGTGCTTATGTTTCCCCTCTTCGCTTCTCAGACACTGCCTTATCAGCTCATTAGAAACCTGCTGTTGTAGCTCTGTCTGTAGTGTAGAATGTAGGTTGTTTTGACTGGTGGTAGTGGGGAGTTTCTTCATCTCTGGACCATGGAACTGGGGGAGTGCTACCCCCCCTTGGGAACTGGTGTCCAAAGGTGGTGTTAAATTATGTGGGGCATGACGTGAGGTATAATGGAGGGCGCTTTGCTGCTTATGCTTAATTCTGGCAATCAAAGACTAGACAGTGGCGTTCCTGCCTAGGGACAGGGGGTACCCTATGTCCCCGGGCGCCCCCCATTTGGTCACATGGGGGGCGCCAACATTTCAGGGTCGTTTGTGTGTTTTTAAATGTTTTAAGTGTTTTTTCACGTTCCGGCCTGCAGGGGGCGCATTGTTAAGACTATCTGCACCAAGATTTCAGGGTACCATCCGGAGACTGTCCTGATGATACCACCCAAATTTGGTGATGTTTGGTTCAGGGGCAGCAAAGTTATGGGCCCCCAAAGGGGGTGCCCCCATCCCCACTGTTTTCAATGGGAGCTAACCTGAGATGGGGGCTACCCATTTGAGGGACCATAACTTTGGTCCCCCTGAACATAACTTCACCAAACATGGGTGGCATCATAATAATAGTTAACAGATGATACCCTGAAATTTTGGTGTCACTAGCTTTAAAAATAAGCCCCTTCCAGGCACCCCAAGAAATTTGCCCAAGATTCTTTGTTTTGCAGTCACTTTGCTCCATTGTAGCCAATGGGGAATTTCTGAGTGTGTAGGCAGGCTGCACATTTTTGAAGATAGAGGCACCAGACTTTCAGGGTGGCTCCAGGAGGACCTCCTGGTAATAGCATCCAGGTTTGGAGACCTTTGCTTCTGGGGGTTCAATTTTATGGGACCCCAAAAGGCTTAATTTTCCCCCTTTCCTGCACATGAAAGCCTGTGGGTTGAGTTATCTCAGAACTCTCTCAACTCCCCCCCCCCCCCACTCCAGAAGCAAAGCTCACCAAGCTTGGATGCTATTACTCTAGGCCTCTTGGAGCCACCTTGAAAGTCTGGTGCCTCTATCTTCAAAATGTGCAGCCTGCCTCACAAATCCCACCATGGAGCAAAGTCACTGCAAAACAAAGAATCTTGGGCAAATTTGGGGTGCCTGGAAGGGGTGTATTTTTAAAGCTAGTGACACCAAAATTTCAGGGTATCATCTGGTAACTATTCTTATGATGCCACCCAAGTTTGGTGAAGTTAGGTTCAGGGGGATCAAAGTTATGGTTTCTCAAATGGGTAGCCCCATCTCCTGTTAGCTCCCATTGAAAACAATGGGGATGGGGCATTCCATTTGGGCGACTATAACTTTGCTGCCCCTGAATCAAACATTGCCAAACTTGGGTGGTATCATCAGGGCAATCTCTGGATGATGCACTGAAATCATGGTGCCGCCAGCTTTAAAATTCACTCCTGCAGGCCGAAAACACCAAAATACCCAAAACCCCCCCAAATACCTTTGCATTCAAGCATTTGTTCATATTTGCTAGTGACATAATCGACAATTTTGTCCCATCGTGCCTAAATTTGCCCAGATTCCAGCCGAATCTGCTATTTGTTTCATCTGAATCTCCAACCCTCAAAAGTGATGCTGTTTCAGGGTGGGGAGAATTTCAAACAGCATCACTTTCTATTTTGAGTTTGAACCGGACCCCAGATTCTCCCTTTAAGGTAGATTTAAAAGAAGAATTTGAGCTCCCTAGTTTAAACACCATTGAAAGTTATGCTGTTTGGGGGTGGATTCCACTGGAGGTGTTTTGTGAGAGATGATGCTGACATTTGTTTGGTAAATGTTTTGCTGGGGGTGATTTGTGAGAAATTTACATGCTTAATACCCACTTACACTGACTTGGAGTTGTTTCTCAGGCTAACAACCTACCTCATAGGGTTGTTGTGATTAGGAAATTAGGAAAAGAGTTGGTGGGGAGAGAGCCATGTATGTTTTGCTGGGAGTGGGAGGTGTTTTGTGAGCTGGTACAAAAAATCATTGTTTGGTCATGGTGAGGGAGGGTGGTCACCATACGCCGTCAAGGGGCCAAACTCAGGTTTTGTCCCCGGGCGCAAGTTTGCCTAGGTACGCCCCTGAGACTAGATGTGTATTCCTGACGCTGTTCCATAATAAAGAAATCAACTGAACACAGTCTCATTATTGAACAGTCCAAGGGCACGACCAGAGGTGGGATCCAGCAGGTTCTCACAGGTTCTCGAGGGTAGGTTACTAATTATTTGTGTGTGCCGAGAGGGGGTTACTAATTGGTGATCTTGCCACGTGATTTTTGCCTCAGTTACACCCCTCCTCTCAGCAGTAGCGTGCAGAACTTGAAGCAGTTTAGCAGGAGGTGCACCGGCGTGCGTGGCAGCCTGCGCCTGCGTGCATTTGTTTCCCGCCCAAGGACCAGCGCAGCAGCTGCGTCCTTGCCACAGCCCCACCCAGGAATGTCCTGCCCCTAGAATGTCCGGCCACACCCCCATCGTGCCCCGCCCAGCCCCATTGGCGCTACGCCACAGTTTGAATCCCACCACCATAGGAACCTGTTACTAAAATTTTGGGATCCCACCATTGGGCACGACACCAGGGCAGTGTTTGTTCTGCTGTTCCCAGACTCCTGGGGAGGATTAACTGAGGCTGCTGTGGGAGAGTGTATGAGAGAGGGGTGCTGGAGGCCTGTCGACTGCCATTTGGTGTGTCCCTTTGTGAGGAAGGTCTGTTTGCCTGAGGTTGATGGCTGGGCCCGCCTTCGGCTGTGGCTGCTGAGAGGTGCCGGCTGGGAGGTTTTGTATTGCAAGGTGTAGTCGACCCACGCGGTCAGCGTAAGAACGAGACGAGACGCGGAGATAACATCTGGTGGAGATCGCCAGCAGCGGGAGCCCGGAGGTCCGTGTTCCTGGCGAGTCTCCCCCCCGTGATGCCGGGTTCCTGGGCACCTTTATTGCTACCTCTATCGGGGCGTAGGAGGGAGGACCGGGGGGAGTTCCGGGAGAGCGGGAGGCGGGAGGTCGGGAGATCATCATGTGATGCATGATCTCACCTGGCTACGCGGCGGAGAGGAGCCGCAGCTGCCTGAGCCTAATCCTCACCTGGGGCAAGACCCATTGTCCCTGCGCCCGGTGATTGAGCCAGATAGTCCATGACCCGTGACTCATAGGGGGATGAGGGAGGGGGCGCGGTGCGACCAGAAGGCCGTGGGTCCGTTGGCGTCCCAACGTTCTACCACGGTGCTGCTGGGTCAGCAGTGCATTACTACATCTCCTCCTCTTTTTACATTTGTGAAAAGGGGACCCAAATGCTAAGAGGCAGCTTAAAGGGACGCTTTGTCTCCTCCTCGGCCACCTGGTCAAGCTGACCGAGCTGCTTGTGTAACATTAGAACTTGGCTATGCGGGGTAAGGGAAATTCGAGGCTTCTACACACGCTACAGGCAATATTAGATACACATTGAATCCAAAACAAGATCCGATAACAAGGCACACAATTAAACCAATGCAGAGCTGTACAATAGCACTCAACCATCCTCCCGGCAGCCAGCTCCAGAGGGCTGACCACCAATGGGGCAAAACATCATATTTCAGATTAGATACAACTTCTTGCAGCTCACGTGACTTTCATATGAATCAATTGGGAATTATCAGAAAGATTAAAACAACACATATTATGTACATTCTCACAACCTTGGTGATGTAATAACAATAAGTAATCAATAGCTGCACGATTGTTCAGGGTCGCTGGACGAAAGTTCCTGCTGCTCGGAGGCCAGGGCATCCAGAGCGGTGGAGAGTAGAGTTGATGGACTTCAAGAAGGGCGCAGGCCAGCCGCCAATAGTCTTAGCATTGTAAGAAGCGAGTCCGGGACTCCCACTCAGGGAAGTCGCGAGGGAGACGAACTCCGCTGAGAGGGCGACCGTCCGACAGGAGGGGTCGGGGCAGAGCGGAGCGGGCGGCGGCGTAAGGCCCGGGCTCCGGGTGGAGCCTGGGGTAGGACGCGATGGTGAGGCGACTGAGGCAACAAATAGTTCGCAGAGAGTCGGAAGAATGTAATTAAACGCTTCTCTCCCGCAGGTCCAGAACCAGCCCTGGGGAGCAGGATGCTTCCGAACACGGGGAATGTCCTCCATGTGTGCAGTTCCAATTGGCCGAGCCGCGTGAATGGGCCCGGTCGGTTCCCGCTTGGCTGGCGCCGGTAATGCGGCGAGGTGTTAGATTCGTGGTTAGCGACAGTCCGGTGACAAGGGAGAGAGCACCAGCCGGAGGGTTTGGACGACGGGTCCCCAGTCGGCCATAGAGTACCTGATGGATGAGGCGCCTTCATGAAGGGCTTAGCCCAGACTCCGCTAGGAAGTCTCCGGCTTTGCAGACGGGAGCAGGCAGGAGCTTAGCAGGCCCACTTGCGGGTACTGGCCCAGGCAGAAAGATGAGACGCTGGCAGCGGCAGCAAACTGCTCCCAGATGTTGGTCTGGTGAAAGCTCGTCAGGGTGGCCGATCGCCATCGGCAGGAGGCAGCAGAGCAAGGATGGTGGCCGCCGAGTTGGCGGTGATGATCGCAAAGAGAGCGGCACAGAGGTTCTCGGGTGTCTCGGGGTGGTTCCTGCTTACGCAGCAGCTCTAGGGCTTGGCTGTGGTCAGCCTTGACGCCTCCCAGGTCATTCGGTCTTTGGGCGTTACACGGCGTTCCTGTTGAGACCGGCTGGGCGGGATCCTTTAGAGAGATGGGTTCCATCTCCGGGATGGGGTTGGTTTCCTCCTGGCGCCATTCCATGGGTTGGCCTGTCATGGCTTAATCGGAGTCCACAGGGACCTGTAGGAAGAGGGACTGAAACACACCCCTTTCCCCAGGTTATAATGGTCCCGCCCCAGGCTCAGTTCTAGAGCCGATGGCGGAGATCAGGATCGGTTTTTGTTTGAGTTAGGGTTTAGAGTTTAATATAAGAAGGCTTGCTTTTGCAGCCTGTGAAGGTTGCTTTAAAGCAACTCTACTGGGGTCAGCCTCTACCTCTTTCTTTAATTGTTTGACAGGGAGGGCAGGAGGTGGCGACCCTGGTGGGAATTGGCTTGCGTCATCAGGGTGCTGCCAAGGCGAGGGTCCGAGCCTCGAGGGGAGGGAACAGGCGAAGTCCTGGGGATTGTGGGTATGCATGCTTAATCAGCAACACAAAGGGGGGCTTTGGAAGCCTCTTTTGGGGATGTGGGTGCATCCGGGAATGAAGCAATCAGGCGATTAGAGGCAGATTCCTCGCACACAAAGGAAAAAGGGGGTTTCTTTGCAAGGGAGTTGCACTTACCGCGGACCTTGGTGGCTAATGCAGGAAGGCTGGAGTGGCGCCAAATTTGTGGATCGAATTATCTTGGGGAATTGTCAGTCACCGGTGACCGCCTCTAGGGCGAGCTAGCTGAGCCTGGCCTTTTAACGTGGTAATTGATAAAGCGTTGGCAGCCATGCAACTCCAAACGGGTTTGGGTATTAGGGGCGCGGCAGCCCTTTTAAACTGGGGCCTGTCCTGACACAGTGCTGCGTATCAGGACGGGCCCAGATTTTAATCCAGGGAGGGCCAGTCAGTTAATTGGCCCTCCCGCCTCTACTGGTCAAAACAGAAAGAGAAGAGGAGGAGAGGGAAACAGTTTTCACGGAAATTAGGAAGTAATTCTCGAAGGCACGATTGGGATCAATGATCTGTGACGCTCTTTACCCATCCCAGACCAGAGTCGCTTTTAACCTGACTCATGAGGTCCCTTCCCCAGAGATTGACATGGATGTCTAAAACGATGGGCGACTGTGAGCTGCCGCCAAGTCCTGGGCTGTTGACCGTGAGCGGCTGGATGCCCGGCCTTCGCCGGTCTGTCTCCCCACCCCCCAGATGTGCGCGGCAAGCCTCGGTCAAGCCACTGGTCGGGCCACTCGGCTGCTCTGATGACGGTAACATCAGCGCCGGTGTGTCCACCAGGCCCCGAACATGCACCCTTCTACATGCAGCTCCAGGTACAGCTACGGAGCTCCTGAGTAGGCGCCTCCACCGCTGCATCGTGGTGTAGGCTCTATGTTGGCTGCTTGGGCTTGTAGCCTTTATTGGGTCGCAGCGGGCAGCGCATGGGGCAAGAGAATCAACTGAGCGAGCTGGCTCCGCAGGCAACTCTTGTGGGATGTTTGTCCAGACTTTGGAGATGGATGGGTCCTGGTGCGTGGAGTCGATCACTCCGGGACGGCGAACAGTCCCTGTTCAGCGCAGAGGCCGGGCAGCACCAGCCCAATAGTCCCGGTAGGATGGGCCTGGCCATACTGGGTTGGGGCGACAAGAACCTCGTGGGGAACTTAAAGGAGATGGGCTGGGTGCATGCGAGCCGGAGATGCCACGAAGGGGGTGGTTTTGGCGGGCCTTGGTGTTTGGGTCTGCTCTAGTATTCTCCTCCTTGGTCCTTGGCTGGGAGACTCGGCGGGAGTTTCCCGACGGGCAGTCGCTTCTCCAGTGGAAGCCTTTCTGGCAACGGGCACCGGGTTTTAGGTGGCCTTCCTCCTCCTGGGAGGACCCTCCTCCGCCGGGTTGTAGGCCCCCACTGGGCTGCCTACACTCCTTCTGCGCGTCCGGTTCGCCGAAAGTTAAAGCAGTCATCCTGAGGCTGCCTCCCGCCGCGGGAGAGTGCTGCGGCGAGGAGGCTAGCTTTGGTGGGCGGAGGACCGATGTCCTGGCAAGCTTTGAGCATGTCGGCCAGTTCAGGATTTTTACCCAGGCCCGCGATTGCCCTGGCGGGCACTGCGGAAGCGTTCTCTTTGGCGAGGCGATGAGGAGCTTCGCTTTTGGGCCTCTTTCGCCATCTACCTGCCTCTTGAGCTTCCTGGAGCCTGTTCACAAATTCGCACATAGGGCTCTTGGGGTTTTTGCGGATGGAGGAGAATCTGTGCTGGCTGGCGGCATTGGGGACTTTGACAAATGCCTTTGAGAAGACTCAGAAGGCGACCGTAAGGGTGGCCTCAGGCAGGACAATCTGATCGTTGGGGTTATCATGAAACCGTAAAGCTGAGCGGCTGTGTAGGCACCGCCGAGGCCGCCCCTGCTGATGCATTGCTGGCGAAACTCGCTCCCCAGATCACAAATTGTGCAGGGCTCCAGGGAGCACGCAGGTGGTTTTCAACGGCCCCGAACCATTAGGTGATTCCCGCGATTGCCTCCAGCATGCCTCTCACGCAGGGGCTAGTGATTCCTACGTCTCGACAAGCAGAGTTTCCAGTGAGGATGTTATAGTTTAAAGGGCGCATTTCGACAACCGCCCGAATGACGCCACCCTCCCTTCAGTATCTCAGTAATGGACGGGGCACAATGCAAGAATATCGGCATCGTTTTTCCCGCCAGGTTTTCAGATCGCGGTTATCGTCGCTCTGGCGAGAAGAAACCGGAAGCCATTACGGCGTAGTGGCTTGCAATTGCGGAGAAAAGGGCGGCTGAGTCAGCGGAGAGTTTGAGGTGGGTGAAGGAGCAGTAAAGGAGGACAGGCGTCCAATTTAGTGGATAGAGAAAATTCCGGGGTTGAAATTGAAGGTGAAAGATCGAAAGGAGGCCTACAGCAAGCGGTTTCATAGGTCTGCAGGCTGATGGCTACAAAACATTGCCTCCATCGTCAGTAGCAGCGACATCGGCTACGAGGGCTCTGTGCCAAGAGCGCCCGATGTTTTCCCAGTCCTTAAGATTCAAATGTCCCCCCCTCTGGGTACCATGGACACTGAGCTTCAATCTCTCTCAACCAATTTTAAGCAGCTCCCTTCTCTTTACGGGACCCTGCCGCATTTCGCTAACGCCAGTTCGCCAACGTGCTTGTCATAAGCCTCCTGCTTTTGCAAGCTCCCATACTCACCGTGTTCCGTCCGGACGAGAGAGTGTCCTAGGACGCTGCGTGTCTCTGGATGCCGATCCAGAGGACAGGCGTATACCGGGAACG
The DNA here is from genome assembly GCF_021028975.2 of Sphaerodactylus townsendi. Lineage (NCBI taxonomy): Eukaryota > Metazoa > Chordata > Lepidosauria > Squamata > Sphaerodactylidae > Sphaerodactylus > Sphaerodactylus townsendi. The sequence goes on from NC_059428.1 coordinate 139,573,189, forward strand.
GTGGTCCCTGGATCGCGCCGATCCAGCCGGACTTCGTATCGCCCTTCCCCAGGCGACGGTGAGCAGGGTGGAGGTTCGAGGGATTCCCGGTTTCGCACCAGCTTGTAGTCGACTCCACGCTGTCAGCGTAAGAACGGTGACGACGCCAGATAACATCTGGTGGAGATCGCCAGCAGCGGGAGCCCGGAGGTCCGCGTTCCTGGCGAAGTCTCCCGCGATGCCCGGTTCCTGGCACCTTTATTGTTACTCTATCGGGCGGTAGAGGGAGGACCGGGAGTTCCGGGAGAGCCGGAGGGCGGGAGGTCGGAGATATCATGATGCATGATCTCACCTGGTTTGAGGAGCAGGAAGCGCCTGATCTCTTTTCACCTGGGGGCAAGACCATTGTCCCTGCGCCCGGTGATTGAGCAAGATAGTCCATGACCCGTGACTCATAGGGGGATGAGGAGTGGGGGTGCGGTGCGACCAGAAGGCCGTGGGTCCGTTGGCGTCCCAACGTTCTACCACGGTGCTGCTGGGTCAGCAGTGCATTACTACAGCAAGGTTCCTGCTGGCCAAAGGTACGAACTAAAAGGGGAGATTTAAAGGATTCTTGGCCTAGTTCAGAGACTTTCACATTGCTGCTTAAGCAGACACTTGGTCACATCTGAAAGTCATGGATTAGAAGGTGATCTTAGATTGGAAAACCAACAGGCATTTATGGGTGAGTTTAGTGGGAGACCTTTGGGGGGGGGGGATGTAGTAATGCACTGCTGACCCAGCAGCGCCGTGGTAGAACGTTGGGACGCCAACGGACCTACGGCCTTCTGGTCACACCGCACCCCCACTCCTCATCCCCCTATGAGTCACGGGTCATGAACTGTCTGGCTCAGTCACCGGGCGCAGGGACAATGGTCTTGCCCCCAGGTGAGATTAGGCTCAGACGCTTACGCTCCTCTCCGCACGTAGCCAGGTGAGATCATGCATCACATGATGATCTCCAGGTCTCCCGGTCTCCCGCTCATCTCCCTACCCACCTCCTTTACAATGAAACCCTAATAAAGGGTGCCAGAGACCAGCACAGGGCAGAGTTGTCAGGATCACGAATCCCGCTATTTCCTGTTAAGTTGACGCTTCCACCAGATGAAACCTCCTCCGCTGCCTCGCCTCTTTATTCCTTAGCTTATTTACTCCTGCGGGATGACTACAAGCTGGTGTCAAACCCGGGAATCCTCGAACCTCCACCCTGCTCACCGCCGCCTGGGAAGGGCCGTGCCGAAGTCCGCTGGATCGGGCGCATCCAGGGACCTCACCGCTTCGTATCGCTTCGTCCTCTGGATCGGCGATTCAGAGACACGCTGGCCCTAGGACACTCTTCTCGTCCGACGGAACACCGTGAGTATGGGGAGCTTGCAAAAGCAGGGCTTATGACAAGCACGCTGACGAAGCTGAAAGCTGCTAGCTTAAAATGCGCAGGGTCCCCCAGAAGAGAAGGAGCTGCGCAAATTGGTTGAGGAGATTTGAAGCTCAGTGTCCATGGTACCCAGAGGGGACATTGAATCTTAAGGACTGGAAAACATCGGGCGACTCTTCGGCATATTCGCTACGATGTCACTAAGCTACTGATCGGAGACAATGTTATGTCGCCATCAGCCTGCAGACCTATGGCTCCCTTTGCTGTAGGTCACTCCTTCGATCTTTCACCTTCAATTTCAACCCCGAATTTTCTCTATCCGCCAAATTGGACTGTCCTCCTTCTGCCCCCCCTTGCCTTCACTCCACTTCACTTCTCCTGCTGCTCAGCCGCCTCCCCTTGCTCACTTTCATTTTCCAAAGCCATCAAGACTCAATAGCCTTTAATGAATGGCGCTGGTTTTCAAAACTTTAGATGCATTAGCCACGATCTGCAAAGGAAAGAACCTCTGACGGAAGACGATGCCGACATTCTCGCATTGTGCCCCGGCCCATTTCACAGATACCGAGGGGAGGATGGCTATTCCCATGGTTGTCGAAAGCAATCGCCTCCTTAAGCTATAACATCCTCACTGAGCTCCGCAGCCATGCCACGGAGTCACCAGCCCCTATGTGAGAGGCATGCTAGAGGCGGTCATGTAGGAATCACTTAATGGTTCCGACTCCACTGGAAGACCACCTTCCGCGAGATGCTCCTGAGCCCTGCACACGGATCTCGGGAGAGCGAAGTTCACCAGCAATGCTTTAGCAGGGCAGGCCGCCGGGCGCCTCTGGCTAATCACCGCCAAGACATTGCTTTACGCTCTCGATGCCTTCAGTAACCCCAACAATCAGATTGTCCTGCCGCGGCCACCCCTACGGTCGCCTCTCTGAATGCTCTACAAGCGCTTTTGAAAGTCCCCAATACCGACAGCCAACCCAAAGTTTTCTAGCACCCGGCAGAAGCCTCAAGAGCCTCTATGCTGAGTTTGTGAACAGGCTCCAGGAGGCCCCTCAAGAGGCAGGTTGACAACGAGGGAGGCCCAGGGCTAACTCCTTACGCCTTTGCCAAGGAGAACGCCCGCTGAGTGCCGCAAAGCCATCACAGGCCTAGGAAGGGTTCCCGAGCTGGCCGACATGCTCAAAGCTTGCCAGGGATATCGGTCTTTCGCCCCATCAAGCCAGCCTTCTAGTCACCGCCTCCGGGCTGCCATGAGACAGCCCCGAGACGCAGTGTCTCAATTGCAAACCAGGACATTTCCTCGAGGAATTGTGAAGCTGCCCATGGGGCCTACAACCCTGACGGAGGAGGGTCTTCTCCCAGAGGGCTTAAGGCCCCCAGGAAAGTTCCAAGTAAGACCGGCGCCTCCCAATGCCCTGGGGAGTCTCGCACTGGCACACCATCTCCACAGCCCGGAACCAAGATCCGCACCTCAAACCCTTCCCCCGGAGCTTCCCCATGAGATCTTCGCTGCCCCAGCTCAGTATAGTGATCCCATCCCCACGGAGACCATTGGGCTGGTCTTGCCAGCTTGCTCCCTCCCCCCCTACGCCTATACTTCCTGCTCTGCTAACCCTCTTTCTACTTCCAAAGTCACCATGCTCTCCTCGGCCAGTGCCCCAGAGTGGTACACATTTCAAAAATCTCTGCAGAGTCCACAGTCACTGAATTGCACAGAAGGAAATGCTGGACGGAAGAGAACGCCAACATTCTGGCACTATGCCCAGTCCGGCCTCATTATCCAAGAGGACTGCTGCTTTGAACCCTCCTTAGAATGCCCCATAGCCAATGTGCAGGACACGGAGGCATGGAAAGGGGAAGATGCTCAGACAATGGCCTTAAGCCAAAAGTCCTTCGTGTGGAAGAAGAAGCCCCTTGGCCCTCTCCAGCTGTAAGGTTCAAACCAGATCTCATAGCCTCTGAGCCTGTGCAAAGCCCTAAGCTCAAAGCTCCCAGTGGCAGCAAAATCGCCAGCACCTCAGAGAGAGCAAAATCTCAAATCAGAGTTGCAATCCTCCTCGCTACTTTATATGTGCTCTGTATGCCTATGTATGTTCTGTATGTCTTGCCCCTTTCAAGAGACCCCCAAAGTTTTCCCCTCATAGGGATTTTCCATTGCTTCTAAGCTATGCTCTTGTGCTTCAATTAATGTTTTTTCTCCTTCTGATTATGTGTGCCAATGCCTTGAAAGGCTTCATTACAGCATCCGCTTTTAAACGTGGATACACAGCTCGTATGCTCCTGTGATACCGATGGGACCTGCTTCAAGCCTCCATCTTAGTTTAAACCTTCAAAACTTTTCTTCAAACCTCTCCTTGAGAACCTTTTCCTTCGGGCCCATCTGATGCCTACACTGCCACATTGGCGCATAAAGTTTACATATGAAGCCAAAATCATTCTCATGTTCCCACATTCTCTGCTGAGCCCCTGGCTAGTCACAGTGCCAAGGGGGGTCTCTCAGCCACACCTATCTTAGCACACAGCCTCCGGCCAGGAAGGTAGGAAGTAGCTCAAACTGCCAAAGTCCCTCTTCCTCTTTACGGGAGGGAGGAAGGTAGAGCTGACTTCCAAACCCCTTTCCCCTTTCTGCACACCCTCCCTCTTTCTAATGGGCTGACGCACTCCCACCTCTAGATCTAGGATCTGATAAAGGGTTTTTGCAAACCCTCTCAATTTGCTCCTGTGATCAAACCTCAAGCCCAGGAACTGTTTCTTTGCATCTTCTCTATATCTTTTCTCTATAGATGCTATATTACTTTATATGACTATAATTGTGAATTGTTCAAGTTGCTTGTGCAAAAAACCCACACCTTAGACGGGTGATTGGGATTGTTTTACAAACAAACATCCGACCTGGATATGACCTCTCCCTTTCCTCCTAAGCCTTCGGCACCTCCTCGCCTTGTATCTCTTAACGCCTTTGAATGTTGCAAGTGATCACTAGTCGGAATGGGCCAATCCGCGCTCTAACGAAAAGCTTGGCCAAAACAACGAAAAGAAAGGGGAGTAGTCTCCTCTATCGGACTCCAATCAAGGTCCCTATCCAGCAGACCATATCCAAAGTACTCTTCTCTATTCTCTATCTATCAAAATTCACCCCCCCCCCCCCCACCTGTAGGGCTCAGCTGGGCTTTCCATCGCCATCTAGTAAGTGACTAACTCAGCCAGCACGCGAAAACCCCTGGGGAAAAAAAGCTGCTGCTTGTCTTTTCTCTTCCATACAGGAGTCCAGCTCGCCATGCCAGGCCAGCCCCTATCCCCGAGATGGAGCGGGCCTCCTGGAGGATCCTCGACCCCGGCCAGCTTCTGTCGTGAGAGGGGTCTGATGTGCCCCCCCAGCCTGGGCCGAGATGGGAGTGGGACTTCTGGAGCCAGCACACCCATTCTCCTTCCACAAGTGATCACAGCTCCCCGCTGGGGCCACCCCTGGGGAACGGGCAAGGTGCCTGGGCCAGCTGTGGCTCAGGAGGTTGGATGCCGCTGCGGTTGCTGCTCCTCATCATCTACAATCGCCATTCCCTCTCTCCCTCTCTCTGTCAGCCTCCCCTGGCTGAAGCTTGGAGTTGCAGCCAGGGACATTCCCTGATAGATTAACCCCTTGGAACTCTCCGCCACTTCTCAGTCAGCTTTGAATATTGTTGGAACACGCCTTTCTCTCGACACAACCTTGCTCGTGGAGAATCACTCGAACCTGCAATGCTAAAGACTATCAGTAGCTCTCCTCACGCCTTTGGAGAAATCCATGGACTTCTAACGCACATCAGCTCTGTAGCTTTGGTAGTCAAACAGCAAGAGCCATGCATTGACAATTATGCAACCATCGGGTTGCCTTCTCCTTCCGTACATACATCATCCAGCGCCTCCATGTATCGCTTTTAGCCATGTTTTATTGCTTACTGTGAACCAACTATTGCTGAAGTTATTGCATGCCTTTAATTTTTAGAAGTTAAGGTGTTATTTGTTGTTGCTGCATTTCCGCCTCCCCTGTGTTCAAGCTGCCGGAACTCTCTTGCTACCGCTTCTCACCATTATCAATTCTGCCTCAGGCTTCACTCCTCGAAGCCTGGGCACAGCACAGCCACCGGGCCTCCGCGCTTCCTCGACCCCCCCCGCCGGAGATGACGCTGCTCTAGCTAAGGCTAGTGAGTGTGTTTCCCTCGCGAATCCCCTTCTGTGGGAGTCCCCCCGGACTTGTTTCCCTGTAACACCAAGACTATTGGCAATCGGCTTGGCCTGTGCCCCTCATGCTAAGTCCATCAACTCCACCTCCATTGCTCTGATGCCCTGGCCTCCGGAAAGCAGCAGGAACTTCGGGCAGTTTTAATTTTAGATAATCGTGTGGCAGCCATTGACATTATTTGTTGTTATTGCATCACCACAGGGTTGTGAGAATGTACATTATGTGTGTTGTTTTAATCTTCCTGATAATTCCCAGTTGATCCATATGAAAGTAATGCGTGAGCTGCAAGTAGAAGTTGTATCTAATCTGGAAATATGATGTTTTGCTCCCCATTGGTGGTCAGCCCCTCTGAGCTGGCACATGCCGGGAGTGGATGGTTAAAATGCTACTGTGCAGCTCTGCATTGGTTTAATTGTGTGCCTCGTGCTATCGGATCTTGCTTCTGCCTTTTCAGTGTGTGTCTAATATTGCCCCGTAACGGTGTAAGAAGCCCCTCCCGAATTTCCCCTTACCGCGCAAAACTAAAGTTCTAATGTTACACAAGCAGCTCGGGTCAGCTTGACCAGACGGGCGTGAGTGAGACAAGCCGCCCCTTTAAATCACCCCTTAGCATTTCGGGTCCCCTTCTTCTAAAATGTAAAAAGGAGGAGATGTAGTAATGCACTACTGACCCAGCAGCCAGTGCGGGTAGAACGGGTTGGGATCGCCTAACGGACTCCACGGCCTTCTGGTCGCGACCGGCACTCCCCCACCTCATCCCCCCCTGCGAGTCACTGGGTCATGAACTGTCTGGTTTAGTCACTGGGCGCATGGGACAATGGTCTTGCCCCCCAGGTGAGGATTAGGCTCAGACGCCACGCTTCCTTCTCCAAGACGTAGGCCAGGTGAGATCATGCATCACATGATGATCTCCAGGTCTCCCGGTCTCCCGCTCATCTCCCTACCCACCTCCTTTACACGCCCACAATGAAACCCTAATAAAAGGTGCCAGAGACCAGCACAGGGCAGAGTGCTGTCAGGATCACTCAAAACTCAAGGCTTCCTCTGTTAAGCTGGACGCTTCCTCCACCAGATGAAACTCCTCCTCCGCTCCTCTCGGCCTATTCCTTAGCTGTAATGACTCCCAAGTGGGATGACTACAGGGGGAGGCCCAGATTTCAGTTTCAATACCTAGCATGGTGTAGTGGTTAAGAGCAGGTGTACTCTGATCCAGGGAACCCGGTTTGATTCCCTGCTCTGCCACCTGAACTGTGGAGGCTTATCTGGTGAAGTAGATTAGCCTGTGCACTCTAATGCATGCCCGCTGGGGGACCTTGGGCTAGTCACAGTTCTTTGGAGCTCTCTCAGCCCCTCCTACCTCACAGGGTGTTTGTTATGGGGGGGAAGGGAAAGGAGATTGTAAACCCCTTTGAGTCTCCTTACAGGAGAGAAAAGGGGGATATAAATCCAAACTCTTCTTCTTCTTATGACTACTGAATATGGATAGTGAGGGAGTTGCTGCTGTCACCTCTAAGCCTGTGATATGTTTTGTTTTTTTGCTGGAAATTGTGGATAGGTACACCTGCAGCAAATGTAAATTGGTTGCTATCCTTATTCAGTTGGAAGAGACAGTCCAGCCACCTGAGACACAGGTATCTGCTCTTCCTCACATCAGGAAGAACAAAGATTTCTTGGACAGAGTGGAGCAGACTGTTATGGATGAGGAACAGACAGGGAATGTTTCTGAGGAGGGCAGTGCCCAAACATGGGAGGTGGACATTTGGAAGAATGTGACATATAGAAGCAGAAGGACCAGAGATCATTCTGTGAGTTTAAAGCTACAAAATTGACGTGAAGTTCTTTCCCTTAGTGATAACAAGGAACAGGCCCATGAGCATCAGAGTCAGTCCTCAGAGACTATTGTAACCCTACCCTTCACACCCTGCCTTATTGAAATATGGATTTTATATGATTTTATACTATATGTATTGGCAAATATCAGCAACCCTGTGTGTGTAGCAGAGTGTCCCGAAGCAAAAACAGGCCAAGTAAAACCTGTTTGCCAAATTAAATCACTGAATGAGTTATTCCAGTCAGCTGAGACTGGAAGCCTCGAGGACATGTTTCTTGATTACTGCACCCAGCAAAGGTTGTTGCAATACAAAGGGACCATGGCCCACCTTGCCACAAGCTTTCCTGTCTGATCGCCTTTTAGCAACCATTAACGTTTACTAAGTGCTTCCCTCTTGTCAAACTCATGCCTCAGCCAAATTTACATGACACACCTAAGACAGGGACTCCAAAAAGGAGTTCTGTGTAAGGCCACCCAAGGCTATCTCTGATCCGATCACAAAACCATTGGCTCTGTTATCCCGGTACTTAGAAAAGAGTAGATGAGCTATTAATTAGCTCAAACCAGCAATCCCAGCATGGAAATCCCAAAAGATCCAGAAAAACGAAACTGAAACTTTTTTTTACTTAGTCTCCTCACTCTACCCAAGCAAAAGGGTATAAAAATACTGTGCACCCTAGTCTCAGGGCTCTTTACTGGTTAAACCTCCCTTGGTATAGTTGGTTTGAGACACGATATATTGTCCTTTGCCTGGATTTCTATGCTGGCGTAGGAATCCTTGCCTTCTCCAAGATCTTCTCTGCAGAATTTAGGTAACATATAAGTCCCCTGCTCCCTCTCCCAACTTTATCATCCAAACCTATCCCTCTCCTCCCTTTTTATATCACTTAGGAACTGTGTGTATGCTTCTCCATATCTTACTGTGTGATTGTTTGCAACCAAAATTTATATAAAAGTATTTTAAACTACAATTTGGTCTCTTATGCATTCTCTGTAGAACATTTCAAAAGCCAATTCTGGTATAGCTGTCTAAAAGATCCCACCTAGCTTGCCTCTCGCACTGCCAAGCTGAGTTATTCCCCATTGCTACTTCAGAAATATATTTGTACTGTTAAGCTAGGTAACAATATGCAGGTGGCCTTGGAAGATTCATGTTAGGTCTTGGACCCTGCAGCAATAAATGGACTCTCCGTTGTTGATCAGCAGCTGTCACGGGGTGGCCACAAAGGAGGCATGAGGCAAGGTGTATTGAACACTCACAGCTTTACTTTACATAAGATAGGCAAAGAAACTCACAAAAGCTCACCGCTCCATTGGTGCAACTGGGTCCACTCAAACTAAGTCCACAAGCCCCAGTGCAGTAAAGTCCATACAGAGCAAGTCCACAAGTTCAGCAAAGGTCATACAAGGAATCAGTTCAGCAAAGTCCATAAACAGAGTTGTAATCCAGAAGGCAGGTCTAACACACAGTTCAGAGCAGGGCAGCCATCAAAGTGAGCTGTTGTCTGCAATGGCGTGAAGCAGCAACCAGACCTTTTCATCCATGTGGGACTGATCGCCATGCTTCAGGGAGCCGAGTCTATGAGCACTTATATCTTGCTTAGGGAGCCGAGTCTGTGAGCAATCACATTTTGCAAGCTGCCAGTCTGGCTGATCACGGTCGCTCTGTCAGGTCCTGCCGCAGCTGTTGCCGGCACTGCTCTAGCAGGGTAGAGGAACCAGGAGGGCTGCAAGCTGGGGGTGGGGGGGCTGGAGGTGAGTGCTGGGACTGTTCTGGGGGTGCTTGCTGTGCTGGTCCTGGTTCTGTAAGGCCATCAGAGGCCAGTGTGGCCGCAGCTGGTTCCTCATCCTCCAATGAGTCACTGCTGCCAGGTCTGGCTTCCAGGGTCTCACCTTTGTTGGAGTCAAAAGACCGGCATGACAGGCCATCATCCTCACTGTCAGACACAGGGAACAGGTCCTGAGAGCAGCATTTATTGATCAAAAGCACTGAGTTGGACAAAGCCAGTTCTGGGGAACCTGGCTTTTGCTACCCCCTTTATTCTGGTGTTAATCCCCCCTCCCCTTTTCCCAAGGAATGTGAAAAAGAGTTAGTTTGGGAGCAGAAATGCCCCTAGGTTGGTGATAGAGATAAAGCCACCTGGCCTCCTGCCCCCATAGGACAACAGAAACAATGCCATTTCCCATGATACAAAAATGTCAGGGGAAAGTCCAGTTATTTACTTGGCGTGTGAAGCCATAAAGCAAAGATCAAGGAAAGAACGGCAGTGATAACATATAAGAAGAGAAGAAGAAGAGTTTGGATTTATATCCCCCCTTTCTCTCCTATAGGAGACTCAAAGGGGCTTACAATCTCCTTGCCCTTCCCCCCTCACAACAAACACCCTGTGAGATAGGTGGGGCTGAGAGAGCTCCGGAAAGCTGTGACTAGCCCAAGGTCACCCAGCTGGCGTGCGTTGGAGTGCATAGGCTAATCTGAATTCCCCAGATAAGCCTCCACAACTCTAGCAGACTAATTACATATATCTTGTAGCATATACATTGAGCTAGGAATGCATCTTACTCAGCTAGATAGAATCCCCCTGACATTTCACCACATGGAATGGCCCCTGCCAATCCTCAGAGGAGACATATGTTGGTAGTAGGGGACTCCCTGCTGAGGGAGCAGAAGCATTGATTTGCAGGCCTCGAGTGGGGTGCTGTCCCCCTGCAGTGAAAAATCCATGATGTAACAGAGACACTGACAAAACTCATCAAGCCCATTGACTGTTATCCCTTCTTTTTGGTCCACAAGATGAACCAATGACGCCAGAAGACATAGCTTTCAGATATTACAAAGGATTATGGGGCTCTAGGTAGGGAGCTGAAGGAGCTTGACGCACAGGTTGTCATCTCGTCAATCCTGCCAGTTGAAGGAGAGAATAGTGGAGGTGAATAACTGGCTTTGCAGAAGGTGCCACCGAGAATGTTTTGACTTCTTGGACCATGGTCCAAGGTTTTATGAAGATGGACTTCTGGTGAAGGAAAGGTTGCACCCAGTGGTGGGATCCAAAAATTTTAGTAACAGGTTCCCATGGTGGTGGGATTCAAACTGTGGCGTAGTGCCAATGGGGCTGGCCGGGGCACAATGGGGGCGTGGCCGGACATTTCGGGGGTGGGCCATTCCTAGGCGGGGCTGTGGCAAGGATGCAGCCGCTGTGCCGGGTGGGAAACGAATGCACGCAGGCGCAGGCTGCCACGCACGCTGGTGCACCTCCTGCTGGACTGCTTCAAGTTCTGGGCGCTACTGCTGAGAGGAGGGGCGTAACTAAGGCAAAAATCACGTGGCAAAATCCCCAATTAGTAACCCCCTCTCGGCACACACAAATAATTAGTAACCTACTCTCGGGAACCTGTGAGAACCTGCTGGATCCCACCTCTGGTTGTACCTCATGACAGTTGGCAGAAACATTTTTGCTAGATGACTGTCAAACCTGATCAGGAGGGCTTTAAACTGAGTTATATTGGGGAGGGAGAAAGTATTCTTGAGGGCAGGACAGAGCATAGAAAATAAAGAAGATTAACTCAAACTCTTAACACTGCATAGCAAATATTATATAATAGGCACCATGGATACTTGGTGGGATGAGTCTCATGACTGGAATGTAATAATTGAGGGGTCAAACTGATTTTAGAGAAAAAGACCAAACAGGAGAGGAAGAGGGGTAGCACTAGATGTCAGGGATGATTATACCTGTGAGCAGGTCCATGAGTTAAATCCTAGAAGCCAGGTTGAAATCATCTGGATAAAAATTAAGGGTGAGAGAAACAACAGCCAGACTGAAGACTCAGATGATGCCTTCCTGGAACAGATGACCAAACTTTCAGAAAGGAAAGATGTAGTAGTAATGGGAGGTTTCAATTATTCAGATATTTGTTGGGAGTCAAACTCTTCCATGACAATCAGGTCCAACAAATTCCTCACTTGCCTTGCAGATAATTTCATGATCCAGAAGATGGAAGAGGCAACAAGGGAGCGGCTGTTTTAGATCTGATCCTAACCGGAAGTGACAACCTGGTGGTTAATGGGGTGGAAGGGGTGGGATCCTTAGGTGGGAATGACTTTGTTCTCATGGGGTTTGTTATACAGTAGAAAGGGGATGCCAAGTGTAATCAGACAAGTAGTCTAGACGTTAAGAAAGCTGTTTTCAGTAAACTGAGGAAACCACTAGGTGTGATCCTGTGGTTAAGAATACTAAAAGAAAAGGGAATGCATGATGAATGGGCGTTTCTTAAAAGGGAGATCTTGAAGGCACAATTTCAAACAGGTCCAACGAGGAGGAAAAGTGGGAGGTGTCCAAACCGGGATGGATGTCTAAAGACCTTTCAACTGAGCTGAGCTGACATATAAGAATGGGGCCATTTAGGAGGCCTCCATCTCCCTGCTTTCCACCAAGGGCAACAACTGGAAGGCCTGGGATGACACAGGAAAACCTTAAGCCTGCACTCCCTGCTCTGCCTCAGTACTGGGCTCTCTTTGGCCCTCAGACACCTATCCTCAGAGTCTTGGCCCACTACCTGCTTCGGATCTCACCTTCACATGCCCCCCACCCCCTAAAGACCTGGACTACTTTTTACTTCAGACCTTACCTGCGACTTACATCCTTGAAAAATTGGCCCACTGCCCACTACAGACCTCACCTTTGACCCCCGTACTCGGACACATGGACTACTATCCAGTGGTGGGATCCAAAAATTTTAGTAACAGGTTCCCATGGTGGTGGGATTCAATCAGTGGCGCAGCGCCAATGGGGCTGGGCAGGGCACGACGGGGGCATGGCTGGGCATTCTGGGGGCGGAGCATTAATAATTTCTCTGTTACTGTAAAAAGCTCTTACTGTAAAAAAAAAAGTTCCTAAATTCCAGCTGGTATCTTTCTGTCCATAATTTAAACTCATTATAGCAAGTCCTATCGTCTACTGCCAACAGAAACAACTACTTCTCCTCTAATTGACAGCTCTGTATCAACACTTAATACTCTCAAATACTTAATTTTGTTTCTAGAAATCAAAAGAAGGATACTTTCCTTAAACAAGGAACTTTGCCATATTTCTAAAACATGTTTTTAAAACAGCCCAACAGGGAGAATTATCCCATTTTCTACCTTGGCTAACCAGCCACATAGGAAACAACAGGACTTTATGATTTTTGGACCTAATGGAATTTCTAACGGAAAAGCAGACCCAATTAGTAACCCCCTCTCGGCAAACACAAATAATTAGTAACCCACTCTTGGGAACTGGTGAGAACCTACTGGATCCCACTTCTGCTACTATCCATTTTGGATCTCACCTTCGGTCCCCATCCTTGGAGACCTGGACCACTGCCCACTTTGGATCTTGCCTGCTGTCCCTGGTACCTGGACACCTGGTACCTGGACACCAGACATGTTCCTTCACTCTGTTGCTGCTGGGGGACTTTCCCAGTCCTCCTGGAGCCCTCACTGGAGTCCATCTGGCGTTGGGTTGCTGGAGCAGACTCCCAAGTGCAGTCTGGGCGGGCTTCCCTCCCCCCAGTGCCTTTCATACGTGGCCAGCCAGCTACCGAACTAAACTTGGCTTCTTGGGAATGCCAGAGAAGTCTGTAGATCTCATCTATTCTGAGCGCAAACCCAGGCCCCCTTTTAGCTTGGTGGGAGGAACTTGAGCTTTTCGGGAGGAATCAGGGCTGTGGCTCATAAACAGCAGTAAGTTTGAAGGGAACCTGTGACCAAGACACGGACGCGGATCTTCACACACCACGTCCAGAAGGACTGGAAGACGCTCAGGATGGTGCTAGGGGCCCCCCAGAGACTTTTGCTCACCGTCCTGATTCTAGTCGGAGTCTGTCTCCAGGGCATCCAACTGCAGCAGGCTGGGCCAGGGGAGCAAAGAAAGCCCTTCTTTGAAAGATTTCGGAGGTTGGAAGAACAGGTGAGCGGTTCTTGCTCCTAAGGGGGGTTCCTCCTGGCTAGGACCTGGGAGGAGATGGTGGGGGGACTTTCTGGGGCTAACATTCAGATTACGAAAATCCAGACTTTTGGAGGTTCTCGTCTTGAAAAGGGGTTTGAATTGAACTCAGATGTTGTATTTACAAGGGATTTGGGGGGGGGAGTTGCTGCCAAGTCAAAGCTGATTTAGGGTGACCCTGTGGGGTTTCCAAGAAAAAAAGTGCCTACCTCTATTGTATTTTGTATTGGTTTCTACGTCGCTGCCGCCCTGAGCCCTGTTGGAAAGGGTGGGATATAAACAAAAGTATAAATAAAATAAATAATCCTGAGCTTCTTCAGTCGCCTGCTGCACAAATACTCACGTGGGCTGACCCTGCTTAGCTTCTGAGAGTGCGGTAGTGTGGATCGGGGCCATTATATGTTGAACAGAGTGAAGCCAGGTGGAAAAATCCAGGCCTCATTTCAAAGTGCATACAAAAAAAACCCCACCAAGTGTGGAATCTTAATTGTTGTGGTGGTGGTGGTTTTAACACAATTCCCACCCTTTTGGTTCCTGCCAACGTATTGCCTGTTGTCGCCTTCCTCCCCCAGGTATTATTTTGGTTGGTCCTTAGCTACATTTGTCAGAATCTTCTCTCACGGTTTCTTGAGATGCCAGCCCTTTCTCAGCCCCCCCCCCTTTTTCCCCATTCATATCTCACACAAGGTGTCCTGATGCAGCTAAATTTCATTTTACACTTTTATGATTTGGTGCTTTAAATTCAAATTTCAGGCCCCTTCCGCACATGCAGAATAATGCGCTTCCAATCCATTTTCGCAACTGTTTGCAAGTGGATTTTGTTCTTCTGCACAGTAAAATCCAGCCGCAAAGTGCATTCAACGTGGATTGGAAGTGCATTATTCTGCATGTACAGAAGGGGGCTCAGTCTGAGGGTCAGTTTGTAGCGTGAGGCCTTAAAACGTGATCTGGCTGTCTGGAATCAACAGGGCAGTGACGCTAGATTCCTCCATATTGAGCCAGCCTGCGTGAAGGGTGTGATGGGTCTGGGTTAAGGAGCTGGGGTTTCCCCCCTTTGGTTGTTGATGTAGCAGTTTGCCTGTACAGAGAGAAAGAGGGGGTCCCTGCTCAGAGGAGCTTACTATAGGCTGACCAGACGTCCCGCTTTTGGCGGGACAGTCCCGCCTTAAAACAATTTGTCCCGCATCCCGTGGGTTTTTTCAAGTGTCCCGATTTTTGGAAGGCTGCCACACTGCTTTCTGGGGTGCAAGGCAGTGCGGCAGCCTCCCGCACGCACAGCCGCAGGAGCGCACTGCCTTCTGGGGCGCTCCCATTTCAACGGGAAGGCAGTGCTCCTGCGGCCGCATACGCACGTGGCCACCCGCCTACCCGCCCATCCCGGTTCACAAAGGTAACCATCTGGTCACCTTAGCTTACAATCTGAACCCCTGCACAAGAGAGTTCCCGAGGGTCGCCATGTTGGTCCACATTAGAAAATTTGGGTCCAGGAGCACCTTAGGGACCAGAAAGATTTATGGCGTATGAACTTCTGAGAATCAAAACTGCCTTGGCCAGAGGTAGATAATGTTGGTAACAACAAAGAACAGGGACAAAGGAGGAGGTGGGCATGAATGGCACAATGGTCTGGATTCTTATGTGTACTTACCAGATGATAAAAGACAGAATGAGCCCAGGTGGAGTAGAACCCTGTGAGACTGGGGACTTCTCCACCGTATGGGCTTTGTGGGCCTGAGGATCACAGTACCAAATCGAGGCACCAGGGGAACAGGAACAGAGGCATGATTGTGTTTTTGTGCTGGGGGGCCGTTTGGCTTTTATGGCATTGACAACTGGAGGGTGGGGGCTAATTGGCTAGTTCCAAACACCAGTAAAAGCGAGAGAGGATATCAAGTGGCCTGGGGCATCTGCCCCCAGAAAACAAAATTGCCAACAAGAACGAACAAATAATGCAGGGCAGCAGTGTGCGTGTGTGTGTGTGTGTGTGTCTGAGAGAGAGAGACAGAGAGACAGAGAGACAGAGAGACAGAGAGAGAGACTCACCTTCTCTAGCAGAAACCGTATAAGAGAGAGTCTGCATCACAGAACTCCCCAAAGGAGAGGCCCCTTCCGCACATGCAGAATAATGCACTTTCAGTCCACTTTCACAGTTGTTTGCAAGTGGATTTTGCTGTCCCGCACAGTAAAATCCAGCTGCACAGTGCACTGAAAGTGGATTGAAAGTGCATTATTCTGCACGTGCGGAAGGGGCCTTAGTTTATTTTCAGGCAGCCAGATAGCAGCTGAGGGTAACATAGATATTTGTTGCCCTGCCAATGCAGGCCTATGCTGGCAATCGAGAACCCGAAGAAGCCTCCCTAGGATACCTGAGTCAAACATAGGGGCATCAGCCACTGGCCAGATGCCTTCAGTCCTGTCACCATCTTCCAAAAGACCGCTTTTGGGGCAGCTGTCTTAGACAGCAGGCCGTTCTGTTGCTCCCTACAAGCCAGTGTGAGCCAACAGTGATGGTGCTATCTAAATTATGTCTGTCCTGCCAGAGGCCATTTTACCCAGGATGACCCATGATCTTCTTTCAACAACCACTTTATGCAGTGGTGAGATCCAAAAATTTTAGTAACAGGTTCCCATGGTGGTGGGATTCAAACTGTGGCGTAGCGCCAATGGGGCTGGGCGAGGCACAACGGGGGTGTGGCCGGGCATTCTGGGGACAGGGCATTGCTGGGCGGGGCTGTGGCAAGGACGCAGCCACTGCGCCGGTCCTTGGGCAGGAAACGAATGCACGCAGGCGCAGGCTGCCACGCACGCTGGTGCACCTCCTGCTAGACTGCTTCAAGTTCTGCGCGCTACTGCTGAGAGGAGGGGCGTAACTAAGGCAAAAATCACGTGGCAAAATCACCAATTAGTAACCCCCTCTCGGCAAACACTAATAATTAGTAACTGACTCTCGGGAACCTGTGAGAACCTGCTGGATCCCACCTCTGTATGCTGACGTGCAATATAGGTGTTTGAATTGGATTGATGAGTCAGAAGTGATGGAAATTCCTTTATGAACCCTGGCGCACGTGACTTGCCTTTCTTCCTTCCCAAGCCAAAAGGCAGCTGGGAGCCGGGGAGTTCCAGTTGTGTAGAATTCCGATGTCACGTTTAGTTTGACCCGAATTATATTTAGGAACGATTTCCAGTTAATGCTAAAAGTAACTTGACTCCTGTTCAATAAAATATCCCTCCCTAAATATAGTTGGGCTAACTCATAAGCTCCAAGAGGCTGGTGGGAAAGCAAAGCCCCACCCCCGTACACGTCCTGATCCAAAATTACTGGAGGCCCATTCACACATGCATATCTGATGTTGTGGATTTGTATATATGGGTTATCCAGTTCGCTCAGATGGAAAAAAGGAATTTGAAGTAAATGGCATGGGGTGTGGGGGGGGGGGGGGCATTCTCTACTTAAATTAATGGAGTATCCACTAACAAGTGGGGTACCATTTGCATGCGCAGGATTTCCCTCCCGGGGCAATTATTTCCCAACATTTGTAGATCCAGTTGATTGTAAGCGACTGGGGGAAAATGCTTCCCTTTATTTTTAAACCCTCACATGGCCACACAACAGCTGGCTGACAGAAGTATACTTTCACTGCAGTGTAATTGTTGCAAGATATATACAACCATTGTGTGTGACCAGTGGTGGGATTCAGCCGGTTTGCACCACCACTTCAGCAGAACCGGCTGTTAAAATGGTGCTTGTAAACAGCCAGTTGTTAAATTATTTGAATCCCACCACCGGAACCGGTTGTTAAATTATTTGAATCCCAATATGTAATGGAACTTTCCTTTCCTTTCCTTTCTCTTGATCTTTATGACTTCACACGTTTGTAGATAAGTAGCTGACTGGCGGTTTACTCCCCGGGGGAAAACGGGACGTGTTTGTTGCCCTGCGGGGGTAGACAAGACAGGTGGCTGGATCTTTCGCTGTCGCTGACCTTGGGGTGCCTGAACTCCAAAATAACTCTTTTCACACATTCTTTGGGGAAATGGAAGGAGGGACTCTCCAGGGATAAAGGGGTCAGCAAAAGCCAGGTCGGGCAGAACTGGTTTTCTCAAGCTGGGTGCTTCGTTGCCTTTCAATAAATGCTACTGATCAAGAATCCAGAGTCTGTTTATTGGCTAACGGTCCAAGACTTAACAGTCTGGGAATTCCCTGTTCAAATCTCACCTCAACCATGAATGGTCCAGGCAGCCTGAGGGAGTTTTACTGTGCTTTGACATTCAAACCAAAAAAAGGTTTTGGGGGGCATTTCCACACAGTGTTGAGCTTCTCTCGTCCCATTTCAAGCCTTCCTCTTTTTTGGCATAGTGGCTGAGAGCAGTGAATTCTAATCTGGAGAACTGGGTTCAATTCCTCACTTTTCCACATGAGTGGGGGACTCTAATCTGGTGAGCTGGTGATCCTGTTCCTCCAGGTGAAGCCTGCTGGGGTGACCTTGGGCCAGTCCTATTTCTCTCCAAACTCTCTCAGCCCCACCTGCCTCATGAGGCGTCTGTTGTGGGAAGAAGAAAGGAGGGAGTCTGTAAGCTGCTTTGAGACTCCTTGCAGGAGAGAAAGGCAGGGTATAAATCCAAACTCCTCCTTTTCTTGTTCCAAACCAGTTAGTTTTGCCAGTCATGTGGACAGAACAGTGCCAGAACGCAGAACAAAGTTAGATGCTTTTTGCCTCTACGCCTTGGCGTGCTTTCCCATGTGAAAGGGGGCAGGCACAGGCACAATTTGATTCCTCGATCACATGCTTGATTTCAAACCGTGTGTGTGTCAAATGCCTTCAAGTTGCTTCCCACTCAAGGCGACCCTGTGAATTAACGTCCTCCCAAACATCCTCTCATTCACAGCCTTGCTGAGATCTTGAAAACTGAGGGTCGGGGCTTCTTTTATAGAGGCAGCCCATCTCCTACTGGGTCTTTTCCTGCTGCCCAGCCTTGCTGGGGGTAAAGTGTAGACAACTGGGCAAGGAAGTAGCAAAGTATCCTATAAATATTGTGATGTGGCATCACCCCATGGGTCAGTAATGTGCCAGTGCTTGCATGGGGGGAGGGGCTACCTTTACCTAAAGCTCCAAGCAGAAGCGTACCAGGGCCAAATGGCACCCAGAGACAAATTGTCTCCAGGACGCCCCCCAGGCTCTTCCCCCCACCATCCTAGCTCCGCCCCTGATGCCCCCAGGCTTCCCCCCACTGCCCTCAACCCTGCCCATGTCACCATGGACATGGACAAGGTCTAGGGTGCCCACCTCCCCCCCAGACTCCCCCTGCTGGCTGGGTTCCCAGCTGGCAGCCTGCAGTCTCTTCTGAAGAGAGGGGGGAGTCCAGGGTGGGGTTGAGGGCACTTGGAGGCAGAAGGAAGTCCTGCTGCTTTGTCGTTTTTTGCGTGCCTCGGATGGGGTCGAGGCACGCGAAAACAACGAGACAGCAGGACTTTCTGGTCACGTGGGGGGCCGATTTTGCGCCCCTTACGTGACCAGAAGAGTGGCGCCCGGGGACAAGGGGTACCCCTTGTCCCTAGGCAGATATGCCACTGGCTCCAAGGCACTTTGATTTTACAAATGAAAACAGTACACCCATTTGGTGTATTGTCAAAGGCCTCTTCCGCACACGCAGGATAACACACTTTCAATCCACTTTCACAATTGTTTGCAAGTGGATTTTGCTATTCCACACAGTAAAATCCAGCTGCAAAGTGCATTGGAAGTGGATTGAAGGTTCATAATTCCGCATGTGCGGAAGGGGCCAAAGGCTTTCATGGCCAGAACCAACTGGCAGCTGTGGGTTTTCCAGGCTGTGTTCTGATATTTTTTGCTGCTAACGTTTCACCCGCATCTATGGCTGGCATCTTCAGAGTCACAGAGAGAACAAATCTTTCCAAAACATGCCCCTGAAGATGCCAGCTGCAGATGCAGGTGAAACGTTAGGAGCAAAAAAATATCAGAACACGGCCACATCATCTGGAAAACCCACAACAGCTAGTACCCCGTTCTGTTAGCAGAGAGCCAGCGTGGGCCATGTTCTAACACTCTCCATAGTAACAGGCGCCCCTCCCCCCTTACTCTCTTACTTTTACCATTCTATTTTGTTTACATCTATGTTACCCTCCTAGGGAGGAGTCCGGCTGTTCCCTCCTTTTGGGGAGGCTTTCTAATAAATTGGGTTATGGGACGCCTGTTACTATTGTATTGACCACTGTTTTTAATGGTTTTAACGGCTTTTAGTAAATGTAATAATTGTTTGTTTATTTATAATGATTTATAAACTGTATATACGTTGATGCTGTTGTGTACCACCCAGAGCCCCTTGGGGATGGGACGGTCTACAAATCTAATAAATAATTCTTGCGGGCAGAGGGAGCCCCCCACAAACATCCTCCCCTGCAAAGATTCTTCCAATGCCTAACTTTCCGTTTCCCCCTCTCCCCAGTTCCGCCGGTTTCAAAGAGTCACTTGTCGCCTCCGAGATTGCGTCCAAAGATGTCAGCATTCCTACCACCTCCACCTGGCTCAGCTTTGGGCACCTGCGGGACAAACACGACGCCCTGGAGTCTGCTGCGAATGCGACCCACGCGGCCCTGCAGGAGGAGCTCCAGCACTTGAAAAGGTTGGCCAAGAAGCTGCAGAAGAGAGCCAAGCAGGCCGACCTGAGGGTGCTGGCCCTGGAGGAATCCTTGAAGGAGAGAGAGCGGCAGGACACCACCGAGAGGGAACAGCAAGGAGCCCTCCTGTCCAACCTGACTCAAGAAGCCGCCAAGCGCCAGGAGGACACCCAAGCAGGGCAGGGCACCCTGCGGAGGGCGCTGGAGAGCCTGCAGGATGCCCTGAAGAACCAGGGGGCCAAGCTGGCCGAACTGGAGCAGCTGCTGAAGAGCCCTCCTGGGCACAACGAAGTCCTCTTGCCCAGCCCGCTAGCCGCAGCTCCTCTGCTGAACCAGAACCCCCCCGAGAAGGAGCCAGAGGAGGCCGGTGGGCAGAGCCCCACCTTGAAGAAGCTGCGAGCCAAACACCGGCAAAAGAAAAAACTCCAGCAGGAGAACCATCGCCTGGTGGCCCAGGCGCAGAATGGGTCCCTTCCAGGCCGGAAACTGCCCCTGCAGGAGAAGGACCTGGAGTCGCCCGCGGGGCCGCGGCCTCAAGCCCTTAGGCAGGAGCGCCCCATCATGGACAAGGCCCCCGAAGAGCGGGAAGTGCCCCAAGCGCCTCGTCCCCCAGGAACAAGTAGGTCTGGTGGAGCTGGGCTCCAGAGGGCCCCACACTAACTCTGGGGAGGCCAGTGTGTCATGGAAAGGTCTCGCCTGAGACTGCCACCCAGCAGAGACATCTGCAAGGCTGAACACACTCAGACAAAGCTAACTTTAGAAAAGGAACTTTATTGATTTGTGTTGCCCTAACTACAGGGTGCTGGAACTGAGGATTCTTGTCCTCAGTTCCAGTATTTAAACTATTTACAAAGACAGACAGCAACCAATCAGCTCTTCCCCTCCTCCCAGCTCCTGGTCTCCCATTGGCTCTGAAGCTCTGGTGGAATGTAGCTTCTCAGTTTGAACCAGTGCATGTTGGGAGTTGTAGTCCTGACAACATCCCAGCAGCAGCGTTTGGGTCCCTGAACCACGCGTGTGCCAACCCTGGGTCTCATGTTAGCCGTGGGAATTCTTTCCCATGAGCCCTGCTGGCATCCCGCCCTGGAAGGAGAGCGTGGCTTTCCACTATCCTCTTTACCCAGGGGTTTTTCTTTCACTGTTCTCGCTGCACTCTGTCTTCTGTTGGCGAGCTGAGGAATGATCTTTCCTTATACCGAGAGCCACAAAACATTTGCAGCTGCCCAAAAGCAGAGGTGCAGTGGTCATTAGCTCATGGGGCACAGGCGGGTGTACCACTGGTTGAGCCACACCATACATTGCCAGGCAATCTATGGGCAAGAGCAGACACTGTCCTGTACCTCTTCTGGCTGACACCCAGGCCACAGAGGCACAGGGGGGGCACAGCTGGGCCTGCATTGCTAGCTAAGGAAAGAACAATGCAGCACTCGTGTTTGGTGTGTGTGCGTGCCACGAAGTCAGTCGATTTAGGATTTTCAAGGCAAGAGATATTGAGAGGTGTTTGCCACTGCCTTCCTCTAGGTAGGCTGAGAGAGTTCTGAGAGGACTGTGACTCGGCCAAGGTCACTCAGCAGGCTTCATGTGGAGGAGCAGGAAATTGAACCCGATTGTTCGGGTTGGAGTCTGCCACTCTTAATCACTACGCATGTGAGCTCCCAAAGGCACCTGGTGGGCCACTGCGAGTTGCAGAGAGCTGGCCTAGATGGACTCTGGTCTGATCCAGCTGGCTTGTTCTTATGTTCTTATGTTTTTACACCACAGACATTTGGTGGGCTGAATGAAAAAGTGTGGGGACAAAGTGGAGAGAGATCTCTAGGTCCCAATCGAGCCCCGTGGGCCCCAGATGTGTTTCTGCACTCCTACATTCCTACTGGGTGACCTTGGGCTAGTCACAGTTCCTTGGAACTCTCTCAGCCCCACCAGCTTCACAAGGGGTCTGTTGTGGGGAGAGGAAGGGAAAGGAATTTGTAAGTTGCTTTGAGACTCCTTAGTTGAGAAAAGTGGGGTATAAATCCAAACTCTTCTTATTCTTATTCTTGCTTGTCCAATAAGGGAATGACTGCTCTCTCTCTCTCTCTCTGTCCCCTGCAGTCTGTAACGTGGGTGCCATGCTGGTGTTCCCCAATGCTTCCACGGAGAACTTTGCCACCTTTGGCCCGAGCTTCCACAGCGGCCTGCTGGAGCTCAGCCTCTGCAGCTGGGTGAGGACCCACGCCCGCTACCTGGGCACCATCTTGTCCTACGCCACCGAGGACAACGACAACAAGCTGGTGTTGCACGGCCGAGACGCAGCGCCCCGGAATGCCATCCATTTTGTCATCGGAGACCCGGCCTTTCGGGAGCTGCCAGTGGGGCGGCTCCTAGACGGCCGGTGGCACCACCTGTGCGTCGTCTGGTCCTCCATCCAGGGCCGGTATTGGTTCTACGTCGACCGGAGGCTGGCTTCCATGGGCTCCAACTTCCAAAAGGGCTACGAGATCCCCGGCAGAGGATCTCTCATCCTGGGCCAGGAGCAGGACACTGTCGGCGGTGGGTTCGAACCCTCAGAGGCTTTTGTGGGGGCTCTGGCTGGTTTGGCCATGTGGGACCGGGCGCTGTCACCAGGAGAGGTCTCCAGCATCGCCGTCGGGAATGGCCTCCCTCGGAGCCCGGTCCTCTCTCTGGCAAACGTCACAAAGCTCAGCGGGGAAGTGCGGAAGGTCAGCTGCCCTTGCCTCGAACATTGCCTGTGAGGCGTCCCAGGAAAATATCTGCGTGAGATTGCTTGGTGGACAGATCACGTTGCCAACCCTGCCTTGGGATGTTCCGGGAGATTTGAGGGCGATGCCTGGGGAGGGTGGGCTTTGGGGAAGGGAGTGGTGTTAAGTCTCGATCCCTGAATCAATAAACGGACTCTGGATCGTTGATCAGCAGAGTTTATTGGAAAGGTAACGAAGCACCCAGTTTGCAAGGAGCCAGTTCTGGCAAACCTGGCTGTTGCTGGCCCCTTTATTCAGAAATAATCCCCCCTTCCTGTTTTCCCAAAGAATGTGAGGAAGAGCCTCAGTGCCCCAAGGTCAGCAACAGATAGAGATGAAGCCACCTGGATTCCTACCCCCCACAGCAATGGAAACATCCCGTTTCCCATGGGAGAAGAAAGTGTCAGGGGTAAGCCTAGTTATCTACCAAGCGTGTGAAACCATAGAAGAAAGATTAAGGAAAGAATGTTCCATTGCAGCAGTGCTAACATATAGCAGGCTAAGTACGAATACCTAAAAGCAGTTACATTGACTGGAATGCATCTCAATCACCCAGATACAATCACTGTCCATACATTGTGTAGCCATTACATGGAGTTAGGAATTCACCCCAATCAACTAAGAGCCATCCCTGACAAGCAGGGAGCTTCGGAGCATGTCCTGCAATCTCCTGCTGATCCCTGAAGTCTGCAGCTTTGTTGAAACTCCAAGAGGATTCAATCCTCCGCCTAGAGGTCAGCTCAGCTGCCAGACGTCCTGTTCTCCCAAATCATGATGCCACAGAAATCCCTGCTGAAGGCTGATTCAGCCTCTGCTAACACGCAAACTCCTCTCCCAGGTGCATGTTCTAATCTAAAGACTGGGGGTGGGGGGTGGGGGAGGGCTGTCCTGGGCCTGTATTAGAGTTGGATTTATATCCCCCCTTTCTCTCCTGCAAGGAGACTCAAAGGGGCTTACAAATCCCTTTCCCTTCCCCCCTGCACAACCAACACACCGTGAGGTGGGTGGGGCTGAGAGAGCTCAGAAGAACTGTGACTAGCCCAAGGTCACCCAGCTGGCATGTGTGGGAGTGCACAAGCTAATCTAGTTCACCAGATAAGCCTTCACAGCTCAAGCGGCAGAGCGGGGAGTCAAACCCGGTTCTCCAGACTAGAGTGCACCTGCTCTTAACCACTACACCACGCTGGCTCTCAAGCAGTGGCCTTGGCCCAGCTCAACTACAGCGTCCCTTCAGAACAGCTGTCTACAGTTCAGGCTGCCCCATTTGGTTTGGAGAGACCGTCCATCCTGGCTGTTAAGCTCTCTGACCCTCTGCCTTTCTTGACTTGGCCTTACTCTAGCTCCGTGGTGGTGAACCTTTGGCACTCCAGATGTTATGGACTACAATTCCCACCAGCCCCTGCCAGCATGGCCAATTGGCCATGCTGGCAGGGGCTGATGGGAATTGTAGTCCATAACATCTGGAGTGCCAAAGGTTTGCCACCACTGCCTGAAAACAGGGAGGAGGGTGGCTCTCTGACTTACCTCACCCTCAGCAAGTTTGTGTCATGCATCCATTTAAGGGCAGGCCCATTCACACAAGCAAAAGGCTGCGTCTCAAGTGTCTCTTGCATAGCCCCTCCGTAGCTGTGGAGTTGGCAGACGCACAGGTCGATGTGCGTGAGTTGCGGTGTTGCCAAAACACGGTCAAGGGAGGCACAGAGGACACGGCTGGCTCCCACTCATGTCAGTGGGATGTGGGAGGGGGCTTCCAGGCACACCCTGATATAGTTGCCTGCTGGGGCAAGAAAAAAAAGAGCCCCCTGCCTGTTCACTCCTTGCAGTATTTTGGAAGAATCCTTGCTAGAGCCCAGTGGTGTACCGGGCCTAAAAGCACCCCGGGGCATGACCGTCTCCCTGCGCCCCACTTACAGGAGCCAGCAGGGAGGCCAAGGAGGCCGGGGCTTGGGGGGAGGGCAGAAGCCAGCCTGCAGGGAGCCTGGGAGGGCAGGGCGCCACAGTGCGCAACCCAGACTGGCGCTGCTGCCACCTGCCACAGAGTCCCCCTCCCCCTCCCTGCAGGCAAGCTCCTGCTCTCCCTAGGGCCCGGGGAGGGCAGAAGCTGGCCTGGAGGGAGGCCAGGAGGGGGGTGGGGCGTTGCGGCAGCCAGTTTGGATGCACGCCGTTTCGTCATGTGGGGGGAGGTGCCCGGTGCCCCCAAGTGATGAAAAGGCACGTGCCCGGGAACATGGAATACCCCATGTCCCCATTAGCGGTACGCCACTACCAGAGCTTGGAGCGTTCAGCACTTTCCTGGCTGGCAAGAGAGAAGCCCACCAGAGCTGGGGGATCTCCCTTGTCCTGATAGGGCTTTCCCCTCCCAAATCTCCAGCAGGCAAAATGGGTGCCAAATTTGCCCCCTTAAAATGCCCCCGTAGCTGACTTTCTTCCCATTTCTGGTCCCCACATGGGAGACGGCTTTCAGCACCCACAGACGGTCACTCCATCCCCCTCCTCAGCTGTCGCCTGGCTCTGCTTTACATTTTTTAAAGAAAAAGGCCAAGAGGGAAAATCCGAGTGGCCCCAGCCTTCCTGTTTTTCTCTCCTGCTCTCTCTGCACAGCTGCCAAACTATCACTGTTTGCGAACGGTCCCTCCAGGTTTGCTATTTTCACGACCGGGATGCAATCTCGAGGGCAATTTTGTGGAAGGATTGTAGTAATAAATTCCTTCTGGTCTGAGCCACAATGCCCTCCTTCTCGTTTTTTTCCAACCAAATGTTGCTGCGGGTCTGGCCACCAACGCCAACTTCAGAGCGGGGCATCGGCCTCATCAAGTTTTTTTTAAAAGGAAAGAAAGTCAGCGGGTGAGATAGGCAAATTTAGCTCGGAGTCTCAAGGAGCCGCAGGTACATTCACGGACGCTGAATCTGTCCGGGCTTTGTTGAATCTGTCTGGGCTGTGCCTTCTTGTTTCTGGCAGGCTAAGGGGAGGAAGAGAAAACAGCCGTGGGTGGGGGGCAAAAATGGAGAAGGGCTTCTCGCAGGGTTAGTGTTGCCAGGCACAATCCACCACAAAGATCTCATGTGCCAGGGGCCCAGAATCTCTTCGTTGGGAATGTTTTCTCTGCAGTTTCTGGATGGTTAGAGGACCACGTGCAGAGTGCCTCTTCTCACCTGTGAGCGAGACCCAACTGATAAGGACATGCTAACCAGTGAACTTGGCCCAAATTACAAATGCCAGGCCCCACGCCCCTCCCCCCTCCCTCCCTGCCTGCTGGCTTTGCTGCCAAGTTGCTCAGGAGGCGTTTGCCCATCAGGTGATCTCAGCGGGTCCAGGAAGAATCTGGTCAGGACGGGGAGTGACAGGGCATGAGACAGAGGCAGCCAGGCCCTGAGTCACCCGTTGGCGCCTTTGCTCCTTCCCTGCTTTCTTCCACTCGCTTCTGCGTGGTGCGGCCATCCCCGAGACCTGCTGCAGGTCCAAGAAGGAAGCCCAGTTTATATCGCACAGGAGCACCACCCAGACGAGACCCAGAAGTCCAAGACCCACCTGTGCAGATGGAGGCCCGGCAGAGGGGCAGGAGCCAGGCCCCAGGGGCTCCCCAGCACTCTCCGTTCTCCAGTTTGTTCTTGGGGAGAACAGAGCCCAGTTGAGAGGGAAGATGGGCCTCGGGTTGCCAACTCCAGCTGGAGAAATGTCTGGCGATGTGGGGAGGGACGGAGGCTGAGGGGGGCAAGGGTTGGGGAAGGGAGGCACTTCAGTGGGCTCCAGTGCCACCTTCTGTGTCGCCTGGAGATCAGTTGTAATCCCAAGAGACCTTCGATCTTCAGCCACCACTCGATTAGACTGATTATAGATTGATTTTATCTATCAATCTAGATTAATTAGATTAGATAGATTATACTTAACTCTCTGATTAATCTAATGTGACCTGATATATCCATCTATCCATTGCTCGTACACAATTGGTCATTGTAAGGCAGGATTGTCCAATTCTGGGGCTTCAGTCATGGACTACAATTCTCATCAGCACAGGGACTGATGGGAATTGTAGTCCATGAACATCTGACGGCCCGGAGTTGGTCATCTCTGTTAGGCACAGGTGTCAAACTCGCGGCCCTCCAGATGTTATGGACTACAGTTCCCATCATCCCCTGCCAGCATGATGCGAGCTGTAGTCCATAACATCTGGAGGGCCGCGAGTTTGACACCTAGGCTGTTAGGGATCCACGTGCCCGCCCTCGAAGCAGAAGGGCGCAGAAACTACAACTCCCGTGAGGCCGTGCGGGCGGAAGGGTCACGTGGCGCGGCAGGTGCCGGCGGGTCACATGATCCGCTGCTGCTGCCTGGACCGCCCGGGCTGTCCCGGCTGCAGGGAGGATGGCGAATGTGGCCACGAAGGTTTCGTGGTCCGGGCGGGAGCGGGAGGCGGAGGGCGCGGGCGAGACGACCCCGCTGCTCAACGGCACCGGCGCCGCCCCCCCCAAGCCCCGGCAGGTAGGTAGGCGAGCCTCCAGGGCCAGGAGCAGTCTAGCCCTCTCCGAGGAGCGAGGGCGGGGAGGGCTTCTCTTCTCTGTAGAGGGGCAAGCGGGGCATCCGTCCCGTGGTGGAGTGTGCAAGACTAAGGGACCCCGGGGCCTGTGCAGAGTGCCTGCCCACCCTTGGGAAGGAAGGACGGTGCCCGGCTGCTTGAATTCAGGCAGGCGTTTAGGTCAAAAGAGGGTGCTAGCCCTCCCGCTCCATTGGAGACTGACTGCTTGCTATGACTCTAGCCGGGGGTTGCTGGGCCTGGAGGCGCTCACTGGCCAAGGGTGCCACCTTGGAGTGAGGACTCGGTGTCCTTTGCGCCAACCCCATGCCCATATACTCACACAGACTCTGGAGGGAGCATGCCCTTCCTGCATAGGGGTAAGGAGGATTTTGCTGCCCCTGGCCCTGTAGGGAAGCCGCCAGCTGGGCAGGTGGGGGCCGGGGCTGGCGCTCGTGTCTGTGACGTGTATCCAGCAGAGGATACAAAATGTGGCTGGGGATATGGCAGGCAAGGCAAGCCAGGGAGCGCACGAGACACCCACATGGGATACTTGCCTTTTCAGTGCCCTTATTTGGGCCCCAGTTTGGGAACTGGCACACAAAGCGGCACAGTTGGTGGGAGGGAAAGGTGTTTGTTTCGTGGCCCCTTCAGCCCGGGAGGCTGTGCCAACTGACCCCATCCTCACTGCAGAGGGTGATTTGCCTGGGCTGACTTTATTCCAGAAAGTCTGGCGAATCTCCCTGGCAGGGGATTGAGTAAAAGGGTGCCCCTTATGTGTATCTGGGGGTGGGGGAGGGGGGGCAGTGCCAGTTTGTGCCAGAGGGCCCAATTTCTTCTTGGCACCTTCCCGTGGGGAAGCCTTTACTTTCCCGCCGGCTGCAACCGGTCTGCCCCTCGCCTCCTGCAGCCGGTTCTTAGCTTCCCTGAGATGTTGAAACTACAAACATGGGCTGTCGAGGAAGCTTTAGCCTCAACAGTCTTTTTATCGTTTTCAGTCTTCTCCCAGATTGCAAGCTGTTGACCTGCAGGCCTGCACGTTTATTGTGTAGTGGAGCTGGAGGGGGGGTGGTGTATGTGGAGAAATAGCCTCAATTTGTGCTTTGTGATCCCTCTCTGGGACAAAGCCCCCCCCCCCCCCGCTTGCTATGGGGAAGCCTTTACTTTCCCGCCGGCTGCAACCGGTCTGCCCCTCGCCTCCTGCAGCCGGTTCTTAGCTTCCCTGAGATGTTGAAACTACAAACATGGGCTGTCGAGGAAGCTTTAGCCTCAACAGTCTTTTTATCGTTTTCAGTCTTCTCCCAGATTGCAAGCTGTTGACTTGCAGGCCTGCACGTTTATTGTGTAGTGGAGCTGGAGGGGGGGTGGTGTATGTGGAGAAATAGCCTCAATTTGTGCTTTGTGATCCCTCTCTGGGACAAAGCCCCCCCCCCCCGGTCCCAAAACAGTGCTGAGCTGGGCAGTATCGGCAGGAATGTCACATGTCGGTGAGCCATTCCTGGGCTGTGCAGCCGTTCGGCCTGCAAAGTTTCTCCATAACCAACAGCTCCCCCTGAATTTCCCAGGGTGGGGGTGGGGTCTCCTCTTCAGCTCCTTCTCATTCCCTAATCCCTTTAATTGCCCAAATAAGTCCCTGCTCAACCTGACTTGTGTGGCCAAAAGTCCCTTTGGAGGGGGTCCTGATGACAGTTTGCGGACTGGCTATCGGATCCAGTGGTGGCGAACCTTTGGCACTCCAGATGTTATAGACTACAATTCCCATCATCCCCTGCCATCATGCCCAATTGGCTGTGCTGGCAGGGGCTGATGGGAATTGTAGTCCATAACATCTGGAGTGCCAAAGGTTCGCCACCATGGGGCTATCCTGAGGTGAGAGCTTTGCCCCCCAGCCGCTTTGCTTGACCCAAACATGTCAGGTGCTGGTGGGCCAAATAAGCACAGGTGAGGTGATCTTTTTCGGACTTCACACCGCCCCCTGCCCCCCCACGCAAACAGTAAGGTTCCTCTTTGCAAGAATCTCAGCTGGCAATGAACTGAACAGCCCATGACAAGGAAGTTGGAACCCAGTTAGCCTGACCCCGTCATGTTTCTCTTCCCCAGTGTGCCGTTTCCTACCAGTCTAGGAGCAAAGGACTCCATGAACTCAATGAAAGAGGGAGGAACTGGAGCTGCTGCTAAAAGCTCTTTTGGCACCTCATGTCCACCTTCAGCAAGGGGGCAGAGGGGAGGGTGGTGTCAGGGCAGCACTCAGTACAGCAAGATCTTTTCTGGGGTGCTTTGACTTCCAGCCAAGAGGCCCTGCTGTAGCTGCAGGGGATCATGAGAGGTTGCTCAACACGGTTGGGGCCAGACAGCCCTGAAAACGGCAGCCCTGTCTTCACTAGGAAACGGGGAAGGGCTCCCCACTCCACATCTCCCCACATCCTCTGTGAGTTTTTCATGGCCTGTGATTCTTTTTCCCACTGGAGAATACAAAGCCCTTCCCTGCTTCCCTTACTTTATGCCTGTTGGGAACATTTCAGAGCCAGGTTGTTTACGTGTGTCCACTGTGGTGGCTTCCCACCCTGTGGAACCGGCTGCCCAAGATGCTGAGGGAGGCCCCCACGCTGCCACCATTCCACCGAAAGCCTGAAAGGTGCAGAAAGGCGTTTTTAGAAAGGGATTAGAACTGTAGCAGAATGGAACAGGTGAGCAGACGCTTTCCTAAGGAAGCTGGAGCGGAGTTTCTTGCAGTGTTTCTTAGACGTGCACCACCTTGCTGTTCTTGCACCGTCCTTGTCCGACGGCATCTACATTGGGGTTCTCTGCTGTCCGGTCAGATCGTTTTGCATTTCATCATCTGTCTTGTGTCTCAGTCAGAAAGGTGGGCTGTCGAGGAAGTAAACAAATAAAGGTGTCTGGGAAATGCACAGTGGGGCCACCATTTGAGAGTGGTCAGCTGTAGGAGCAAGGGGGGCGGTTCTCTGTTTGGGGGCCACACATATCTTTGTGGAGCAGTCTTGGTCTGGGTGGCACTTTCTTCCTTGGCCACGTCCTGAAGGCTGCTGGGCTTCATGGGCCTCCCGGATGGTGCAGTGGCCCTCTCTTCTGATGGCTCTTTTAGGAGGAACGTACGGAGGTGTTGTTCTTCTGTTATTGGCCCTGGTGCCCCACGGGCCTTCTGAATGCCTCCGTCCCCTTCCCGTGAAAGAAATGGAGGCTGCTTGCATAACGGTCTGGTGTTTCTTGCCCTTCAGCTCACGCCATCATCACCTGCTTCACGCCTTGGTCATTTGAGCGACGTGTATCTTGATGAAGATTCCGAACAGGTGAATGCGTGGTGAAGGCTTTGGGGAGGATGGGGAGTATAGTTTTTCTGAGCAGCCGTTGCTAAGCAACCTGGCTGGACCTCTTGCTCTGGTGTCCAGAGAGTCAACCAGGACATGTCACTTTTGTGTCACAGGAAATGGATGCCCCCTGCTCCCTTCCCCATGAGATCCCACACAGTGAGAAACTCCTGTCACTCAAGTACGAGGTGAGTGCCCCCCTTCTTGGGTAGAAACTTCCTGTGTGCATTTTGCACCGTTCTGGACTTTACACCGTTGCCACCTGTGGGAAACTTCCCAGCTGAACTGGGCCCACAAAGGTCCCACAGGGTGGTGCAATCTTGGAAATGCTTCTTGCGGCTTGCTGGCCAAAGCAGGGATTTCTCACCACAGGCTTTTCTCTCACTTCCTGTTTTGAGTCAAGCCCTTCCTTCCCCCTTTCTGACTGCAGAGTTTGGACTACGATAACTGTGAGAATCAGCTCTTCCTGGAGGAGGAAAGGAAGAACCACACGGTGAGTCGAGCTTGAAAGATCTGCCAAGGCAGGGGGTGTCCGGCAGCCCCTGGGCCGCGTTGGGAGCCCTCTCCCAAATCTTGGGCCTCAGCAAGCAAAACATTGTGCAAAGCATCCGCCCAGCTGGCATCCCATCTATCACTTTGACTGTTTCCAGTTTTGCCACTTTACAAGCCACAAAAACGGGCCCCGACATGCTGCTCTCAGCTGGCAGTAATCTGGCAGCCCCCTCCCTTCCAGCTTTCTCTGACTCCTCAGCCTTCTTCCCTGCACCCTGTCAAGCAGAGCTTTCTTGCAAATTGGTTTGAAAAACGGACCTGGACATTCTCAAACTGCTGAACATTAACCTCTGCGGAGCTTGTATTTTGCCAGCCTTTGGGGTTAGCAGTGGTGGCGAACCTTTGGCACTCCAGATATTATGGACTACAATTCCCATCAGCCCCTTCCAGCATGGCCAATTGGCTATACTGGAAGGGACTGATGGGAATTGTAGTCCATAACGTCTGGAGTGCCAAAGGTTCGCCACCATGGGGTTAAGGTGTGGACTTGCTCAACAAATGTGTGGGAGGAGGCGGCCCCCTCCCCAGCCTCTGAGAGTGCTTCTTGTCCCACAGGCCTTCCGGACTGTGGAGATCCGGCGCTGGGTCATCTGTGCCCTGATTGGGATTTTCACTGGCCTGGTTGCCTGCTTCATCGACATCTTGGTGGAGCGCTTGGCAGGGCTGAAGTACAAGGTGGTAAAGGGAAGTATCCTTTGCTGGTGCTGGTCCTGTGACCACTAAGTAGTGGCAGGAAGCTTGACATCCCAAACAGCGGCTGTTTTTTTCCTTCTTCAATGTTTCTCTTTGTTTTCTAGAACATGGTATTGTTACCGGTGTCAGAAACCTTTTCCAGTTAACAAGGTGGTCCAGTTGTAATGAGACCACAAACCGTCATCGTCATATTTATTTACACGGTCCATGACCAGAGTATAAAAGTAACTTAATACAATACTGCTAATGAGAGCCAGCACGGTTTAGTGGTTAAGAACATAACATAAGAACAAGCCAGCTGGATCAGACCAAAGTCCATCTAGTCCAGCTCTCTGCTACTCGCAGTGGCCCACCAGGTGCCTTTGGGAGCTCACATGCAGGATGTGAAAGCAATGGCCTTCTGCGGCTGTTGCTCCCGAGCATTTGCAATCTCAGATCAAAGAAGATCAAGATTGGTAGCCATAAATCGACTTCTCCTCCATAAATCTGTCCAAGCCCCTTTTAAAGCTAAGAGCAGGTGGTTAAGAGCAGGTGGATTCTAATCTGGAGAACCCGGTTTGATTCCCCACCCGAGTAGCAGAGGCTTATCTAATGAACCAGATGTGTTTCCGCACTCCTACATTCCTGCTGGGTGACGGTGGACCAGTCACAGTTCTCTCAGGACTCTCTCAGCCCCACCTACCTCACAAGGTGTCTGTCGTGGGGAGAGGAACGGAGAGGAGCTTGGAAGCCACCTTAAGTCTCCTTACAGGAAAGCAAGGTGGGATATAAATCCAAACTCTTCTTCTTCTTAAAATATTACTAAAAACAATACAAAACTTTGCACCAGCATGTACAAGTTTAAAAAGGTAAACATCCTTTTAAAATTCTAAGCGACTATCACAGGTTTTCTTAGTTTTTATTCGCTTAAGTGGACTCTAATCTGGTGAACTGGGTTCAATTCCCCACCTCTCCACATGAAGCTGAGTGACCGTGGGCTAGCCACAGTTCTCTCAGAGCTCTCTCAGCTCCATTTGCCTCACAAGGGGCCTGCTGCAGGGAGAGGAAGCGAAGGAGTTTGTCGGCCGCTTTTGAGACTCCTTATAGGGCATGTATCCAAAACTCTTTCTCAGTTTGACTCAGTATCAGTTTGACCAGGCATACAATGGAGCCCCTTGGCAGGCCTTGCAGGGGGGCAGTGTAACGAACTTGGAAAGTCCAGGCAAAAGTAACTTTTCAACAGTTCTTTATTGTACTGGCAGTCATAGTCGAAAACAAGCAATGCGAGTTCTGAAAGCTTCAGAAGTCTGATAGCAGTTTAATACAGTAGCAAACCTCTTTCCCTCCACAGAAAAATAAAACAAAGAATAGTTCACACAGGCAAGCAGAGATAATACCCAGCCAGAATCCCCAGCATACAGCCAGAGTGGACAGGTGGGAAAAAAAATCCAAGGACAATGCACACACTAACATCACCCTGACAGGCAGCGAAGGACGTTTCTTTCCTCCGCCACCCGTGAATCGGCTGAATCTCACCTGCCTCGATGGTTTGAAGATGTTCAGGGTTTGATATCCCCTGTGTAGCTGTTGATATCAATTTAGTCCTGAGCTATGTTATTTTGGTGAGGTTCTCTGCTCATAACATTTGTCTTATCTGTTCCTTTTTAAAGGCCAACTGAGAGCAGAGAGAAGCATCTGCCTTTCTTTTTGGTATGGTTTCAGGTTGGTCCAACCGATGGATGCGAATGTTAGGTCTCAATCCTCGAGGCGATAAACAGGCTCTGGATTGTTGATCAAAAAGCGTTTATTGAAACACCAACCCTGACATCTTCCTTCAGGTGGCTGAGATGGATCTCCCTTTTTATCTAACAGCAACCCTGTGAGGTACATTTGAATGTGTGTATTGACCCAAAGTTAACATAGTAAATAATAGAAGAAGAAGAGTTTGGATTTATATCCCCCCTTTCTCTCCTATAGGAGACTCAAAGGAGCTTACAATCTCCTTGCCCTTGCCCCCTCACAACAAACACCCTGTGAGGTGGGTGGGGGTGAGAGAGCTCCGAGAAGCTGTGACTAGCCCAAGGTCACCCAGCTGGCGTGTGTGGGAGTGCACAGGCTAATCTGAATTCCCCAGATAAGCCTCCACAGCTCAGGTGGCAGAGCTGGGAATCAAACCCGGTTCCTCCAGATAAGAGTGCACCTGCTCTTAGCCACTACGCCAAATAAGGGATTTGTGTGGGTGGTTGGAAGGACCTAGGGGCAGTTGGGAGTGTGTTGTGTGAGGAGGAGGAGAAAGAAACTGAAACTGAACATTGTTGTTTCTTGTTCTTCGTCTTCTTGTTCTTCGACTTCTCTCCCTGACCGGAACCTGAAGCTGTGAATTGTTTTCATCCTCCTCCATTTGTCTGTTCAATACTTACAACAGCGACATTGAGGAGGAAGTAGAGTTAAGGTGGCTGGGAGGAGGTGACTTAGGCCCTGTCCTGATCCCCTAACCTACACCCGTGTAGGTCACGCTGGCCCCATGCATGCCAGCCACCCTGTCCTCCTCATTGGACCTGGTTGACTCCACCATCTGTTTCCAGGACCATCAGCAGCAGTTTTAGACTGCCCTAGGCCAGAGCTGAACAAGCTCAAAGGCTTTCACGGCCGGATTCAACCGGTTGCGGTGGGTTTTCCAGACTGTGTGGCCGTGGTCTGGTGGATCTTGTTCTTAATGTTTCGCCTGCATCTGTGGCTGGCATCCTCAAGAGGTGTATTACAGAGAGAAATGTGTAACAGACTTCCCTCCATGATATACCTCTGAAGATGCCAGCCACAGGTGCAGATGAAAGGTTAGGAACAAGATCTACCAGAACACGGCCACACAGCCTGGAAAACCCACCACAACCAGGCTCAAAAATGTCTGGGAAACCTTGGGATGGAGAGAGAGAGAGAGAGAGAGAGAGAGAGAGAGAGAGAGAGAGAGAGCTGTGATGAGCAAGAAGCAGGGTTAAGAAGACAGCTGAATTGGGTCTAAACTCCCAGTTTGATTGGGAAGTCTTGGAATACTGGAGTTTTACTGTGCAAACCTCTCCCTGGGCTTTGAAAAAAGAGCATTTGGGATGGTCTGAGAACAGAAGCGACTGCCTGAGGTCATGTGATGTTCTTCCAGGGGTCAGAGCCCCGCTACTCAAAGGTAGGGTTGAAACAAAGCCCCTCTTGCTGGCGAAATTCTTTAACCCCCCTTTCTTCAGATATTGACAAGTTCACCGAGAATGGCGGCCTGTCTTTCTCTTTGCTCCTCTGGGCTGCCCTGAACGCTGCTGTCGTGATGCTGGGCTCCGTGATCGTGGCGTTCATTGAGGTAAGGCCAGGCGCCTCCACTGTCCCCGTCTTGCTCTGCAGCACCGGCTGGGCTCTTGGCCGGCCCTCCACCATGCGGGGCTCTTTGATCCCGCGCTTTGGGATTTTGTGGCGGTCTCTTCCTGGTGCTGGTTTTATCATCAACTCTCCGCTGTTTTGTTTTAGTGCTCCTGGTTTACTTTTTATCCTTTGTTTGTGTGTGGCGCTGCATTTCATGTCTTTGTATTTTTATCCTCTTTGGGTTCCCCGAGTGGAGAGCCAGTCTGTAAATATTTTGGATAACCTGGTGGCCTTTCTCAGTGGCAGGATTGTTGCTGTTCTCGGGAGGGAGGCAAAGGGTGTCTAGCTGTCGTGCCAGCCGAACGACCCCTCGTGCCTCGTGGGGTAGGGCCCCTATCTCCAGTTAAAGGCCCAGGCAGGAGATGATGTGAAAGACCCCTCCTAGAGGCTGCCAGTCCGAGCAGGCAGCGCTGACCGAGAGGGACTGAGAAGGGTCTCGTTCAGGAGAAGGCGACTTCCTTTCTGTCCAGGTGGATTCAAATATGTCGCCTCTCTGTTTGTAGCCAGTGGCTGCCGGCAGCGGAATCCCGCAGATCAAGTGCTATCTCAATGGCGTGAAGATCCCCCACGTGGTCCGGTTGAAGGTAAGAGGTTCTGCAGTGGGGAGGGGGGCGTCTGTCAGGCTGTGCCCTCCCCCACCACAGCCATCTCAACTTGGGAGCTCCAATTCATCCGTCTCTCCCCTCCCAATGCTCGTTCCCAGACAGCAGAACAGGCAGGGGAAGGCTGAAATATCACTGATGGAGAGGAGTCTGTGACAGCCAGTGGAGACCGAGTGGTCAGTTAGGGGCTGGAAGAACCAGGCTCAGATTCTTGCTGTGCTGTGGAGACTGAGGGGGTCATGCCCTGTCGGCCCAACAGTGTTGTTGTCAGTATAACATGGAGGAGAACGACTTCAGCTGGAGTGTTGGGTGGGTTCCGGGCTGTATGGCCGTGTTCTAGTAGCATTTTTTCCCTGACCTTTCGCCTGCATCTGTGGCTGGCGGCATCTTCAGAGGACTTGAGCTGGTTGGACCCCCATTGGCGAGAAAAGGCAGGGTGTCAACGGAAGTCGATAAAATCGGGCCATTTTCTCAGGCCGCTTCCCTTGCGGTCAAAGCACGCCTTCTCTCGCTCCCCTCCCTCTCTCCTCCTGGCAGGGCCGCTCTGGGCCCGGTGGTGAGGGGTTCTGTTGTGTGCTCCTTCTCTTGCAGACGCTGGCGGTTAAAGTCTGTGGAGTGATTCTCTCGGTGGTGGGTGGCCTGGCCGTCGGGAAGGTGAGGAGAGAGAGCCGACGAGGGGAAAGTCGTCCGTGTTCAGCTTTGCTCCACAGCCATTTCCCAGAGGAGGCGCATGGAGTTTCCCAGAGTGCAACTAAGCAAAGTCTCTTGCTGCTGCTCCTCCACATTCCCAGCTGGGTTCTGGGATCGAATGTTGCTTCACCCGCCCTGGGTGGTAATATATTTGTGCCAGAGTGGGAGCCTAGAGTGAGCGGCACATGCTCACCTCTCAAGTGACTTGTACCCCAAAGGGGACGTCTGCCTTCCTTTAAAGCAGCCGCCCACCTCCCACCTTCTTCAACCTGCAGGCAGAGTTCTGACACAGCATGGTGGCTGCCACGGGGCAGGGGGGGGGGCCACAAAATGGCAGCCATGGCTTCCCTTCAGTCCTTGTGCTGTGGTGGCCGCTGCTGCTAGAGCAACCCTTTTAAAGAGTAAAAACTGCGCAGCCAATCAGAAGCAAAAGCCCCACTTGGCCCTGCTCCGTTTCTAAAAGCTTTCAGTGGGTGCTGGGAAAGAGGTGGCCGGGTGCGCAACTACGCTGTGGGGAACCCCCGCCCTAAATTCTAATTCTCTGGTCTTCAGGAAGGCCCAATGATTCACTCGGGAGCTGTCATCGCAGCTGGTATTTCTCAGGGGAGGTCCACTTCCTTAAAGAGAGACTTCAAGGTCAGTTGCTGGGAATTCACTGGGCTGCACTTGGCACGACAAATGTGGGTTGGTTGAGCTGCGTTTCCTTGAGGGACACAGTCTGTGCCAGGGGGGTTGAGCTCATTTGTTAACGGGGGCTGGATATGACATAAATATGACATGATTGGGCTGGGCTTTGGGGGCGTGGCTGCCTTGGCTGGCCCCAGGATGGCACTTTTGCGGGAGGCTGTCTGGGCTGGTGAGCCTGCAGTTGGGTGAATGGCTGCTTTATTAGGCTTGCGAGCCAGCTGAAGTAACCCCCCCCCCACCTATCTATCTCCAACTGGTCGCCTCTCCAAGCCACCTTTTGTTGGCCTGGATGATCGAGTGCTCCTGTTTTCCGCTGCATTTTATGTCTGCGCAGCCTTTCAGAATTCAATGTCCCATCCAATCCAAAAACCTTCATTAGGCATAAAACCAAAAGTACCGTACGTTTCAAATACAATAACAGGATCATTGTTACACGTCATGTAGAACGCGGATTAAAAATGTGGCAACTGCTTCAGAAATTTCTACATTAGGACTGTTCAATAGCTTAGACAGAATTCAGTGTTCTGTGGCTGCCCGGTGCGTTCAATCTTAATGTGCTTTTATTTTTCGAGCTGCCCTGGGTGCTGTTTTCAGTTGAGGGGTGGGTAGAAAACCCTTCGAATGAACCCGTCCGATTTGGGTTTGTTTTGTTTCTTTAGATCTTTGAGTACTTCCGGAGAGACACAGAGAAGAGGGACTTTGTCTCGGCGGGAGCTGCTGCGGGCGTCTCGGCTGCCTTTGGAGCCCCTGTCGGTAAACGCATCATCGTTCTCTGCTTCTTCCAGACTGGACCTCTCTTGGCAGAACTGCCCCGCTGTTCTCTCCTCAAAGGGCGTGGGGTTAAGAACATAAGAAAGAGCCTGCTGGATCAGACCAGAGTCCATCTAGTCCAGCACTCTGCTACTCGCAGTGGCCCACCAGGTGCCTTTGGGAGCTCACGTGCAGGATGTGAAAGCAATGGCCTGCTGCTGCTGCTGCTCCCGAGCACCTGGTCTGCTAAGGCATTTTTTGCAATCTCAGATCAAGGAGGATCAAGATTGGTCACCATAGATCGACTTCTCCTCCATAAATCTGTCCAAGCCCTTCAAGGCATAACACTGAAAAACATTTGTAATTAAAGCAGACACCCGTCTCCCCCTCCCTGAAAAGCTGCCTGCCATCGAAGTCCCCGGGGTGGGTTGGTTTGGCAAGCCGCGCTGTGATTGTGGGCCTGTGGCCATTGTGTCACAGAGGGAAGCCTCTTGTGGCCAGTGTGGCTTCCAAAGCTTGGAACAGAATGAGTCTTGTTGCGGCTGCTGGCCCTTGTCCCCTGGGGTCACAAAGTCCACTGCTGTGGACTCACTCGGGAGCCCCAGCACCTGCCCCTCCAGCCGTTCAGGCTCTGCCTCATTGTCCTTGTCTCTTGGCCAGGGGGCGTGCTCTTCAGCTTGGAGGAAGGCGCTTCCTTTTGGAACCAGTTCCTGACCTGGAGAATTGTGAGTCTGATCTTCCTGAGGCCGCCTAGTTGATCATTGGGGGCGGGCAGGAAGCCAGGCCTGAGTCATCCACCACTTGACCTGGGCAGTGAACGCTTTGCCGCTTCTCTGCCTGCAGTTCTTCGCTTCCATGATCTCCACCTTCACCCTGAACTCCATCCTGAGCATCTACCACGGCAACCCGTGGGACCTTTCCAGCCCAGGGCTCATCAATTTTGGCCGCTTTGACACTGAGGTAAAGGCCGCACCTTCATAAAGTTTGCCAGGCTCCTCCTCCTTGGCAAGTGGCTGTTGGGAGAAGCTGTAGCTGAAGGTGGGGGATGCGATATTCACAGTATCTGTTCCGTGGTGGGTAGCCATTTCCTTTGGCAGTGTTGCTCTCCTGAGCCCTGGAACTCACTGCGATTTTCTTTTGGGTTCTCTTTTGCCTTAACAGAAGATGGGATACACGATCCAGGAAATCCCGATCTTCATATTCATGGGAGTGGTAGGTAAGAATGGCCACCTTTTTGAACAGAACAGTTTTGGACCCCTTCGCTCTAGTCACGATCCTGTGCTATGCTCTATTCTCAAGCTTTTGCAGGGGTCTATAGAAGCTTTGATAGCAGAGTGGGGGGGTTCCCCTTGCCGAGTGAAAGGCAAAGCTGTCCCTGGCGGAAAGGGGGGGGGAGTGCAACTGAAATAGCTCTTTGCACGTGGCTTCATAATCATCCTCTGTTTTGCAAGGAGCTGCGTGTGTTCTTGACACTTCATAATTGCCATTCCACCCAGAAATCCAGCATTTTAATTCAGAAGAAGAACAGCCCTGGGTTGGGTCTGGCCCTGGCCTCGAGCGCTGTGGAGATTGGAGTTGAACTGAGGTGTTTCATGCTCAAAAGCGTCCAGGCTGTGTAGTGGGGCAGTGGGGACCAAAATTCAAACTTCCCTCTTAGCCTGGAATTTCTCCAAATAAGCTTGGGCCAGCTGCTCTCTTTCAGCCCAGCCTACCTCACAGGGTTGTTGGGAGGATACAATGGAGACAGAGGGGAAGACCCCAGTCCGTCCTTGCCCAAGTGCGTTTTCCTGCCTATTGCTCGCCTCGTCCGTCCTTGCCCAAGAGCAGAAACACCTGGTTTTTTTCCACCTCTTTCCTTTCTCCTGGCCGCAGGTGGGATTCTCGGTGCCATATTCAACGCCTTGAACTACTGGCTGACCATGTTCCGGATCAGGTGAGCTCTCAGCATTAGCCAAAAAGCGACCTGGTTCTTTTGCTCAGCATTTTAAAAACATTCGGGAGCTGCTGGAACCAAAAAAACATTGTTCAGGAGCTGCTGGAACCAAGCCCCTCCCCTCCCCCCCAGTTGTGGTGTTAGCAGAGTCCGTTTCACAGCTGTGGCTGAATTAGGAATTTGAAGGCTCTTTTTCATCATCCAGCCTGGAATCCTTTTCCTGCCAAAGGCCTGCAAGACCTGCTTTCAGGCGGTCCGGCTGTGTCGAGGTCCCAGGTGGCTTCTCTTGCGGCCAGCCGGGTTCCTTTCACAGGGTTGGAACAGCTGAGCTCTGCAGCCACCCACATCACTGGGAAGCAGCCAGGCCTGGAGAAATGGAGCCGCCTGCCTGGCTGCTGGAAGTCAAATGGGAGAAGCTGCTGTTGGTCAATTGCTTTTGAGGGCCTGCGGGTGCCCACAGAAGACTCTGGGCTCGCAGGGGAGGAGGACAGAAGGAGTCATCTGTCTCCTAGCTAAATGAACTGGATGGTCTCCACAGCTCATAATTGCTAGAGGTGTGAGGCTTTGTGGCAGATGGGATGATGGCCTAGGCCAGGGGTCTGCAACCTGTGGCTCTCCAGATGTTCATGGTCTACAATTCCCATCAGCCCCTGCCAGCATGGCCAATTGGTCCATGAACACCTGGAGAGCCACAGGTTGCAGACCCCTGACCTAGGTGGACCTTCACAAGGCTGATCCGCTTTGGGTGTTTGTGTCAGGGGAAGGCCTCGGCCTCTCTGCCCTATTGTTGATCACCCAGAGGAACTAGTTGGCCGCCTAGTGAGACAGGAGGCTGGACTGAATGGACTTCTGGTCTGATCCAGTCGGGCTCTTTTTACAATTCTCACCGGGGAAGGCCTCGGCCTCTGTACCCAGTTGTCGGACCTCTGGACGAACGGGTTGACCAGTATGTGAGAAAGGTTGCTGGACCAGATGGCCCACAGTCTGATCCAGCAGGGCTCTTCTGATCTTCCTGGGAGGGCCTCGGCCTCTGTGCCCTGGTGTTGGCCCTCCAGAAAAACTGGTTGGCCACTGTGTGAGACAGGGTGCCATACTAGGTGTGCCAATTGGCCATGCTGGCAGGGGCTGATGGGAATTGTAGTCCATAACATCTGGAGTGCCAAAGGTTCGCCACCACGGGACTAGATGGACCTTCACTGGTCTGATCCAGCAGGGCTCTTCCTATGTTGTCCTGCTCTAATAAATCAGTAGACATGTAACAGCCTTGCTGGCCACCCCAAATTCTCTCCAGTCCTGAATTCTGTTCTCTTCAGAGTGCTTGCTTGTGATCCAGAGAAGCCCAAAAGTCAGGTGGGAAGAGCTGAGGCTTGTTCTCTCTCTCACCCACACACCCACACACCCACACCCTGCCTTGCATCTGGCCATAGAACTCTTGCTCTCACTGCTTTGCAAGATTGTTGTGGAGGAGACGCTGCAACATACTTCCTGGCTTCCAGGGAGAGGAAAGTTTCTCCTGGGGATCCCTCCCGCAAGTCTGTGTGGACGCTCTGCCAAAAGCGCCCTGCGGGTTCTAATTGCAGCTCTTGTTCGGGGGTGGGGGGTGTTGAATTGTGATTGCTCTGCAGGTACATCCACCGGCCATGCTTGCAGGTCCTGGAGGCCATGCTGGTGGGGGCTGTGACGGCGGCAGTGGGGTTTGTGATGATCTACAGCTCTTCCGACTGCCAGTCCCTTCAAGGCAACCGGGTGACCTACCCCCTCCAGGTGAGGCCCCGGGTGGGGGCTGTTTGGGCCTGCGATGAGGGGCTCCCTCCAAACGGGGGTTGGCTGCTGTGTGAGATGGCAAGGGACCTGCTGGTGGAAGGGATCAGTCGCTGGCAAGAGGAGCCGGGTTCAAGTCCTGGAGCACCTTAGAGATTTAATTCCATTTCCCTTTGGGTCTCCCCGTCTTTTAATTCTATTTTCGTTTGAGCTCCTCTGTCTTCCTTTTCTCGTACCATTCTGGTCAACTGTAACTCTCTTTCTCATAATTATAATGTTTCAAGTTCTTTGTCTTTGCCTAGTTGTCTTTCTGCTTGCAGTAGACAGGCTAGTTCTATCTCTCTCTCTCTGCTCACCTGATCTCTCCTTGATCAGTATTCACATGCTCAGCTTCTGTCCTTTCCCCTGTGGCCACAAACTACAGAAAACCCAAGGGTGGTAAAAACAGTCCTCTCAATTGTTTTTACTCGCTTTTGACAAAACTTTGACCTTGCAAAATTTCTTAAATATTTATATGTTGATGATATTTCACCAGTTCGTGAAACTCTTTGTATCACACCACTATGGCACAAAGGAAATTCCCTTCGTCAGATACAAAGAGCGTTGATTCTCGAAAGCTCATGCGTGACATTTTTTCTGGATCTCTCAGGTGTTCTTAGTCTCAAATGTAGCTGTTCTGCTGTGGAGGGGCACAGCTGCCCTCCTGAAACTGGGTTCATGGCAGGAGAAGGGAGCTTGTGTTTTATACATGTTGCCTCCAGGAGACCATGCCAGGAAGATCTTGAAAACAGGGAAAGTGTGTGTGTGTGTGTGTGTTGTGGGA
The DNA here is from genome assembly GCF_021028975.2 of Sphaerodactylus townsendi. Lineage (NCBI taxonomy): Eukaryota > Metazoa > Chordata > Lepidosauria > Squamata > Sphaerodactylidae > Sphaerodactylus > Sphaerodactylus townsendi. Next base: position 139,615,700 of record NC_059428.1, read on the forward strand.
GGGTGGGGTGGATGAATCGCACAAGTACGTGGGGCAACAATAAGTGCCAAAAGTGGGTGCTGAATTGCAAGTCATTCTGCAATCTTACAGCCATTTCTCTCCTTTCCTTTCTCTTTGGGAGAGGCGAGGGGGCGGGTGTTGGTGCTTGTAGGGTGTTGTCAGAAAGCTCCTTGCTCTGCCTTGTGGCACTCCCTCCACCCACTTTGGTGTTCCCTGCCGATTTATTCCTTTGTCCCTTTCCCCCCTTCTTCCCCAGCTGTTCTGTGCTGACGGAGAATACAACTCAATGGCCACGGCCTTCTTCAATACACCCGAGAAAAGTGTGGTCAGCCTCTTCCACGACCCTCCAGGTCAGTCGCATTCCACTAACAGTGGCTGGGGTTATGTGGCTCGAGAGAGAGACTCCTACCCCTGCCCAGGTTGCTCTGTCTTTCCTTTGTTGAGGAGGTATCCTTGGCAGCAGCTGACCCCCTCCTTTGCTTATAAGCGCTGAGGGAAGGAGGCGGCTCAGCCCCTGTTTCAGCATTTTCCGTGGCGAGCGCGCTTCCTCCACCAACGCTGGCCCTAAATCGACATTCCTGCCATCCCGGCCTCTTGTATTCTGCAGATGTCTTCAGCTTCTCTTTCCTTAAAGGCTTTTCCTGATGTTCCCAAGAAGAATCTGGGAATCTGAGCCTCTTTCATAATGCCCCCGGGTCCTGTCTGGGTTTTATTTCCCTGCTCATGACATTGTAATGGCGAAAGGCATGGGGCCACTTCCTGGGGTTAGGGGAAGGGGCTAGAGTCCTAAGCTTGAACCCCAAAGATTTTGGTTCCAATCCTGCGCACATACACACACAATCCTTACTGTTTTCCTGCATGAAGAGTTCTGTGCAGACTGAAAGCTGACATAATCCTTCCCTGATTACTCGTTCAACGCAGATGGCCTTATGCATCCTGTCTTCCCCGGCACAAAGGGGGACACTTTGTCTGTGACTCCTCTTTTGGCACTGCATTGGGCCCTGTCTTTGGAGCACTGTATATCTGCAGGGAAAGAGAAAATTGAACGAGTAGTCAGGGAAGGATTATGTCAGCTTTCAGTCTGCACAGAACTCTTCATGCAGGAAAACAGTAAGGAGTCTTCCAACCCTGGGCTCAACACACGCAGGCCAGCGACACACATAAACATAGGGTTGGATCCAGCAATGGCAAGCCTTTCTTGTGCTTCCTTTCCAACCCTGGGAAAGTTGGTTCCAGGAGTCGTAGGGCCCAAAAGTATGAATACCCACCATGGTCAAGGGGTTGCTCCAAGGAGGAGGGAAGGCAGTTGAAATGGCTGACTTCTTCCCCCTCTTCTGGTGAAAGAGGCAAGGACTGAGATTTTGTCCCCTTCTGTCTCTGCACTGCAGCTTCCCAGTCCCATGTGGGGGCCTCTCAAGGCCTGGACTGCACCGTGCCAAGGTCAGAGAGGCCTGCTCAGGAAAGGAAAGATTCACAACCATTGGCACTTTCTGCTGACGGCTCTCTGAATCCAACCTATAGAGGTGGTGAACCTATGGCACTGGTGCCAGACGTGGCACTCTGAGCCCTCTCTATGGGCACGTGCAAACAGAGTGCCCCCCCCCCCCCACATTTGGCTGGCCTGGGCCGCTGGGCTCGATTATTAGCATTAAACCTAAGACCTAGTTTTGGGAAAGCAGTTTAAATAACCTTGTTAAGCACTGTTAAACCCGAGTGATTTTCATGCAAAGATCTAAAGCATGATCCTTTACCTGGGAGCAAGCTTGGTTGCTAGCAATGGGGCTTGCTTATGAGTAAAACCTCCTAGGATCGTGATTCACCCATTGGAAGAATTGCACGGTTGCTTCAAAGCAAAGCCACCGACTACCACGAAGCTTACTCCCGAGTAACGCACGCCTTGGAGCCAACCGTTTTTTCTAAACTAAATCCTAAGTATTCAGGTTAAATTGCCGTGTTGGCACTTTGCAATAAATAGGTGGGTTTTGGGTTGCAATTTGGGCACTCGGTCTCAAAAAGGTTCGCCATCACTGCTATAGAGCATTAGCCAGAAAATCCATCTACCCATGGGTGGTAAACTAATTTCGGAGGCCCCAAACCCTTCTTGGCTGTCTTTCAGCCTTTTCCCGGTGATTCTCTGGCGTTTTGATTCCCTCTGGGAGAGAGTTCTGTGTCACTCCAAGCTTCAGGTGCTCTTTTGCCAATGGGAGGCGGCACAGTTGACGAAAGAAACCTCTAATGTGACTTTTCCACACGTTACAGAAATGTGGCTTTCTACTCATGAAGTCACGAACAAGGTGCCCAAGCAGTGTTCCTTGGAAAAGGTAGAAGAGGAGATCTCGGCTGCTGATCAGGGGATTGTGGAATGTTGATGTTTTTTCTCCCCGCCCCCTCCCCAGGCACCTATAACCCCATGACCCTGGGCATGTTCACCTTGGCGTATTTCTTTCTGGCCTGCTGGACCTACGGATTAACGGTCTCTGCAGGGGTCTTCATCCCGTCCCTGTTGATTGGAGCCGCCTGGGGCCGCCTCTTTGGTATCTCTCTGTCCTACATCACCAGTGGCTGGGTAAGTGCTTCGGGGGGCCGGGGGGGGGGGGGTAGCCCCATTGGGATGGCACAGTGCAGAGTGGGGAGAGATTAGGGATTGTGTGGCTGGGTTGGGGGGGAATGTGGGCAGAGGCGTAGCTGGGCCAAACTGTGCCCGGTGTGCAGTCTATATTTTCCGGGGGCCCCATGGCCCCCCCGCGGCACCCTCCCCCGCGGCGCCCTCCCTTCCCACACTTATCTTAGTTCCTTTTCTTTTCCTAGAACTTTTTCAGGCTGAAGAAAAGACCTATTCACAGTTCAGGCTTAAAAACGGCCTGATGGGAACTACCCAGGAGACCTTGTGAGCCCCAAGGTCTTCTGGGAACTGTAGTTCCTCTGGCCGTTTTTAGCCTGTACTGTGAGCAGGCCTGGCCTGACCAAATCACATTTATGTCATATCCATACTCATAACAATTGAGTTTGATGCCCTTGATTTAGGACTGTAAAGGTCAACACCCAACTCTTGAGATGGCTCAAGTGGGAGACTAGGTCAGCTGGTCAAATACGTGCTCTCCGTAGGGTCCCTGTAAAGACCCGCCCTGCTGCTTTCTGGACCAATTGAAGTTTCTGGAGCAACTTCAAGGGCTATCCCTGCATAGAGCTAGTTGCAGTAGTCCAGTCTGGAGGAGGGCCGGGTGGGGACCCCCCTCATCCCCTCTTTAGCTCTACTGTTCTGTGTTTGCTACTGTGCCTTTCTTGTGCTTTTGGACATCCAGATCTGGGCTGACCCAGGGAAATACGCTTTGATGGGAGCCGCTGCCCAATTGGGTGAGTGTTGCATTGGGGAGGAGTCACTTGGAAGGCCGGGCAGTCTGACTGGCTTCTGAAGGGAGGTGGGTGTGGGCGGCTGGGGCTCCTGGCTCTCTCCTGGTTTGCCCGGGATCCGTCCAGCTTGCTCTGCCTGTCTCCGGAGGAGCTTCCAGATCCTTGGTGGGCAAAGTCAGGCTTTGCTTCTTGTGCGATGAGGGTCGTGTGACGGGGAGCCCTCAAACCTGTTCTGGACACACCCAGAATTCCTCTTCTGGCGACCCAGAACTTGGGCTCTTTGGGGCCAGGCGGAGTGGCTGTGGGCAGGTTTTCTAGGGTGGTCTTGCCGGGAGAGGCTGGGGGTGCAACGCATGCCTGTCTTCCCAGGGGGGATCGTGCGCATGACCTTGAGCTTGACGGTCATCATGATGGAGGCAACGGGCAGCGTCACCTACGGCTTCCCCATCATGCTGGTGCTGATGACGGCCAAGATCGTGGGGGATTATTTTGTTGAGGTAGGAAGGTGCTAGCCCGTCCCTCCTCCTCCAAAGAGGCTGCTGGCCAAGGGGGCTTCGTGGCTTTCTCTGCTGGGATTGTCCTCGTCGGTCCCAAGGGAGTCCCGCCTGCCGTCTCGAAAGACAGGACAGAAAGACAAACAGGATCCTGGGGCCATTTTCATCTGTAGCTTTCCAGAGTGCCTTGTGGAGCTGGAGCGCAGTTACCGGAATGCTCATCGGTTCTTCTGGCTCCTGAGATTTGGAACACTGACAGCCTAGAAACTTGAGCTGTTTTTAAACACTCGCCCACGCCAAAATCCAGGCTCCTTAATTCTGCCCTGTTCTGTCCTTGCATAGGAGGCCCACCCAGCCTTCATGTGGAGTGTTTGTCAAGAACCGGGAGTGTGTTTTGCACACGTGTCTTTCATTAATGTGGGCCCTGTGGTGGAGAGCGGTCAGCTGCAGGACTGTAGTCAGAGCTCTGCTCATGATCAGAGTTTGATCCCAATGGAAGTTGGCTCAGGGTGGACTTAGCCTTCCAGCAGTGGCGTAGGAGGTTAAGAGCTCGTGTATCTAATCTGGAGGAACCGGGTTTGATTCCCAGCTCTGCCGCCTGAGCTGTGGAGGCTTATCTGGGGAATTCAGATTAGCCTGTGCACTCCCATACACGCCAGCGGGGTGACCTTGGGCTAGTCACAGCTTCTCGGAGCTCTCTCAGCCCCACCTACCTCACAGGGTGTTTGTTGTGAGGGGGAAAGGGCAAGGAGATTTTAAGCCCCTTTGAGTATCCTGCAGGAGAGAAATGGGGGATATAAATCCAAACTCTTCTTCTTCTTCTTCATCCTTCCAAGAGGGGTAAAATGAGTGCCCAGCTTGCTGGGGGTAAAGTGTAGACGGCTGCAAAGGCCGTGGCAAAGCAATAAATGGGCTCCCTATTGTTGATCAGCAGCGTTTATTGATCAGCATCGAAGCACCCAGCTTCACAAAGCCAGTTCTGGGGAACTTGGCTTTTGCTACCCATTTTATTACAATGTTGATCCCCCCTCCCTTTTCCTCAAGGAACGTGAGAAGGAGTTAGTTTGGAGCAGAGGCGCCCCAAGGTCGGCGACAGACAGAGATAGAGGGCGACCTGGCATCCTATCCTCACAGGACTATGGAAACAACCCTGTTTCCCCTGGGACTAGAGTGTCAGGGGAAAGCCTAGTTATCTGCAAAACATGTGAAGCCATAAAGCAAAGATCGAGGAAAGAATGTCCCAGAATAGCAGGGATAACATATAGCAGGCTGGTTACATATATCTTGTAGTGAGGTAGTTGCATATATCTTGTAGCTGTTACATTGGGTTAGGAATGCACCTCAGTTCACTAGATGCAATCCCCCTGACATAAACAAAATCTGCCTGGTAAACATTGGGATGTGACACCACCCCATTCTCTCAGTAATAAGCCACTGCTTGCACGAGGGACGACCTTTACCTTTCATTAATCCAGGTTAGTCCCTCCCAATGACTTCACGGCTGTGATGAGGTAGGGGACTCTTGGATCTCCCTCCCCCAAACTGTGCCCTGCTCCCTCCTGAGATGGTGTCCGTTTCCCCTTCCTTCTCGCTCCTCCAGGGCCTCTATGACATGCACATTCAGCTGCAGAGCGTCCCTTTCCTGCACTGGGAAGCCCCCGTCACCTCACACTCGCTCACGGCCAGGTAAGCCAACTGGAGGCAGAAGCCTGAATGAAAGTGGGGTGGTGGCGGAGAAACTCCTGTGAGCCGTTTCTCTGAGAAGCTGGTTCACACGCGGCTGCTCTTGAGTCAATGGCAGGTGAGACGGCACAGCCAAAAAAGGAAATGTTTTGAGATCTGTCAGGCAAAATCTCTGGGGGTATCCCCCCCCCCCCCCCGGGTTGCTGTCTGTTTGAGGCCCGCCCTTGTACGGCAGAGAGGGGGAATCTCCTGGATCTGTTTTGGCCTTGTTCTGACCCGGGGGTGGGGTGGGGTGTCTTCCCTTCCCAGAGAGGTGATGAGCACGCCAGTCACCTGCCTGCGCCGGGTGGAGAAGGTGGGCACCATTGTGGACATCCTCAGCCACACCAGCTCCAACCACAACGGGTTCCCGGTAGTGGAGAGCACCCCCGATGCCACTCAGGTGGGTGAGACTTCGCACTCTCTGCAGGGAGGGGCTGCGATCTGACCCCCACTCGGTCATCCTAGTCACAAGCCAGAGTGCTGCCCTGCATCTTGGGGGGGCGGGGGGGCGGACACAGATCTCTTCCATTCAACAGTGGTGCTTTTTCCCAGCGCAAGGAGCTTCTGAGCCTCCATAAATTTCACAGCAGCCCTGCAAGGTTGGTCAGTATCTATTGCAGACAGAAGACCAGTTAGTTTGTGCAGAATAAAACGGGAGAACGTCCGTTGTTGCACACAGAACGGTTTTGGGAAGCAAGAGGCATTCTATCCATTTTGGCCTCCTCTTCTCCCCTTTTCCCTTTTCTCCCCCCCCCCCCTTTTCCCTTTTCCTCTTTCCTTGTATCCTCTGGTATGAATGAATGTGGGGCCCAGTTTTCACTACCCTCCCTCAAACCGATTTTATGGCACTAGATTAGCTGGAAATGTATTTTGTTGATTTTATCATGTTTGTACTCTGTTGTGTCACGAACGCCCTGAGCCTTTTGAAGGAGGGTTTCTTAGCAATCTAATGACATAAAATAAATAAGTTGGGAGGGGGAGGGGAATAGTCCTGAGATTCAGTCCTCAATCTGGAGGGAGGCAGGAAAATGCAGAGTTCTTCCACAAGGAACTGGGAAAGAGGCACCGATCACGGCTGAGTGGGGTCTTGACACAAAGAAGCTGTGCCTTGCGGCTGTGCCCAAGAAACCTAGACCTATAGGCCTGTATGACCTATGGAAATGCATACCTTGTTTGTGATCCCTGGTGTGGGGAAAGGGGTGACAGAACCACTGTGCTGCCGTCTCCCGTCTCGAACCCAGATCCTGCTCCAATGTCGGTCTCCTCCCTCCCGACGCAGTTTGTTCAACTTCCTCTGAATCCTGCCTTTCTTCCCAAAGTGTACCCGAAGTGGCGTAGGTCATTCTCCTGCCTTCCGGTTTTTCCTTACAACAACCCTGTGAGGAAGGCTGAGCGGATGGGAATTCAACCCTGGGCCTCCCAGATCATCAGAGCAGCCCTGCTGGACCAGACCTGTGGTCCATCACACACCTGCAAAACACCAGAGGCTTAGAGCTGAAGCATTTCCTTCTTCCTCCCTTCGCTGGAGGCTCACTTGACTCCGTGGCTAGCGATGCACGGGCCTTTCCTCCATGAATCTGTTGAAGTCCTCTTTAAAGCTATGATTACAGTTCTCATCTGACAGTTAGCTGCAGTGGTTTAAGAGCAGGTGGATTCTAACCTGGAGAATCGGGTTTGATTCCCCACTCCTCCACCTGAGTGGCGGAGGCTTCTCTGGCAAACCAGGTGTGTTCCCGAACTCCCGCACTCCTGCTGGGTGACCTTGGGCTAGTCACAGTTCTCTCTGAACTCTCTCAGCCCCCACCTGCCTCACAAGGTGTGTGTTGTGGGGAGAGGAAGGGAAAGGAGCTTGTAAGTCACATTGAGTCCCCTTTCAAGAGAGAAAAGTGGGGTATAAATCCAAACTCCTCTTCTTCTAACCACTGCACCCAGCTGGGTGACCTTGGGCTAGTCACAGCTTCTCGGAGCTCTCTCAGCCCCACCCATCTCACAGGGTGTTTGTTGTGAGGGGGGAAGGGCAAGGAGATTGTAAGCCCCTTTGAGTCTCCTATAGGAGAGAAAGAGGGGATATAAATCCAAACTCTTCTTCTTCTTCTTCTTCTTCTTCTTCTTCTTCTTACAGATTTCACACTGACCTTTCAGATTTGACAACACTCACTTATTTATTTCCTTTTATATTTATGCCCCGCCCTCCCCCCAAAGGGCTCAGGTCAGCTTTCAAGGGCACAAGGCCTCAAATCGCACACAGCCTGTCCGCGAACCCACGACAGCCGCGTCCCAGCTGAGCCACGGGAAGGGGCCTCTCTGGGCCTCCCCCGCCCAGTGCTTGTGCTTGTCGGATGGGAGCGCCTCACGCTTGGGCAGGCAGGGCTGGGGGTTCTGGAAGCTTCTCTCCCACTGATGGCCTCTCTGTTGCAGACCGAGGGCCTGCGAGGGCTGATCCTGCGCTCCCAGCTGATCGTCCTCTTGAAGCACAAGGTAAGATCTTCCAGAGACCACCCGATAAGCTGGGTAGTGGTTAAGAGCAGGTGCACTCTAATCTGGAGAACCAGGTTTGATTTCCTGCTCTGCCCCTTGAGCTGGGGAGGCTTATCCAGTCGACCAGATTAGCCAGCTGGGTGACCTTGGACCAGTCACATTCTTCGGAGCTCTCTCAGCCCCACCCACCTCACAGGGTGTTTGTTTTGGTGAGGGGGGAAGGGAAAAGAGATTGTCAGCCCCTTTGAGTCTCCTTATAGGAGAGAAAGGGGGGATATAAATCCATCTCCTCTCGGCTGGAGTCGCATAGCTTGGGCAGCTGAGAATCTTTTCCAAATCCCTACTTGGTGCTGGCAGTAACAGATCTGTGCCGGATCCTGCCCATTTGTTGGGCTTCTGGCCCTTTGGGTGCTGATATGAGCATCCTCTTCCTCCCCCCTGACTCTCTCTCTGTGTGTGGCCTGCTGGTTGATCAGGCTGGCCTTTGTTATGCAGCAGGTGGGGATTTCAGAAGGCCGATTTTGCCGCTTGGCGATGCTCTCCCTGTGGTTCCATTCAGCGCTGGTCTGGGGTTGCCAGCTTTGGAACCCAGCTGCACAGCTGTCCTTGTTGTGCAGAAATAACAGTCACTGCATCGTTCGGGTTGGAGACTTCTTGATCCTGAGCAGAAGTTCCTCCCTGCTTAAAATGATCAGCGGCCCATCTCATGCAGCTGCTTTCTCTGGGATTCACTGGGAGAGACTGCCGGGCAAAGACCTTGGAAAAGCCCCCCTGCATCATCCAGGCTTATCAAGTAGCCCAATCCGTTGCATTTTAAACATTTTCTGGTCACTCAAATACCCTACGACCGTGGTGGTGAAGCTTTGGCTGGTGGGAATTGTACTCCATAACATCTGGAGTGCCAAAGCTTTGCCACCACTGATGGCGCATCAGTGCTCACTGGGCTCATTAGGCGCTACAAAGGGCTTGTAGGGGAGGGGCCTTCCGTCCAGGCTGTGTGGCTTGCTTCTTCTACAAAAAGCTTTGCATGCTGATTCTCCACTCTTCAGGCACAAGAGCAGGTCAGACTGGCTTGTTTTCTGATCAGTTGGCAACCCAATCCCCACTGCCTGCTCCAGGCCCCTGTCTTGGCAGCTACTTCAGAAGTGCCTGCCTTTGCTTGCTTGCTTCCTTCCTCCCAGTGTGGTGTAGTGGTTAAGAGCAGGTGCACTCTAATCTGGAGAACCGGGTTTGACTCCCCGCTCTGCCACTTGAGCTGTGGAGGCTTATCTGGTGAACCAGAGTAGCTTGTGCAATCCAACACATGCCAGCTGGGTGACCTTGGGCTAGTCACAGCTCTTCGGAGTTCTCTCAGCCCCACCTACCTCACAGGCAGAGGTGGGATCCTAACAGTTCTCACCACTTCTCTAGAAGTGGTTACTAATTTTTTTCTGAGTGCCGAGAAGTGGTTACTAAAGCAACCTCCCTGCCCAATAGGGACTGGAGGTGCGTGTGTGCGGCGGCGCCACTGTTTGAATCCCATCACCATCGGAACCTGTTATTGAAATTTTTGGATCCCACCACTGCTCACAGGGTGTTTGTTGTGAGGGGGGAAGGGCAAGGAGATTGTAAGCCCCTTTGAGTCTCCTTACAGGAGAGAAAGGGGGGATATAAATCCAAACTCTCCTTCCTTCCTTCCTTCCTTCCTTCCTTCCTTCCTTCCTTCCTTCCTTCCTTCCTTCCTTCCTTCCTTCCTTCCTTCCTTCCTTCCTTCCTTCCTTCCTTCCTTCCTTCCTTCCTTCCTTCCTTCCTTCCTTCCTTCCTTCCTTCCTTCCTTCCTTCCTTCCTTCCTTCCTTCCTTCCTTCCTGTCCCTTCCAGGAAATCCCCTGTGAGCATCTAATAGGGTTGCCAGATCTGGGTGAGGAAACACCTGGAGATTCTGGGGATGGAGCCTGGGAAAGGCGGGGCTTGGTGAGGGGAGGGGCCTCAGCAGGGTCCATGGCCATAGAGCCCACCCTCCAAAGCAGCCATTTTCTCCAGGGGAAATGATCTCTCTTGTCTGGAGATCAGCAGTGACAGCAGGAGATCTCCACTCTGGGCGTGGCTTCTGCCTTCCCCCCCTGCAGGTCTTTGTGGAGCGGACGAGTCTCTCCCTCGTGCACCGTCGCTTGAAGCTGAAGGACTTCCGAGATGCCTACCCCCGCTTCCCCCCAATCCAGTCCATCCACGTTTCCCAGGACGAGCGGGAGTGCATGATGGACCTGACGGAATTCATGAACCCCTCGCCCTACACAGTGCCACAGGTGGGCCCCCGGGGTGGGGAGGGTGAGGGGTCACATGGTGGCACCCGGTGGGAGCTCAGTCTCTCCAGCAGATGGACACGTCCTTCTTTGTGTTCCAGGAGGCCTCACTCCCACGCGTCTTCAAGCTGTTCCGGGCCCTGGGCTTGCGCCACCTGGTGGTGGTAGACAATCATAACCAGGTGGGTGAAGGTGGGGGAGCTTGCGGGGGAGAGGGCTTCCACCCACCAAGAAGGCTGTGGGGCTTGCTTCTTTATTTACACTCTTCCTTTCCCCCCTCTCCAGTGGGGACCCAGAGCAGCTGACATTGTTCTTCCCTGCTCCGTTTTCCATTTTCTCACAACCACACCCCTATGAGGTTCCCGGGCGGGCTTCTTTGGAAGAGTGTAGGCTGGAGAACAGCATGATAAGCTGCTTTGGGTCCTAGTCAGGAAGACCCCAATGTAATCCTATTTCATTGCATTACAAGTGGTTTGCGCTGTGCTTCGGCACCAGATCCTCCCCCCGCCCGGTCTACTCTGTGAGCACCTTCTCCTCCTGGCCCTAAGTCAGTGATGGCGAACCTATGGCACGGGTGCCAGAGGTGGCGCTCAGGGCCCTTTCTGTGGGCACGTGCACACAGAGCTCGTCATGTGGGAGGGGGGTGGAAAATCATCCCCCCCCCCCACACACACACATTTAGGCTGGTCTGGGCATGATCCTTTACCTGGGGGTAAGCTCGGTTGCTGGCAATGGGGCTTGCTTCTGTGTAAACCCTCCTAGGATCGTGATTCACCCATTTGAAGCATTGCACGGTTGCTTCGCTAAGCTTACTCCTGAGTAACGCACGCCTTGGAGCCAACCGTTTTTTTCTAAACTGAAACCTCAGTATTCAAGTTAAATTGCCGGGTTGGCACTTTGCGATAAATAAGTGGGTTTTGGGTTGCAATTTGGGCACTTGGTCTCGAAAAGGTCCGCCATCACTGCCCTAAGTGGATCCGGTCCCACATTGGCCGCCTCTCCCTACATGAATACTGAGGTCCGCTCTTGAGGTCTGTTTGGGCTCCCTCTGACGCCATGGTTCCTTTCCTACAGGTGGTAGGACTGGTCACCCGGAAGGATTTGGCCCGGTACCGGCTGGGAAAGGAGGGCTTGGAGGAGCTGTCCCTGGCCCAGACATGACCGCCTCGGTGCCGAAGGTTTCACTGTGCATCATCGCAGTCCCTCTGCGGCCCAGCCCCACGGCTCACGAGAGCCCCAGCGCCCTGCATCTGGCCTCCTCCTCTTGCCTTCCTTCAGGGCTGCCTTCCTGCCTCTCTTCCTCCTCCTCCTCCCGTTCCATGGGATCAAGTGGGCCGTAGACTTCCTGGTGGAACTGTGGTGTGTGTGTGTGGGGCGGTTCTGGTGGACTTTCAGAGAAGCACTTTCCTCACAGTGCCCTTTCCACCGCCAACCGGCTCCGAGTTCCTCTGCCTCAGCCCTGCCAATCGTGCCTTGCTCCCCATCGCTCTTCTGAAGTCTGTGACTGGACCCGAACAGAGCTGACCCAGAGAATCCAGGCTGGGGTTTCCTGAGGTGTCGGGGGCAGCTTCCTGCGGGTGCAGCTTCGCCTGGAACCGGCCTGTCCCGGCTGAATGGAGCCTGCTTAGTGGCCCTGCCTGCGTTTCTCTTTACCCCAAAGCCCTGCAGGGGAGGTTCAGATGGGAAACCCCCTCAAAACATTTCTCGTCTTTCTTATCTGTTCTGGGGCTGATGGGGGGAAAACCGCAGGTGGCAGATCTCCTTAGCTGCCACCTGGAGACTGGAGTGGAGCGGTGGGGGGGACGGGGACGTGATAGTGGCAGAGTGTTCCTGTCCTTTCCTCTTTTGACGCTCCGCCCCTGCTTCCTGTCTCATTTCTGCCTTCCCCCATGGCCATTCCTGAGCTGCTCCTTGCATGGTGGAGGTACTAGTGCAGGGGTAGGGAACCTGCAGCTCTCCAGATGTTCAGGAACTACAATTCCCATCAGCCCCTACCAGCATGGCCAATTGGCCATGCTGGTAGGGGCTGATGGGAATTGTAGTTCCTGAACATCTGGGGAGCCGCAGGTTCCCTACTCCTGTACTAGTGGGAGTGACCCAGAGGGCCTGAGCCCCCAGCAGAGGAGGAGGCCTTGGGTCTGGGGTGTGGGGAGCTTCTCTGGCAGAGGAGCTGGAGGGTTTGAAAAGGTTCCCCCCACCCCTGCCTGTCCCAAAGCTGCTGTCCCTCTGACTGCACTGGTCCTGGGCAGCTCCTTGGCAGTTTAAGCGGACAGGAAGGGGCAGATGAGCTTAGAGAAAGGGGTGGAGCCTTCAGGTGCTCCACTTGAGAGGTATCAGTCAGCTTGCAGAGCAGCAGTTCCCAGCCCAGCCTCATCTCCAAGGGACCCCTCGTTTGTCAGCTGCCTGCCTTCTTGGCTCTTCTTAATGTGAGAAGTTACCATTCAAGACTCTTTTTTTTTGTGCTGGAATAAAACCTGTTTCTACTTTTTTGGTGTTTCCTCGGTCCTTGGCCTGCTTTGTCTCTTTTCGGATGTTGCAGTTGAGAGTGGAGGGGTGTGTGTTCTGTAGAAGGCCTGATTCCCCCCCCCCCACACCTGCATGCACACAACCTGTACACCCACACACACAACAGCTGGGTGACCTTGGGCTAGTCACAGTTCTTTGGAGCTCTCACTCCCACCCACCTCACAGGGTGTATGTGGTGAGGGGGGGAAGGGGAACGAGATTGTGAGCCCCCCTTTCTCTCCTGCAGGAGAGAAAAAGGGGATATAAATCCAAACTTCTTCTCTTCTTCTCTCTTCCATGACTTCAATGTGGTTTTAAGTGGTGCAGCAACTGTAGATTCAGGTGAGAGTCTGCGTGGACTTCAGTACTACTTTTTAAAAAACAATAAATCTAACTTCCGAAAAAAAGGTGACCCAGTTTTTTACACCAAGGCAGGCTCATTTCTGTTTGTATCCCAGGACTACTTCTGGTCATTTGGAAGCCACGGGGAGATGTACAAGAATCCTGAATTACCCATCCCTCATTTCTGCCTAATACATAATTGCCTCCCTTTTATCCTCCTGGCTTACAACAGCCAGCCCTGTGAGGTGGACTAGGCTGAGCATTTGTGACCGCCCAAGGTCACTAACAAAGCTTCTGACTTGAGGGGTGTCCCAACAACAGTGGTGCTTCCAGATGTTCATGGGACTACAGATTCCCATCAGCCCCTGCTATCTGTGGCCATGGGAATTGTAATCCATCGAACATCTGAAAGTGTCAGGGTTGGACACCCCTGTTCCTCTGACTGTCATTAGGTGTATTCAAACCTGGGCATTTCTCAGATTCTAGTCTGTTTACCCTAGCCCCCCCCCCAAGATATTTTGTAAGCCACAACAGCTTCCCTGGGTGAAAGAATGTCCCCAAAAACTTGGCCAGAGTCCCGAAGACTGTAAAGGGGTGGTAGTTTTGGTCCAGACCTACATTTTAGCTCCCACTTTTCTGGCAGAACAGAAGGAAAGAGGGGAATCATAGGATCACAGAGTTGGAAGAGGACCACCAGGGCCGTCCAGTCCAACCCCCCTCCCATGCAGAAAGACACAGTCCAAAGAGACCCTTGAGCAGATGGCCATCCAGCCTCTGCTAAAAACATCCCAAGAAGAAGAAGAAGAGTTGGGATTTATATCCCCCCCTTTCTCTCCTTCAGGAGACTCCAAAGGGGCTGACAATCTTCCTTGCCCTTCCCCCCTCACAACAAACACCCTGTGAGTGGAGTGGGAGCTGAGAGAGGAAGCTCCCGAGGAAGGTGTGAACTAGCCCAAGGTCACCCAGCTGGCATGTGTGGGAGGTGTACAGGCTAATCTTGAATTCCCCAGATAAGCCTCCACAGCTCCAGGTGGCAGAGCAGGGGAATCCAAACCCAGTTCCTCCAGATTAGATACACAGCAGCTCTTAACCTCCCTATGCCACTGTTGGAGACTCCATCACTCTTCGAGGCAGCGACCATTCAGCCGTTGAACAGCCCTCTGACGGTCAGGAGAGGTCGTCCCTGATGTTTAGGTGGAATCTCTTTTCCTGCACCTTGAACCCATGACTCCGTGTTCTAGTCTCCGAGGCAGCAGAAAACGAGCTTGCTCCCTCTTCACAATGACTCCCAGTATCTCAACGGCTCTCGTGTAATGCCTGACATGAAGTGCTGACCTAGCCTTTAAAACGTTAGAGCTGGAGGATGATTGATTTCCCCCTTGACCATTTGGAGCCCAGGATGCAACTTGCTTTAAGCAACCAGACCCTACTATGACATGGTCAGAGATCTGGCCAACATTTTGGGGAGGCCGAGGAATGGCTACCCAGCAAGGCAGGCGCTTTTGCCTAGGGGAGAGCTGGCAGCTCTCTGTGGAGCCCCTGGGCAGAGTAGGCAGGCTGCAGCCCGAGTGATGCTTGGGACCATGAGGTTCAGCTATGGGGCTCATCATCTTCAGCCTGCTGGTGTTCCAGAAGGACCCCGTGGAGAGAGCTCCCTCTCCACTTCAAGGCCGCAGCTGGACAAGCTGTGCAGTGGGGAGAGCAGGCTTCAGTTCTTGCAGACCTCCTTCTGCTGGGACACGGGTCTCTGCTGGCTGGTCGAATCCCCTGGGGGGGCCCACTACCTGGCAGGGGATGGCTGATGTGGGTCCTCTGGGGCTGTCTGCAGAGCTGGGTGGCCTCCTGTCTCATGCAGGCCCCCCCCTTCAGCTGTGTGCCTGGTAAAGCTCCAATCCTGGCCAAGAGGCTCCAGCCCGGGGAGCCTCAGGTGGAAATCCAGAGGAAAGAAAGCGAGGGGGGGGGGTATGTCCCATGGAAGTGCTGCCTCACTGTTGCACTGATCTCGTTTGTTGCAACTGAACTGGGGAGGATGGGTTCAGGAAATGATCCCAGCCAGAGGGGGTCTGGCACAGCAACGGTGTCCCCATTGGCAGGAAGCCCTGCATCAGAGTGTAGCAGGAGGTGAAGCCTGAGTAGTGCCCTTTTGGGGTGGGGGACCATGTCTTCTGTCCTGGGTCCCTCCGTCTTCCTTCCAGCACTTCATGCCGAGCTGTATTGGGGAGGGATGCTGTCCACTCCCTGGGGCCCCACTGGTTTCCCCGCCCTCAGTGAAATATCACCCCCCCTGGCTGTTATTGCCTGTCCCCTTTGTTTCTGCTGACTCCACATCCAGAGCATAGCTGGCAAAAGCCTGCCCTGTTGGGTTTGTCCCCGACTTCACGCCAGAGTCTGGGGCCCGGATGCCGTTTCCCAAAGCCATACTACCCCACCCCACCCACGCCATTACTTGAGGCATCTGGGGGCTTGTCATACCGGTGAGGGGCAGTGTACAAGACGAGGCAGGGTGCCAGCCAATCCCTGGACAGAAAATGTCCTTCCTCTCTCACAGAAGCTCAATTGGATGTTGTTTATCTCCAATTGCCATGAAAGAAGCTGCAGCCACCGATTATGCAGCCATACATCCAGTCTCTCGTAAAGGAGGAAGGCTTCTATCTTAAGGCTGGATGAGACTGAAACCATCCATTCAGGGGACCCACGGGTTTCAGGATCTGATTAAAATGTTCAGCCAAATCCGCAGCGCAAGATCTGTTCCATGGCTTCGGGCAGCCCGGCACTGTTTGTTTGTTTTGGTGCTGCTCCAATGGGGTTCTTTGCTGCTCTGCCACCAACTGTCCCTGAACAGAAGTGGAGGGCCCCGATTTTGTCACACCTGGTGCCTGGCACTACACACCTGGTGCCTGTACAGCAGGAATCAGCTTCTGGAAAGCTTGTGGCATAACCCACTCCAATTGCGTGTGCATTTTGAGGCAGGAGGCGGAGGAAGAGCATGATGGGGCTTGTGAAATTATGCCTCGGGTGGAGAAAGGGGTTGCAAGAGCTCCTCCCTCCCAATCATGCCAGAACTCAGGGGCAACCAACCGAGACAGTGGACAATAGGAATGGACCAAAGGGGAAGTGCACGATGCATGGTTAACCTCTCGGATTAATTACTGAGACGGTAGCACATGGATGGCCACAAATATGGAGGTTCTATTAAAGAGGGTTCAACAGATGCAGGGAGGAAAAGCACATCACTGGTCACTAGTCATAGTGGCTGAAGGGACCCTCCATGTACAGAGGCTGCATCAACCTCTGAGATCCCAGTCCTGGAAGTTGGCAGCTGGGCTTCCATGCCATTTGTTGGACTTCCAGTGCAGCTGTCAATAAAGCAGGAGGATGGGATTACCTGGAGCCAGCAGGAATTTTTTTGCTTTTAAAAAAGTGTATCCTGGAACCCTTTTGGGCAGTGGTCGAGATAAAAAAAGCCCACACCAATCTGATCAAAGATATAACAGTCAGTGGTATCAACCAGGCATGATGAATCATACCCAGTGGTATGCTTTCCAGGCTTAACAAAAGCTTGTTGGCCTTTAGCAATGCTTTGGGCCAGAGATCTCTCTCTCAACAGGGATACCATCCCATTTCATGCTTTCTTTAGGGACGGCTATAATTCTAGTCCTATTGCATTGCTTATCTGAGGTCTTGCCATGATATTCTGCATTGATTTACACTGTGCTGATCCGCCTTGTGTCCTGGTAGGGAAAGGAGCAGGTGCAGAATGAAATAATCCTGTGCCAGGTAGAGCAAAGTGGAGAGGAGTCTGGAGTTTTCGCACCTGCAGAGGAAGGTTTCGACTCTAGAAGGGACAGTAGTTGGGCTGTTTTTTTTTGTTGGTATCATCTTCCTTGTTATTGCACAGTGCCCTCAGTCTTTGTAACCACCTTTCTTATAATGCATTAGACTATCTCTCATTTTCACTGTTTCCAAAGGGATTTAAAAGCGTAGTCCTCTGGCACTGATGGTCAGAAGTCTTAAGCTGTTTTGAATAGGAAATGCTGTTCAAGACTAGGCCCTTGAATCTCTGTGTAGGAAGCGGTAGGCTATAAATTAATGTCATAATAATAAGAATAAGAATAACAACAACAACAACAGATCCATTTACAGATATATTTACGTTTTCCCACAGGAGACTGAAATGGCAGGAGAAACAGAAATAATTCAGAAAAGCGATATGTTTATTCCAACATATTTTTCTGTGCTGTTGAGAGTCTCCCAAGGCCTGTTGTAATGGTGGTGATGCTGCTGTGTGTGTAAATCATGCCATCAGATCCCCTTAATGCAAATTAGTGAAAATTAGTGTAATGAGTGATATTAGTGAAAACTGTAATGGTGTTGAAGCTGCCCTGTGTATAAATCATGCCGTCAGATCCCCGTAATGTAAATTAGTGAAATTTAGTGTAATGAGTGAAATTAGTGAAAACTGTAATGGTGGTGAAGCTGCCCTGTGTATAAATCATGCCATCAGATCCCCTTAATGCAAATTAGTGAAAATTAGTGTAATGAGTGATATTAGTGAAAACTGTAATGGTGGTGAAGCTGCCCTGTGTATAAATCATGCTATCAGATCCCCTTAATGTAAATTAAGTGAAATTTAGTGAGTGAAATTAGTAGAAACTGTAATGGTGGTGAAGCTGCCCTGTGTATAAATCATGCCATCAGATCACATAATGCAAATTAGTGAAAATTAGTGTAATAGGTGATGTGGTAGAAAACTGTAATGAGGTGAAATTTGAGAGCTGCCCTGTGTATAAAATCTGTGCAGATCAGATCCCGTAATGTATGAAATTGGTGGGAATTTAGTGTAATGAGTGAAATGGAACAGAGAGCTGTACATGGTGGTGAAGCTGCCCTGTGTGTAAATCATGCCGTCAGATCCCGTGAATGCTAAAATTGAGTGAAATTTAGTGTAATGAGGGAAATTAGTGAAAACTGTAATGGTGGTGAAGCTGCCCTGTGTGTAAATCATGCCATCAGATCCCCTTAATGCAAATTAGTGAAAATTAGTGTAATGAGTGATATTAGTGAAAACTGTAATGGTGGTGAAGCTGCCCTGTGTATAAATCATGCCGTCAGATCCCCGTAATGTAAATTAGTGAAATTTAGTGTAATGAGTGAAATTAGTGAAAACTGTAATGGTGGTGAAGCTGCCCTGTGTGTAAATCATGCCATCAGATCCCCTTAATGCAAATTAGTGAAATTTAGTGTAATGAGTGAAATTAGTGAAAACTGTAATGGTGGTGAAGCTGCCCTGTGTATAAATCATGCCATCAGATCCCCTTAATGTAAATTAGTGAAATTTAGTGTAATGAGTGAAATTAGTGAAAACTGTAATGGTGGTGAAGCTGCCCTGTGTATAAATCATGCCATCAGATCCCCTTAATGTAAATTAGTGAAATTTAGTGTAATGAGTGAAATTAGTGAAAACTGTAATGGTGGTGAAGCTGCCCTGTGTGTAAATCATGCCGTCAGATCCCCGTAATGTAAATTAGTGAAATTTAGTGTAATGAGTGAAATTAGTGAAAACTGTAATGGTGGTGAAGCTGCCCTGTGTGTAAATCATGCCATCAGATCCCCTTAATGCAAATTAGTGAAAATTAGTGTAATGAGTGATATTAGTGAAAACTGTAATGGTGGTGAAGCTGCCCTGTGTATAAATCCGTACCATGGATCCCTTAATGTAAGAATTAGTGAAATTTAGTGTAATGAGTGAAATTAGTGAAAACTGTAATGGTGGTGAAGCTGCCCTGTGTGTAAATCATGCCATCAGATCGCCTTAATGCAAATTAGTGGGATGTAGTGTAATGAGGGGAAGTAGTGAACACTGTAATGGTGGGTGAAGCTGCCCTGTGTATGAATCATGCCAGCAGATGCCCTTAATGCAAATGAGTGAAAATTAGTGTAATGGAGTGAAATTAGTGAAAACTGTGTGGTGGTGGAAGCTGCCCTGTGTATAAAATCATGCCATCAGATCCCTTAATGTAAATTAGTGAAATTTAGTGTAATGAGTGAAATTAGTGAAAACTGTAATGGTGGTGAAGCTGCCCTGTGTATAAATCATGCCATCAGATCCCCGTAATGTAAATTAGTGAAATTTAGTGTAATGAGTGAAATTAGTGAAAACTGTAATGGTGGTGAAGCTGCCCTGTGTATAAATCATGCCATCAGATCCCCTTAATGTAAATTAGTGAAAATTAGTGTAATGAGTGAAATTAGTGAAAACTGTAATGGTGGTGAAGCTGCCCTGTGTATAAATCATGCCATCAGATCCCCTTAATGTAAATTAGTGAAAATTAGTGTAATGAGTGATATTAGTGAAAACTGTAATGGTGGTGAAGCTGCCCTGTGTATAAATCATGCCATCAGATCCCACATAGGTAAATTAGTGAAATTTAGTGTAATGAGTGAAATTAGTGAAAACTGTAATGGTGGTGAAGCTGCCCTGTGTATAAATCATGCCATCAGATCCCCTTAATGCAAATTAGTGAAAATTAGTGTAATGAGTGAAATTAGTGAAAACTGTAATGGTGGTGAAGCTGCCCTGTGTATAAATCATGCCATCAGATCCCCGTAATGTAAATTAGTGAAATTTAGTGTAATGAGTGAAATTAGTGAAAACTGTAATGGTGGTGAAGCTGCCCTGTGTATAAATCATGCCATCAGATCCCCTTAATGCAAATTAGTGAAAATTAGTGTAATGAGTGAAATTAGTGAAAACTGTAATGGTGGTGAAGCTGCCCTGTGTATAAATCATGCCATCAGATCCCTTAATGCAAAGGTAGTGAAAGTGGTGTAATGGAGTGAAATTAGTGAAAACTGTAATGGTGGTGGTGAAGTCGCCCTGTGTATAAATCATGCCATCAGATCCCCTTAATGTAAATTAGTGAAAATTAGTGTAATGAGTGAAATTAGTGAAAACTGTAATGGTGGTGAAGCTGCCCTGTGTATAAATCATGCCATCAGATCCCCTTAATGTAAATTAGTGAAATTTAGTGTAATGAGTGAAATTAGTGAAAACTGTAATGGTGGTGAAGCTGCCCTGTGTATAAATCATGCCGGTCAGATCAATGAAAATGTAAATTAGTGAAATTTAGTGTAATGAGTGAAATTAGTGAAAACTGTAATGGTGGGTGAAGCTGCCCTGTGTGTAAATCCGTAGGTCAGATCCCCTTAATGTAAATTAGTGAAAATTAGTGTAATGAGTGAAATTAGTGAAAACTGTAATGGTGGTGAAGCTGCCCTGTGTGTAAATCATGCCATCAGATCCCCTTAATGCAAATTAGTGAAAATTAGTGTAATGAGTGAAATTAGTGAAAACTGTAATGGTGGTGAAGCTGCCCTGTGTATAAATCATGCCATCAGATCCCCTTAATGTAAATTAGTGAAATTTAGTGTAATGAGTGAAATTAGTGAAAACTGTAATGGTGGTGAAGCTGCCCTGTGTGTGTAAAATCATGCCATCAGATCCTTAATGCAAATTAAGGTGAAATTTAGTGTAATGAGTGAAATTAGGTAGAAACTGTAATGGTGGTGGAAGCTGCCCTGTGTATAAAATCATGCCATCAGATCCCTTAATGTAAATTCAGTGAAATTTAGTGCGTAATGAGTGAAATTAGTGAAAACTGTAATGGTGGTGAAGCTGCCCTGTGTATAAATCATGCCATCAGATCCCCTTAATGTAAATTAGTGAAATTTAGTGTAATGAGTGAAATTAGTGAAAACTGTAATGGTGGTGAAGCTGCCCTGTGTAAAATCAATGCCATCAGATCCCGTGTGTAATGCAAATTAGTGAAATTTAGTGTAATGAGAGTGAAATTAGTAGAAACTGTAATGGTGGTGAAGCTGCCCTGTGTATAAATCATGCCATCAGATCCCTTAATGCAAATTAGTGAAAATTAGTGTAATGAGTGATATTGACAGAAACTGTAGTGGTGGTGAAGCTGCCCTGTGTATAAATCATGCCATCAGATCCCTTAATGCAAATTAGTGGAAATTTAGTGTAATGAGTGAAATTAGTGAAAACTGTAATGGTGGTGAAGCTGCCCTGTGTGTAAAATCATGCCATCAGATCCCATTTAGTAAAATTAGTGAAATTTAGTGTAATGAGTGAAAGTAGTGAAAACTGTAATGGTGGGTGAAGCTGCCCTGTGTATAAATCATGCCATCAAGATCCCTTAATGCAAATTAGGTGAAATTTAGTGTAATGAGTGAAATTAGTGAAAACTGTAATGGTGGTGAAGCTGCCCTGAGTATAAATCATGCCATCAGATCCCTTAATGCAAATTAGTGAAATTTAGTGTAATAGGTGGAAATTAGTGAAAACTGTAATGGTGGTGAAGCTGCCCTGTGTATAAATCATGCCATCAGATCCCCTTAATGCAAATTAGTGAAATTTAGTGTAATGAGTGAAATTAGTGAAAACTGTAATGGTGGTGAAGCTGCCCTGTGTATAAATCATGCCATCAGATCCCTGTAATGTAAATTAGTGAAATTTAGTGTAATGAGTGAAATTAGTGAAAACTGTAATGGTGGTGAAGCTGCCATGTGTATAAATCATGCCATCAGATCCCCTTAATGCAAATTAGTGAAATTTAGTGTAATGAGTGAAATTAGTGAAAACTGTAATGGTGGTGAAGCTGCCCTGTGTATAAATCATGCCATCAGATCCCCTTAATGCAAATTAGTGAAATTTAGTGTAATGAGTGAAATTAGTGAAAACTGTAATGGTGGTGAAGCTGCCCTGTGTATAAATCATGCCATCAGATCCCCTTAATGCAAATTAGTGAAAATTAGTGTAATGAGGTGAATTAGTGAAAACTGTAATGGTGGTGAAGCTGCCCTGTGTATAAATCATGCCATCAGATCCCCTTAATGCAAATTAGTGAAAATTAGTGTAATGAGTGAAAGTGGTGAGAAACTGTAATGGTGGTGAAGCTGCCCTGTGTGTATAAATCATGCCATCAGATCCCCTTAATGTAAATTAGTGAAAATTAGTGTAATGAGTGAAATTAGTGAAAACTGTAATGGTGGTGAAGCTGCCCTGTGTATAAATCATGCCATCAGATCCCCTTAATGCAAATTAGTGAAAATTAGTGTAATGAGTGAAATTAGTGAAAACTGTAATGGTGGTGAAGCTGCCCTGTGTGTATGAATCATGTCATCAGTACCCTTAATGCAAATTAGTGAAATTTAGTGTAATGAGTGAAATTAGTGAAAACTGTAATGGTGGTGAAGCTGCCCTGTGTATAAATCATGCCATCAGATCCCCTTAATGCAAATTAGTGAAATTTAGTGTAATGAGTGAAATTAGTGAAAACTGTAATGGTGGTGAAGCTGCCCTGTGTATAAATCATGCCATCAGATCCCCTTAATGTAAATTAGTGAAATTAGTGTAATGAGGGAAATTAGTGAAAACTGTAATGGTGGTGAAGCTGCCCTGTGTGTAAATCATGCCATCAGATCCCCTTAATGTAAAGAACTTTAGTGTAATGAGTGAAATTAGTGAAAACTGTAATGGTGGTGAAGCTGCCCTGTGTATAAATCATGCCATCAGATCCCCTTAATGCAAATTAGTGAAATTTAGTGTAATGAGTGAAATTAGTGAAAACTGTAATGGTGGTGAAGCTGCCCTGTGTATAAATCATGCCATCAGATCCCCTTAATGCAAATTAGTGAAATTTAGTGTAATGAGTGAAATTAGTGAAAACTGTAATGGTGGTGAAGCTGCCCTGTGTATAAATCATGCCATCAGATCGCCTTAATGTAAATTAGTGAAATTTAGTGTAATGAGTGAAATTAGTGAAAACTGTAATGGTGGTGAAGCTGCCCTGTGTGTAAATCATTCCGTCAGATCCCCTTAATGTAAATTAGTGAAAATTAGTGAAATTAGTGAAAACTGTAATGGTGGTGAAGCTGCTAGTGTATAAATCATGCCGTCAGATCCCCTTAATGTAAATTAGTGAAAATTAGTGTAATGAGTGAAAATTGTTGTAATGGTGGTGAGCTGCCCTTTGTGTATAAATCATGCCATCAGATCCCCTTAATGCAAAATTAGTGAAAATTAGTGTAATGAGGGAAATAAGTGAAACTGTAATGGTGGTGAAGCTGCCCTGTGTATAAATCATGCCATCAGATCCCCTTAATGCAAATTAGTGAAATTTAGTGTAATGAGTGAAATTAGTGAAAACTGTAATGGTGGTGAAGCTGCCCTGTGTATAAATCATGCCATCAGATCCCCTTAATGCAAATTAGTGAAATTTAGTGTAATGAGTGAAATTAGTGAAAACTGTAATGGTGGTGAAGCTGCCCTGTGTATAAATCATGCCATCAGATCCCCTTAATGCAAATTAGTGAAAATTAGTGTAATGAGTGAAATTAGTGAAAACTGTAATGGTGGTGAAGCTGCCCTGTGTATAAATCATGCCATCAGATCCCCTTAATGCATAGAGTGGTGAAATTTAGTGTAATGAGGTAGAATTAGTGAACTGTAATGGTGGTGAAGCTGCCTGTGTATAAATCCATGCCATCAGATCCCTTAATGCAAATTAGGTGAAATTTAGTGTAATGAGTGAAATTGGTGAGAACTGTAATGGTGGTGAAGCTGCCCTGTGTATAAATCATGCCATCAGATCCCCTTAATGTAAATTAGTGAAATTTAGTGTAATGAGTGAAATTAGTGAAAACTGTAATGGTGGTGAAGCTGCCCTGTGTATAAATCATGCCATCAGATCCCCTTAATGCAAATTAGTGAAAATTAGTGTAATGAGTGATATTAGTGAAAACTGTAATGGTGGTGAAGCTGCCCTGTGTATAAATCATGCCATCAGATCCCCTTAATGTAAATTAGTGAAATTTAGTGTAATGAGTGAAATTAGTGAAAACTGTAATGGTGGTGAAGCTGCCCTGTGTGTAAATCATGCCATCAGATCCCCTTAATGCAAATTAGTGAAATTTAGTGTAATGAGTGAAATTAGTGAAAACTGTAATGGTGGTGAAGCTGCCCTGTGTATAAATCATGCCGTCAGATCCCCTTAATGCAAATTAGTGAAAATTAGTGTAATGAGTGAAATTAGTGAAAACTGTAATGGTGGTGAAGCTGCCCTGTGTGTAAATCATGCCATCAGATCCCCTTAATGCAAATTAGTGAAATTTAGTGTAATGAGTGAAATTAGTGAAAACTGTAATGGTGGTGAAGCTGCCCTGTGTATAAATCATGCCATCAGATCCCCTTAATGCAAATTAGTGAAATTTAGTGTAATGAGTGAAATTAGTGAAAACTGTAATGGTGTTAAACTTCCCTGTGGATAAAATATGCCGTCAGATCCCCTTGAAGCAAATTGAATTGGAAATTTAGTGTAATGAGTGAAATTAGTGAAAACTGTAATGGTGGTGAAGCTGCCCTGTGTTATAAATCATGCCATCAAGATCCCCTTTAGTGCAAATTAGTGAAAATTAGTGTAATGAGTGGAAATTAGGTGAAAACTGTGTGATGGTGGTGAAGCTGCCATGTGTATAAATCATGCCGTCAGATCCCCTTAATGCAAATTAGTGAAAATTAGTGTAATGAGTGAAATTAGTGAAAACTGTAATGGTGGTGAAGCTGCCCTGTGTGTAAATCATGCCGTCAGATCCCCTTAATGCAAATTAGTGAAAATTAGTGTAATGAGTGAAATTAGTGAAAACTGTAATGGTGGTGAAGCTGCCCTGTGTGTAAATCATGCCATCAGATCCCCTTAATGCAAATTAGTGAAAATTAGTGTAATGAGTGAAATTAGTGAGAACTGTAATGGTGGTGAAGCTGCCCTGTGTATAAATCATGCCATCAGATCGTGAAAGTGAAATTTGTCGTGGGTGAAGTGGTAAAGAAAAACTGTAATGGTGGTGGGAAGCTGCCCTGTGTATAAATCCATGCTAGTCAGATCCCTTAATGCAAATTAGTGAAAATTAGTGTAATGAGTGAAATTAGTAGAAAACTGTAATGGTGGTGGTCAAGCTGCCCTGTGTGTAAAATCATGCCGAGTCAGATCCCCTTAATGCAAATTAGTGAAAATTAGTGTAATGAGGTGAAATTAGTGAGAAACTGTAATGGTGGTGAAGCTGCCCTGTGTGTAAAATCAGCTACCATCAAGATCCTTAATGCAAATTAGTGAAAATTAGTGTAATGAGTGATATTAGTGAGAACTGTAATGGTGGTGAAGCTGCCCTGTGTATAAATCAATGCCATCAGATCCCTTAGTAATGCAAATCAGTGAAATTTAGTGTAATGAGTGAAATTAGTGAAAACGGTAATGGTGGTGAAGCTGCCCTGTGTGTATAAATCAATGCCGTCAGATCCTTAATGCAAGAGTGGTGAAAATTTAGTGTAATGAGTGATATTAGTGAAAACTGTAATGGTGGTGAAGCTGCCCTGTGTGTAAATCATGCCGTCAGATCCCCTTAATGCAAATTAGTGAAAATTAGTGTAATGAGTGAAATTAGTGAAAACTGTAATGGTGGTGAAGCTGCCCTGTAGAAATCATGCAGTCAGATCCCTAAATTGAAATTAGGCAATGAGTGAAATTAGTGAAAATTAATGGTGGTGAAGCATCACTGATGGGTGAAATTTAGTGTAATGAGTGACATTAGTGAAAACTGTAATGGTGGTGAAGCTGCCCTGTGTGTAAATCATGCCATCAGATCCCCGTAATGTAAATTAGTGAAAATTAGTGTAATGAGTGATGTGGTGGGAGGAACTGTAATGGTGGTGAAGCTGCCTGTGTATAAATCATGCCAATCAGATCCTTAATGCAAATTAGTGAAATTTAGTGTAATGAGTGAAATTAGTGAAAACTGTAATGGTGGTGAAGCTGCCCTGTGTATAAATCATGCCATCAGATCCCCTTAATGCAAATTAGTGAAATTTAGTGTAATGAGTGAAATTAGTGAAAACTGTAATGGTGGTGAAGCTGCCCTGTGTATAAATCATGCCATCAGATCCCCTTAATGCAAATTAGTGAAATTTAGTGTAATGAGTGATATTAGTGAAAACTGTAATGGTGGTGAAGCTGCCCTGTGTATAAATCATGCCATCAGATCCCCTTAATGCAAATTAGTGAAAATTAGTGTAATGAGTGATATTAGTGAAAACTGTAATGGTGGTGAAGCTGCCCTGTGTATAAATCATGCCATCAGATCCCCTTAATGCAAATTAGTGAAATTTAGTGTAATGAGTGAAATTAGTGAAAACTGTAATGGTGGTGAAGCTGCCCTGTGTATAAATCATGCCATCAGATCCCCTTAATGCAAATTAGTGAAAATTAGTGTAATGAGTGAAATTAGTGAAAACTGTAATGGTGGTGAAGCTGCCCTGTGTATAAATCATGCCATCAGATCCCCTTAGTGCAAGAGTGGTGAAAATTAGTGTAATGAGTGATATTAGTGAAAACTGTAATGGTGGTGAAGCTGCCCTGTGTATAAATCATGCCATCAAGATCCCCTTAGTATGCAAATTAGTGAAAGAATTAGTGTAATGAGTGAAATTAGTGAAAACTGTAATGGTGGTGGAAGCTGCCCTGTGTATAAGAATCATGCCATCAGATCCTTAGTACGCAAATTGGTGAAATTTAGTGTAATGAGTGAAGATTAGTGAAAACTGTAATGGTGGTGGAAGCTGCCCTGTGTATAAATCATGCCATCAGATCCCCTTAATGCAAATTAATTGGGAATTTAGTGTAATGGAGTGAAATTAGTGAAAACTGTAATGGTGGTGGCCAATTGGCCATGCTGGTAGGGGCTGATGGGAATTGTAGTTCCTGAACATCTGGGGAGCCGCAGGTTCCCTACTCCTGTACTAGTGGGAGTGACCCAGAGGGCCTGAGCCCCCAGCAGAGGAGGAGGCCTTGGGTCTGGGGTGTGGGGGAGCTTCTCTGGCAAGGAGCTGGAGGTTTGAAAAGGTTCCCCCACCCCTGCCTGTCCCCAAAAGCTGCTGTCCTCTGACTGCACTGGTCCTGGGCAGCCCTTGGCAGTTTGGCGGACAGGAAGGGCAGGTAGGCTTAGAGAAAGGGGTGGAGCCTTCAGGTGCTCCGCCCAGGGGGTGGTCAGCTTGCAGGCAACAGTTCCCAGCCCCCCCCCCCCCGCCCCCATCTCCGCGGGACCCTCCGTTGTCAGCTGCCTGCCTTCTTGGCTCTTCTTAATGTGAGAAGTTACCATTCAAGACTCTTTTTTTTTGTGCTGGAATAAAAACCTGTTTCTACTTTTTGGTGTTTCCTCCGGTCCTTGGCCTGCTTTGTCTCTTTCGGATGTTGCAGTTGAGGGCGGAGGGGGTGTGTGTTTCTGTAGAAGGCCTGATTCCCCCCCCACACACACGCATGCACACAACCTGTACACCCCCACACACAACAGCTGGGTGACCTTGGGCTAGTCACAGTTCTTTGGAGCTCTCTCAGCCCCACCCACCTCACAGGGTGTTTGTTGTGAGGGGGGAAGGGCAAGGAGATTGTGAGCCCCTTTGCGTCTCCTGCAGGAGAGAAAAGGGGGATATAAATCCAAACTTCTTCTCTTCTTCTCTCTTCCATGACTTCAATGTGGTTTAAGTGGTGCAGCAACTGTAGATTCAGGTGAGGTGCGTGGACTCGGTACTACTTTTAAAAAAAACAATAAATCTAACTTCCGAAAAAAGGTGACCCAGTTTTTACACCAAGGCAGGCTCATTTCTGTTTGTATCCCAGGACTACTTCTGGTCATTGGAAGCCACGGGGAGATGTACAAGAATCCTGAATTACCCATCCCTCATTTCTGCCTAATACATAATTGCCCTCCCTTTTATCCTCACAACAGCCACCCTGTGAGGTGGACTAGGCTGAGCATTTGTGACCGGCCCAAGGTCACTAACAAAGCTTCTACGGCAGGGGTGTCCCAACTGTGGTGCTTCAGATGTTCATGGACTACAATTCCCATCAGCCCCTGCTGGCATGGCCATGGGAATTGTAATCCATGAACATCTGAAGTGTCAGGGTTGGACACCCCTGTTCTACGGCATCGTGGGTATTCAAACCTGGGCATTTCTCAGATTCTAGTCTGTTACCCTAACCCCCCAAGATATTTTGTAAGCCACAACAGCTTCCCTGGGTGAAAGAATGTCCCCCAAAACTTGGCCAGAGTCCAGACTGTAAAGGGGTGGTAGTTTTTGGTCCAGACCTACATTTTAGCTCCCTTTTCTGCAGAACGAAGGAAAGAGGGGAATCATAGGATCACAGAGTTGGAAGAGACCACCAGGGCCGTCCAGTCCAACCCCCTCCCATGCAGAAAGACACAGTCAAAGAACCCTTGACAGATGGCCATCCAGCCTCTGCTTAAAAACATCCCAAGAAGAAGAAGAAGAGTTGGATTTATATCCCCCCTTTCTCTCCTTCAGGAGACTCAAAGGGGCTGACAATCTCCTTGCCCTTCCCCCCTCACAACAAACACCCTGTGAGGTAGGTGGGGCTGAGAGAGCTCCGAGAAGGTGTGACTAGCCCAAGGTCACCCAGCTGGCATGTGTGGGAGTGTACAGGCTAATCTGAATTCCCCAGATAAGCCTCCACAGCTCAGGTGGCAGAGCAGGGAATCAAACCCAGTTCCTCCAGATTAGATACACGAGCTCTTAACCTCCTATGCCACTGCTGGAGACTCCATCACTCTTCGAGGCAGCGAATTCCGCCGTTGAACAGCCCTGACGGTCAGGAGGTTCGTCCTGATGTTTAGGTGGAATCTCTTTTCCTGCACCTTGAACCCATGACTCCGTGTCCTAGTCTCTGTGGCAGCAGAAAACGAGCTTGCTCCCTCTTCACAATGACTCCCAGTATCTCAACACGGCTCTCGTGTCACCCCTGACATGAAGTGCTGACCAGCCTTTAAAACGTAGAGCTGGAGGATGATTGATTTCCCCCCCTTGACCATTTGGGCCGGATGCTGCTTAGCAACCAGACCCTACTATGACATGGTCAGAGATCTGGCCAGCATTGGGGGGCGGGAATGGCTACCCAGCAAGGCAGGCGCTTGCCTAGGGAGAGCTGGCCGCTCTCTGTGGAGCCCCTGGGCAGAGTAGGCAGGCTGCAGCCCGGGCGTGCGGGACCATGAGGTTCAGCTATGGGGCTCTCATCTTCAGCCTGCTGGTGTTCCAGAAGGACCCCCGTGGAGAGCTCCCTCTCCACTTCAGGCCGCAGCTGGACAAGCTGTGCAGTGGGGAGAGCAGGCTTCAGTTCTTGCCGACCTCCTTCTGCTGGGACACGGGTCTCTGCTGGCTGGTCGAATCCCCCTGGGGGGCCTACCTGGCAGGGATGGCGATGTGGGTCCTCTGGGGCCTTCTGCAGAGCTGGGTGGCCTCCTGTCTCATGCAGGCCCCCCCTTCAGCTGTGTGCCTGGTAAAGCTCCAATCCTGGCCAAGGGCTCAGCCCCGGGGAGCCTCCGGTGGAAATCCAGAGGGAAAGAAACGGGGGGGGGGGGGGGGGATGTCCCATGGAAGTGCTGCCTCACTGTTGCACTGATGCGTTTGTTGCAACTGAACTGGGAGGATGGGTTGGGGGAAATGATCCCAGCCCCCGGGGGGTCTGGCGCAACGGGTGTCCCCATTGGAGGGCGTCCTGCATCAGAGTGTAGCAGGGTGAGCCTGATAGTGCCTTTTGGGGTGGGGGGACATATCTTCTGTCCTGGGTCCCTCCGTCTTCCTTCCAGCACTTCATGCCGAGCTGTATTGGGGGAGGGGATGCTGTCCACTCCTGGGGCCCCACTGGTTTCCCCCCCCCCCATCCCTCAGTGAAATATCACCCCCCTGGCTGTTATTGCCTGTCCCCCTTTGTTTCTGCTGACCCACATCCAGAGCAGCTGGCAAAAAGCCTGCCTGTTGGGTTGTCCCCGACTTGCGCCAGAGTCTGGGCCCGGATGCCGTTTCCCAAGCCATGCCCACCCCCACCCCACCCCGCCATTACTTGAGGCATCTGGGGCTTGTCATGCCGGTGGGGGGCAGTGCAAGACGAGGCAGAGGTGCCAGCCAATCCCTGGACAGAAAATGTCCTTCCTCTCACAGAAGCTCAATTGGATGTTGTTTATCTCCAGTGCCATGAAAAGCTGCAGCCACCGATTGCAATACATCCAGTCTCTCGTAAAGGAGGAAGGCTTCTATCTGGGCTGGATGAGACTGAAACATCCATTCAGGGGACACGGGTTTCAGGATCTGATTAAAATGTTCAGCCAAATCACGCGCAAAGATCTGTCTCATGGCTTGGCAGCCGGCACTGTTTGTTTGTTTGGTGCTGCTCCAATGGGGTTCTTTGCTCTGCCACCAGCTGTCCTGAACAGAAAGGGAGGGCCCCCCCGGTCACACCTGGTGCCTACACACCTGGTGCCTACAACGGGGAATCGCTTCTGGAAAGCTTGTGGCATAACCCACTCAGGCGTGTGCATTTCGAACGGAGGGGGCGGAGGAAGAACATGATGGGGCTTGTGAAATTATGCTCGGGTGG
The DNA here is from genome assembly GCF_021028975.2 of Sphaerodactylus townsendi. Lineage (NCBI taxonomy): Eukaryota > Metazoa > Chordata > Lepidosauria > Squamata > Sphaerodactylidae > Sphaerodactylus > Sphaerodactylus townsendi. The sequence goes on from NC_059428.1 coordinate 139,646,388, forward strand.
AGAAAGGGGATTGCAAGAGCTTTCCCTCCCTCCCCAATCATGCCAGAACTCAGGGGGCAACCAACCGAGGCAGTGGACAATAGGGCGGACCAAAGGAAGTGCACGATGCATGGTTAACCTCTCGGATTAATTGCTGATTGGCACATGGATGGCCACAAATGTAGGTTCTATTAAAGAGGGTTCAACAGATGCAGGGAGGAAAAGCACATCACTGGTCACTAGTCATAGTGGCTGAAGGGAGCCTCCATGTACAGAGGCTATCAACCTCTGAATCCCAGTCCTGGAAGTTGGCAGCTGGGCTTCCATGCCATTTGTTGGACTTCCAGTGCAGCTGTCTAAAGCAGGAGGATGGATTACCTGGAGCCAGCAGGAATTTTTTGCTTTTTAAAAGTGTATCCTGGAACCCTTTTGGGCAGTGGTCAGATAAAAAGCCCACACCAATCTGATCAAAGATATAACAGTCAGTGGTATCAACCAGGCATGATGAATCATACCCAGTGGTATGCTTTCAGGCTTAACAAAACTTGTTGGCCTTTAGCAATGCTTTGGGCCAGAGATCTCTCTCTCAACAGGGGCCCATCCCATTTCATGCTTTCTTTGGGACGGCTATAATTCTAGTCCTATTGCATTGCTTATCTGAGGTCTTGCCATGATGTTTGCATTGATTTACACTGTGTGATCCGCCTTGTGTCCTGGTAGGAAAGGCAGGGTGCAAATGAAATAATCCTGTGCCAGGTGAGCAAAGTGGAGAGGAGTCTGGAGTTTTGCACCTGCAGAGGAGCGACTTCTAGAAGGGACAGTAGTTGGGCTGTTTTTTTGTTGGTATCATCTTCCTTGTTATTGCAGTGCCCTCAGTCTTTGTAACCACCTTTCTTATAATGCATTAGACTATCTCTCATTTTCACTGTTTCCAAGGGATTTTAAGCGTAGTCCTCTGGCACTGATGGTCAGAAGTCTTAGCTGTTTGAATGAAATGCTGTTCAGACTAGGCCTTGAATCTCTGTGAGAGCGGTAGGCTATAAATTAATGTCATAATAATAAGAATAAGAATAACAACAACAACAACAGATCCATTTACAGATATATTTACGTTTTCCCACAGGAGACTGAAATGGCAGGAGAAACAGAAATACCCCGAAAAAAACGTATGTTTATTCCAACATATTTTTCTGTGCTGTTGAGAGTCTCCCAAGGCCTGTTGTAATGGTGGTGATGCTGCTGTGTGTGTAAATCATGCCATCAGATCCCCTTAATGCAAATTAGTGAAAATTAGTGTAATGAGTGATATTAGTGAAAACTGTAATGGTGTTGAAGCTGCCCTGTGTATAAATCATGCCGTCAGATCCCCGTAATGTAAATTAGTGAAATTTAGTGTAATGAGTGGGAAATTTAAGTGAAAACTCCAGTAATGGTGGTGGAAGCTGCCCACTGTGTGTAAATCATGCCATCGTAGGATCCCGTATTATAAATTAGTGCAAATTTAGTGTAATGAGTGAAATGTAGGTGAAAACTGTAATGGTGGTGAAGCTGCCCTGTGTGTGTGTAAATCATGCCGTCCAGATCCCCGTGAATGTAAATTAGCGAAATTTAGTGTAATGAGTGAAATTAGTGAAATCTGTAATGGTGGGTGTGGAAGCTGCCCTGTGTGTAAATCATGCCATCAGATCCCAGTGAATGTCAAATTGAAGTGAAATTTAGTGTAATGAGTGAAATTAGGCGGGAAAACTGTGATGGTGGGTGAAGCTGCCCATGTGTATAAATCATGCCAATCAGATCCCCTTAATGCAAATTAGTGAAAATTAGTGTAATGGAGTGATATTATTGAAAACTGTGTGGTGGTGAAGCTGCCCTGTGTATGGAAATCATGCCATCAGATCCCTTAATGTAAATTGAGTGAATTTAGTGTAATGGAGTGAAATGAGTGAAAAACTGCTAGTTATTGGGTAGAAGCTGCCATGTGTATAAATCATGCCGTCAGATCCCCTTAATGTCAATTAGTGAAGATTAGTGAAATTAGTGAAATTAGTGAAAACTGTAATGGTGGTGAAGCTGCCATGTGTATAAATCATGCCATCAGATCCCCTTAATGTAAATTAGTGACATTTAGTGTAATGAGTGATATTAGTGAAAACTGTAACGGTGGTGAAGCTGCCCTGTGTGTAAATCATTCCGTCAGATCCCCTTAATGTAAATTAGTGAAAATTAGTGAAATTAGTGAAAACTGTAATGGTGGGTAGTGAAGTTTTCTGCCAGTCAGCAGAAATCATGCCCGTCAAGATCCCTTAATGTAAATTAGTGAAAATTAGTGTAATGAGTGAAAATTGTTGTAATGGTGGTGAATGCTGCTGTGTGTATAAACAACACCTTCAGACCCCATTAGTGAAAATTGACATAAATCACACCTTTAGGTTTCCTTGATGAAAATTGGTGGAAATATAAGCATATGGGGATCCCATATTTAAGGAGAACAGCCAGAATAACGACTGTATGGAACAATCCGAGTGGCTGTGATCTATACACTGCTGCATATATAACTTATTGTAGATAGGATCTTACAATGTAATAATCTCTGTACCACTTAATGTGTTATGTGAATACCAATGCTATGCTGGCTGTTGTGGGTTTCCCAGGCCGTGTGGCTGTGATCTGGTACTTTTGGCTAATTTTTCACGCATATCTATAGGTGGCATCTTTGCAGGCATGTCACAGTGAGATGCGCTTCTCTCCTAATGCGTTGGTTACTAAAAAGCCCCATTTTGTCGACTGTACTGACTCACTGTGTGAAACCCATTTTGAGTCCCTGTGAGAAAAGTGGAGTATAACTAGCAAAAATAAATAAGAATGTGCCCACTGACTCATTTACTCATTTCACAGGCTCTCTTCGTGTCCGGGGGCAACCATCGATGTCTAGTTTCCAAAGGTAGGCAATGAAAGCACGTGACCAGTCATGGTTTCCAGCCTGTATTCTGAGAAATTCTGGGAATCTTCTGCCTGAATGGCAGACAGACTTTCAGGGAATCATAGAGCTGGATGAGACCCCAAGGGCCATCAAGTCCAACCCCCTGCCATGTAGGGACACACAATCAAAGCACTCCTGACATATGTTCATCCAGCCTCTGTTGAAAAACCTCCAAAGAAGGAGACTCCACAACTCTCCGAGGCAGTGAATTCTACTGTTGAACAGCCCTGACGGTCAGGAAGTTTTTCCTAATGTTTAGGTGGAATCTCTTTTCCTCCACCTTGAATCCCAAGTTGCTTCCTCACCATCCCCCCACCCAAAGCCAGCCCAATATTTTCCCCCTATATCCCAGCTGGATGAGGAGGACTGCTTATTTATGTCTTGCAGTTATGAGCAGCCTTCGGAGGTGCGCAGACATTCTTGGGTGACATTTGAAGGCTTGGGAAAGCGGCGCCAGAAAGAGGCTTTATATTCAGAGTATAGAAGAAGTAGATCTTCGTCAGTTAGCAAGCGCAGTCTTCCAGACCCATCTTCCTCTTCTTCCAGCTCCTCTTCCTCTGGCTGCTACCTATCTCATTTTAAAGGTCTGGACTTCCTTTGTACTTCTGAAGACCCTGTTCCCGCAAAATGTTCTCTGGAGACCATCACCACCTTGACCTGTGGATCTGGATCCCTGTACAGTGGGTCGGAGGGCGAAAGTTCTGACTCTGCACTCCATGAACCCAGCTTGTCCGAGGACGAAGACCTTTGTTTGCAAGCGGAAGGGAAACCAGCACCACACAGCGCTCTGTTGCTTTTGGGGAAATGTTCCAACACAGAAAGCCTGTCTTTTTTCCTGCAACCAAAAGAAGTCCAAACTCAGACATCCTTTGCGAGGTTAAATATCGTCCAGAGTTCCGCTTATGGAAATAAAGACCACGTTGTTCTTGTGGAAAAATCTCTTCAGGTCCAGATGGGAGCTGTGCAGCTGCCCAAGGCCCGACCTTCTCTTCCCAGACCGATCTTCACTGATGCTGTGGGGATGAGAGGGAAACCCACAGCGCTGCCCGTGCTGGCCCTCGCATCTCTTCAGCCCGCTGACAAGACGAGGCAACGAGACCATATGGCATCTCTGTGTGAACTCCTGGGCACCTTTGAGAAAACCCTCCCAGCAAGCTCTTCTCAGAGGGGAGAACCTTCCGGACTGAATGCCGTCTTTGCTGGTATCTCATTTCTGGACGGCTTTGGGCCGGTCCCTTCAGTTTTGGACGCAGACACCAGGGACTTCCTTGAATTTCACATCAAGAAGAAAATGGTTCAGTGGAAGTGTGGCATGCCCAGAGTCGTGGCCAAATCGGTAGACATGTTTCAGCCGCTGCCCAGTCTACGTCAAGCCAAGCACAGGCAAATACCAGCAGAAATCTTCACGCTGGCATCAACAGATTGTACAAGTCCAGCACTTCTCAATGCTCCACGTGTGGCAGTGGGCGTCAGCTCTTCCAAGGGTGCTCCAGGACCCAAAGAGACCTCTATTTTCAGTTCATGGGAGTTGAAAGACATCCGCCAGCTGGCTTTCCATGCTGCCACGAAGATGCTAGAAATCAAAATGGGAGCGTTTCCAGAAATGGTTGTGAATTCTTTCCAGTCGTTTTGCGATCTTTCTGAAAAGCCTCTTCCCAAGATGATTTGTTCCGGCAACAAGATCCTGAAGGCCGAATATCCTTTGCTGCCGTTCCTCACTGAGGAGAGTGTCTGTATTCTTGACCTGAATATCAAACGCAAGTGCCTCACTTTCGCAGGGAGCTTTTCGACCACGTATACGAAGCTGGCTGCGGCGGCGACCTCCCGTTATTCACAGCCCTTTGGCTCCGAAGAGGTGGCTCAACTTTTGGTAAGCGTCTGGAGGCAAATCCACACCGTGGAACTCTCGTACCTCGGCTTGCGTCAACCGATCTCCGTCCCCCTGCCTCTAGACCCTTCAGCTTCATCATTTAGTGATGAAAAATCTCCAGATAGCCCTCCAAAGAAACGGGTCACTTGCCAGGTTCTGGCAGATAACCGAAGGAATCTGGAAGAGCAGTTGCTTGTTGAAGGATACGGAAAACTTCACCCGGAAAAGCCGCTTGAGCGAGCGCCCAGTCAGTGGGTTCTTCCTTCTTTCTTTGACCTGCCCGAGCGAGGCCCAAGCCAGCGGGCTCCACCTCCTTCCTCTGACCTGCACGAGCAATGCTCCGTCCACCGAGCTCTACCTACTTCCTCTGACCCGAACGAGCGAGGACCCACGAGCGAGAAGGCAATGAAATGCCGTGCCGAGGGCAGCATCATAAGGACCAGCATCTTCTTGGAGCTGGAGCTGAAGAAAGCAAAGCTGAACGTGCACTTGAAGAAAAAAATGGAAGCCAAACTCCGACCGCCGCAAGGAGCCGGGCTGGAACTCACCATCGAACCGAGGAGGAAAGCGAAGACGTCGGGGGCTCCGCGGCAGGCCTGCTCCAGCGCCCGGCTTCTTGGACGGTCCCGACGGTCCTTCTGCTACGTGTGCATGCCTTCTGACGAGACCGGCACCCAGCTCAAAACAGTCTGCTGGTCCCCTCCAAAGTGGATCCTGGAAATGAATGGGTACCGCACGCCTGAGGTGGCACGCTTGGCCAGCAAATCCAAACGTTCGCAACCGGTTCAGAAGTGAGCAGGGTCTCCCCGGCTGCGAAGAAAAGCTGTTCAAAACCCCTGCAGGCTGCTGGCCCATGGAATGGGGACTCTTGATTTTAAAAGGGGGCGGGGAGCTATTAAAGAGTTTGCCTGAGAACCGTATCCTAGGCAGCTAATTCTGCTGCCAGATATTTCAGATAGTGTGAAATATCTCCCACGGGCCAAGCCAAACCTGTCCTGTGTCCTTTGCCTTCTCCTAGCAAATGCAAGTCGCACCCTCAGTAAGTCGGCCTCTAATTGCAGGTTCTGCGACGTAGCTGGGATTTGAAAAAGAGAACGAAGCACATGACTTATATCCTTCTTTTCTCCCTGATGGGGGCTCACAGCTGCTTATAAGAACAAGCCTGCTGGATCAGACCAGAGTCCATCTAGTCCAGCACTCTGCTACTTGCAGTGGCCCACCAGGTGCCTTTGGGAGCTCACATGCAGGATGTGAAAGCAATGGCCTGCTGCTGCTGCTGCTGCTGCTCCCGAGCACCTGATCTGCTAAAGCATTTGCAATCTCAGATCAAGGAGGATCCAGATTGGTAGCCAGAGATCGATTTCTCCTCCATCAATCTGTCCCAGCCCCTTTGAAAGCTATCCAGGTTAGTGGTCATCACCACCTCCTGTGGCAGCATATTCCAAACACCAACCATTCGTTGGGTGAAGAAATGTTTCCTTTTATGAGTCCTAATTCTTCCCCCCAGCATTTTCAATGTATGCCCCCTGGTTCTAGTATTGCGAGAAAGAGAGAACAATTTCTCTCTGTCAACATTTTCTACCCCATGCATAATTTTATAGACTTCAATCATATCCCCCCTCAGACGTCTCCTCTCCAAACTAAAGAGTCCCAAACACTGCAGCCTCTCCTCATAGGGAAGGTGCTCCAGTCCCTCAATCATCCTCATTGCCCTTCTCTGCACTTTTTCTATCGCTTTGATATTCTTTTTGGAGGATGTGGCTAATTCAGAACTGAACGTGAGGACTCCCGGAAGGTCGCGGTCGCACCACGGCTTTCTATAAGGGCATAAGGGTATGACAATCTTTTATCCTTGCAGCAAGAACCCTGTGAAGTAGGGAAAGTGTGTGTGGGGGGTGGGTGGGTGAGGGGGAGTGGCTGGTTTCAGGGCAAACTGAGGTATGATCTCGGGCTCTAACCTGGCACCAGGTGAGCCCCCCTTTCTGTCAAAACCAAAGAGGTCACCATGTCAGACTGCCAGGGGGCAAAAAAAGGAGACATGTTCATGGGTAGGGGAGAAGGGATTTGGGCTGCTTAGCAATCCAGGAATCACCCTCCCCCTTTTCCTTGAAGATGAAAGGTGGGTGGGTTGCTGTGTGCATATAAGGTCGCCACATTTCCTTGCATTCGCCCCGCAAGGATTCGGGACCCGCAAGCCAGAACAGAACACGCGGAGAGATGACACACATGCGCATTGAAGCGGCAAGCTGTAGGTCTCCGCCTGCCCGCGCGCCTGCGTACGACGCAGCCGGGCCCGATGGGGTGGGGGAAGGGAATGGTCTGCGCAGGCGCTTGCGAGAACGCGCGCTGGCGTCTCTCGGGAGCGGCGCTAGCCTAGATGGCAGGGAGGCCGCCTTTTTAACGCAGGCGCGGTGGCCAAGTGGTAAGGCGTCGGTCTCGTAAACCGAAGATCACGGGTTCGAACCCCGTCCGTGCCTCGCGAGGGAGACGCTCCCGGGCCCGCTGTGGGAGGCTCCGGCAACGGAAGGGCTCATTTTTAGGGCAATTCCAAGCCTGGAAGTTAACCTGGGTTGGTGGGCGGGTCTTCCCAGGAGATCCAGGGATCCCTACCCCATATCAAGGGATGGATCCTCCCCAGTTACGAGGATCCCCACGTATTTCCCGGGGCAATGAGAGTCCTTACTTATTTGCTACAGGCGTTGCAAAGAGACACTTCCACAGCTGCTTTGGAAGGTAGGCTCGATGGCGCTGTCCCCCACCCCCGGGACCTGGCAACTCTATGAGGACTGGAGACTGGCTTTCCGGAATACGACGTCGCCTCCAGTAGCACAACAGCAGGCGCGTTCCCACCCAGAAGCATCACACTCCCTTCCCACCCTTGGGGCGCGTCCCATGCTAACCCCACTAAAGACTCAGGGAGGGAGAGAGCCTGCCCCACATGTCAAAAAAGGCATATGGGGAAGGGGGTGGCGGTCCCTAACTGGTTTCCAATAAAGACCGGGAACATTTGTCTTTTAAAATGAAAAGTGACCCCCCCCTTATGGTAGGGGTGCAGCAGGATGTCAGTGAAATCATCCTAAGGTGCCTGTATGGTTTGGGGAGGGGAACTACTAAAGACTCAGGCAGCGTTAGCAAGACCCAAAGAAACAGGACCGGGACAGGGCCCCCTGTTGCATCCCAGATGAGGGCAGGTCCCTTCAAGAATGTGTTGGCATTCTTGCATTCCTGTCCCGCTCAGAGCGAAGTCACAAACGCTCTGGGCAGCATTCCTCTTCTCCCCCCTCAGCCTCCATCAGCCACTCCATCCCCCCTCAGCCTCCATCAGCGAGGGAAGAACCCAGCCCCAGCCTGCTTTTCCTGGCCCCCAGGGCTGTCCTCTGCAGGTGGAGAGGAAGCAGGTTAAGCTACCATCCTCCTGGGGGGACAGACAAGCAGGATTTGCTGGCTGTGATCCCCCCCCCCAATTCAATTTCTCAGATCATCTCCCAGGAAAGTGGCTAACTGCGGTGGGCCTCTTATTTCTGTTGCAGGGGAAACCCGGGAGCTCTGCAGTGACTGAGCAGGTACCCCGTTGCAGTCCACTTCTATTGGCCAATTTCGTTTCTCTTTTTTGCTCCCCTAAATAAATCCCAGTCAGATTTCTGCAGACTGTGAAGGCTTGGATGTCTGTAAGACAACTACAGAACACCTGTTATCTTTGCCTTTCAACTTTTGTATCTATTAATAACATGCAGGAAACATGTAATTAGTATATTTATATTTTAAACTTATATTTATGAACTGTACTGTTTATATTTATGATACGTATATTATACTTGTTCGCAGAATCCTACAACAGAGGGCAAGAGCAGCTTACATGACCTCTATGGTTTGGGGAGGGGAACTACTAAAGACAAGGCAATTCCAAAAATGTATTTTATCACAAAAGGCATTCTATTTGATGTTTGGCTTGCAAGAATTCTGCTTGGAGACTCTTATACTGCAAGACAGTGTATTCCCGTCGAACAGCCCTATCAGGAAGTCTTTTGTGATGTTTAGGTGGAATCTCTTGTCCTTCACCTTGGTCCCAGTCTCTGGAGCCGCAGAAAACAAGCTTGCTCCCTCACCAACATGACATCCCTTCAAATTTTTAAAGATGTTATCCCTTAATTTTCTCTTCTCCAAACATACCCAGCTCACTAAGTCACTCCTCATAGACATAGGGCATGGAATCCAGTCCTTTTACCATTTTGGTCGCCTCCTCTGGACCTGTTCCAGCTTGTCAGTATCCTTCGTGAATTGCACACCCAGAAATGGACACAATATTCCAGGTGAGGTCTAACCAATACAGACTAGAGAGGCACAATTACATCCCTCGATCTAGACACTATACTCCTGTTGAAGCGGCCCAGAAACACATTGGCTTTCTTGGCTGCTGCATCACACTGCTGACTCAGGTTCAGTTTGTGGTCTACCAAGACTCCCAGATCCCTTTCGCATGTAGTGTTGTCAAGTCAGGTGTCACCCATCCTATATCTGTGCATTTCATTTTTTCAGCCTAAAGTGCAGAACCTTACATTCATCTCTGCTGAAATTAATTTTGTTAGTTTTGGCCCAGCTCTCTAATCTGTCCCGGTCATTTTGAATTCTGACTCTGTCATCTGGGGTATCAGCTACCTCTCCTGATTTGGTGTCACCTGCACATTTGATTAGGCTGCCCGCTATTCCACCATCTAAGTCATTGATACAAATATTGAACAGCCCTGGGCCCAGGACAGAACCCAGAAGCACCCCATTAGTCCCTTCTCTCCAGGATGAAGAGGAGCCATTGGTGAGCACCCTCTGGGTTTGGTCAGCCAACCAGTTACAAATCCATCTAACAGTGGGCTTATGTAGCCCACATTTTACTAGATTGTTTGCAAGAATGTCCTGGGGGACCTTGTCAAAGGCCTCGCTGAAGTCAAGGACATGGTAGAGCAGAAGATGCCCCCTCCTCAAAGCAAGACGGTTGTCAGCTCTTTTCCTTTCTGTTCCACCCACTGACTGCACAAACCACATCAGCTATTTTACGCCTTTCCAAACGGACTCAGAAAGCGCCGCCGCTTCTGCCCAGACTACGAAACAGCAGCGTAAGATCTTGCCCCGCACAGACTCCCCTGAAAAGTCAGAACCCTTGTAGAAAAAGGATAGCCCTGAGGTGATTTGAGACTCTTCTTCCTCTAAGGCAGGGGTAGGGAACCTGCGGCTCGAGAGCCGCATGCGGCTCTTCTGCCCTTGCACTGTGGCTCCACGAGCCTAGCCGCCGACCCCATCCTTATCCGCCCTGCAGGCAGCAGGGCGGGCGCACCAACTGCCCACGGTCGGCTGGGCTGCACCGCGGGCTTCCCCTCTCGCCCACCCTGTTGGAGCGGGGCGGGTGCTTTCCCGGCGGCCAGCAAGGCAGAGCCGCCGGCTTCATCCTTGCCTGCCCTGCAGGCAGCAGGACGGGCACATCCATGCACTTCTCGGAATGAGCGGAGTAAAAGGTTTAAAAAACCCTATATATATAGTGTTATCTTTATTTTAAATGTCAAAAATTATTTGCGGCTCCAAGTGTTTTCTTTTCCCGTGGAAAACGGGTCCAAATGGCTCTTTGAGTGTTAAAGGTTCCCTACCCCTGCTCTAAGGGCTAGAAAAACTTAAAATCAGACAACTCCACTTTGTACCTTGGTTTATATCATACAACGTGAGCTTCAGTACAAAAACACGGCCTGGTCTAGTGTTATGAAGCCTGAAGTTAAATTCCAGAACCCTTTGAACACAGGCAGACTCAAGTCACAGCCCTGCAAGATCAGCAGAGCAGCACGGCCAGGCATGCAGGCCTAGAGAAAGAAATGATCTCCCTTTTTTAAAGAAAACAAAATAAATGGTCATTTGGTGTCCCTTGGTCCTTCTGGGGCGTTGGCCAAGGGAAAAAAAGTAGAAGGCGCTTACAAAGAGAGCCGGCTGTGCCCTCAGCTGACATTCAAATCCTCAAAGAGGGAAAATGAGATTTGGCAGATGCGAGTTCTCCTGGCCCCAGAAGAGGCGCCCTTTTCCCTGCAGCAATTGCCAACAGTGGTTTATGCCAACGGGTGCATTTTTGCACGCAGATCCGGAGTCCAGTGGCCGTACATATGGAGCAGTATGAACTGCTAGGGCTCAGCGGGGCAGGCAAATATCCTGGGTGTGTGTGTGTTGTGTCCAAGCTGTGAGGCAATGGGAGAACATCCCAAATATCCGGCGTGTGTGTGTGTGTTGTGTCCAAGTTGTGGGGCAATGCCCTTCGTAGAACGTCAAAGCAGGCTTGCCTTCTTTGCAGGAACGTTGTTCCTTGTACTTCAGCAGTGCTCTGTCCTGGCACTGCCTGATGAACCGCCCCTCCCCACCCCCAAGCCAGGCAGGAGTCAGTGAAGTTTCTTCTCTCCGTTAGGGGTCTTCTGCCCCACCTCTTCCCTTTTGCCACTGATGAGTTACTGTCCGTTAGTATCCTATTATGAGTTGGAGAAAACAACAAAAAAGCCCCACATCTCAGTGGGAAGCGCACTTTGGGGTCCCTCAGAGGAGCATCTGGACCACTCCTTGGGGTGGGAGGCCCACAGGCACCGGGACAGTCATGGGCCGCGTGCCCATCTCAAGCCGTGTCACCAACCTGGTTTAAAAAAACAACAACAGAAGCGGTCACATGGAGGCCAGTGGGCAGCAGGAAAGACAAGGCCCTGCCGGAGTTGCCAGAAGGGCTGAGACCACGGGGGGCCCCCAAGCCAGATTCCAGCCCTCTTGGTTCCGTCAAAAAAGTGGAGACGGTTAAGAACGTTTCGACTGAAACTGGCTCAGACAGGGACGGATCTGGGCTTTGCCTGAGAGGCCCGTCTTAGAGGGGATGGCAATACCAAATTACCATCCAGGACAGATTTGGGCTCTTGTCACCCTAGAACACCAATCCCTGTTCTTGGCTTCAACTATAGGCAGCCTCTGGGGCAGGCCTGGTCCTCTTTGCCCTGTTTCTGCCACCTTCTAGGGCACAGGTGTCAAACTCGCAGCCCTCCAGATGTTATGGACTACAGTTCCCATCATCCCCTGCCAGCATAATACTGGCAGGGGATGATGGGAACTGTAGTCCATAACATTGGAGGACCGCGAGTTTGACACCTATGCTCTAGGGCCGTGGTGGCGAACCTTTGGCACTCCAGATGTTATGGACTACCAACTCCCATCAGCCCCTACCAGCATGGCCAATTGGCCATGCTGACAGGGGCTGATGGGAATTGTAGTCCATAACATCTGGAGTGCCAAAGGTTCACCACCACAGCTCTAGGGCAACTCACTGGCTAATCCAGCAGGGCTGTTCCAAGGAACTTATGGCTCTGCCAGATGCCCTCCTCTCTTTGCCCATTTCAAACCCAGCATTCAGGCAGCAGAGCTGGCAGGCCCAGACTTTCTCTCGCAGCCGCCCCATCCCCCCCCCCGCCCAACTGCCCCACCTACAGGCATTCCACGGCTCTGCCCATTCTCCCTCACTGCCCCTGCAGGCTACCACAGTGCCAATTCACACAGCACCTCGTGGGCATCTCCCCCCTCCCAAGCCCCGCTTTTCTTCCTCCAATATCCTCAGCCAAACCGGGGACTGCAAAGTTTCTCTGCCGCATCACTGTGCACCTTCCACACCCGCAAAAAACTGGCCATCCGACCACTGCCCCTCACAGCTTCGACAACCACAATTTTCCCCTGTACTTGATCCCTCAACTCCAAACTCCGGTACTTCCAGGACCCCCCAGTAAGAATCCGAGCGGCGTTTACTCACCCGTGTGGCCTGCTCAGCCGCCGGTCCATGGCGTCTCCGCCGAAACAGACGGGTGACGGGAAGGAACCTCGGTAAGGAGTTTGGTCATACACAAAGTGGCGGCACGAGGCCAGTTTCGATTCCAGCGCCTAGAGCAAAATACAGTTCGGTCCTGATTCCGAACCAGGTGAGCTCTCAAACGGACCCCCAAGAACAGGCTGCACCACCTGCCAGCACACCTGGCTATTCCAGGGATTGGTATGTGGAGGGAGTCCCTGCCCCCCCCCTCCCCAACTCCAGTCCCAGTGCTTTGGAGGGCTGGAACACGTCCGCTGACCCAAAGGTCCCCATAAAGCTGCAGCAGCCCCTGTGATCTCACCCCCACTTTCTGCAGCAGGTCTCCCACAATGTTGAGAACTGAAATCCGGACCGCTGGTGTCAGGGGGGTGGCACAGTAGCTGTCCTCCAAACCTGGGGGGCGGGGCGGTGGGAAATATTGGAAAGGAAACACTTTTAATTCACACAGCACAGACTCAATCACAACATATAAGCCTAGGGCCATGGTGGCGAACCTTTGGCACTCCCGATGTTATGGACTACAATTCCCATCAGCCCCTTCCAGTTGGCCATGCTGGCAGGGGCTGATGGGAATTGTAGTCCATAACATCTGGAGTGCCAAAGGTTCGCCACCACTGGCCTAGGAAATGACTGCTGGTAGGAGAATTTAGACCCTGGAAATCTTTTCTTCCAGTTGAAGGGTGCTGGGTAGCTCTAAAGATCTCCAGAACGTCAGTGGGCAATATTGGCTCAGGTGTCAGAAGCCCCTCCCTCTTATAGCTGGAACTTCCTTTGAAAGGAGCAGCAGTGGCGTAGTGGCTAAGAGCAGGTGCACTCTGATCTGGAGGAACCGGGTTTGATTCCCAGCTCTGCCGCCTGAGCTGTGGAGGCTTATCTGGGGAATTCAGATTAGCCTGTGCACTCCCACACATGCCAGCTGGGTGACCTTGGGCTAGTCACAGCTTTCCGGAGCTCTCTCAGCCCCACTCACCTCACAGGGTGTTTGTTGTGAGGGGGGAAGGGAAAGGAGATTGTCAGCTCCTTTGAGTCTCCTTACAGGGGAGAAAGGGGGGATATAAATCCAAACTCTTCTCTTCTAAATCCAAAGGAAGGATGAAGGGTGGTAAAACCCCCAGGGAAGCAAATGGTCAGGGGTCTGCTAGTTAACTGGACATCTGGCACCCTCCAATTCCTGGTCCATTCATTGTACTTAAGTGACACTGAAAAGCAATGAGGTGCGCTGTGCTGGTATTTCTTAAACAGTCCTCAAGAAAAAGATGTTGCAGCGCCCAATTCCTCCCTGGGGTGCATGGCTTTTCAAAGGCTTTTGTGCAAGCGGTGTGCCCAGGCCCAGTTGAAACATTTAAAGGGTTTTATTTTATAGTTAATATTTAATTTATATTCTGTATTTTGTGTGCTTTTATTGTTTACTGTTCTGTTGTGCACCGCCCAGAGTCCTTTGCGGGAGGGGCGGTATAGAAATGTAATGATAGATAGATAGATGTCTCTTACCTCTCCTGAATGTCGCAGGGGTACTTAGTCCCACACTCGACCTTCTGTGGGCTCTGGGGGTCGAAGGTGGCAGCCTGGTTGCTTGGATGTCCGTCTCCATCTGCTCTGTTTCTGGTGGCCCTTCCTCCGACACCTTTGGCTTCTCCTGCTTCTGCTGCACGGCCAGCTCTTGGCGCAAATCTGGGGGGAGAAAGAAACCTCGACAGTCACCCCTCGTCTCCCTGTGCAAGGAAAACAAGGCGGAAACCCAGATGTTTTCCCATCAGACTATCACCAGCTGGGTGACGGGGAAGGCAAGCCTCTCCACTTAATGGTGGCACCAGCAAGGATCTAGTGCAGTGGTGGCGAACCTTTGGCACTCCAGATGCTATGGACTACAATTCCCATCAGCCCCTGGCAGGGGCTGATGGGAATTGTAGTCCATAACATCTGGAGTGCCAAAGGTTCGCCACCATGGATCTAGTGGGAGCAGAAGTCCCTCTCCCAACCCCCCCCCCCCCCGGGCACAATTATTCAGCCACAAGGAACAGGTTGGGTGCTGTGTGGTTTCCGGGCTGTATGGCCGTGTTCTAGCAGCATTCTCTCCTGACGTTTCGCCTGCATCTGTGGCTGGCATCTTCAGAGAGGAAGATGAAGATACCAGCCACAGATGCAGGCAAAACGTCAGGAGAGATCTCTCTGAAGATGCCAGGCACAGATGCAGGTGAAACGTCAGGAGAGAATGCTGCTAGAACACGGCCATACAGCCCGGAAACCACACAGCACCCAAGTGATTCCGGCCGTGAAAGCCTTCGACAATACAAGGAACAGGTTGTCAAAACATCGCATCCCTTTGCAGAAGCAGCATTTTGATGAAGAAGAGTTGGATTTAAATACCCCCTTTCTCTCCTGTAAGGAGACTCAAAGGGGCTGACAATCTCCTTTCTCTTCCCCCCCCCCCCCCACACACACACCAACAAACACCCTGCGAGGTGGGTGGGGCTGAGAGAATTCCAAAGAATTGTGACAAGCCCAAGGTCACCCATGCTGAATGCTGGGTTTGAAATGTGTTGGGAGTGCACAAGCCAATCTGGTGCACCAGATAAGCCTCCACAGTTCAAGTGGCAGAGTGGGGAATCAAACCTGGTTCCTCCAGATCAGAGTGCACCTGCTCTTGACCACTACGCCACTGCTGCTCTCTTTGCTTGCTTGGGGATCTTTTACAAGCAAGGACCCCCCCCCCCGCCCCCCAGGAACAAAAAAAAGGGGCCCTCTGGGTGTCAAAGGTAGCGAGAGAAAAATGTGCCCCTCGCCCACCCCGGGCTTCGTCTTTCAGGCGCTGCACCGATTCCAGCAGGTTCTCCTTCTCGTCGAGTTCGCTCTCCAGGAAGGCGTTCCGTTCGATGGCCTGGTTCATGCGCTGCTCAAAGTCTTCCAAAGACATAATTGTGGCCCTGCAGAGAAAGCCAAGACGGTGCTGTAACACGAGTCAGTGGGGTTGGGGGGGGATCCTCCTTTCCCACTCATAACTAGGGTGAGAGCCGGGACTTTTGTGGGTAAAATGTTATTTAAATCACCATCTATGTTAGTTTTTTTCTCCTGGAATATTTGATTATTCTTTTCAATCACAAAGTCATAGAGTTGGGAGAGACCCCAAGGGCCATCCAGTCCAACCCCCTGCGATGCAGGAACACCCAATCACAGCACTCATGACAGATGGCCATCCAGCCTTTCTTTAAATACCTCCAAAGAAGGAGACCCCACCACTCTCCGAGACAGTGCATTCCACTGTCGAACAGCCCTGACGGTCAGGATGTTTTTCCTGAAGTTTAGGTGGAATCTCTTTTCCTTCACCTTGAATCCATTACTCCTGGTCCTAGTCTCTGAGGCAGCAGAAAAGTTTGAAGATTGAATTTCAAACATGCATATTAGTGCCCTGAATCCTGCCTTGGCTGGGGAGGGCGGGGTATTAAGTTAAATAAACAAAATCCGGGTTCAAGTTTCTATTCGGAACGAAGTTCACTGTCCCCATCAGTCCCTGCCTCTCGCTGGGCTGTTGTGGAGGATGAAACTAATTTCATTTAGATATTTATACTCCACTTTACACCACAGTGAGAATTTGGAAAGCCGCTTCTAACATCCTCCTTCTTTCCCCGTTTTATCCTCATAACAACCCTGAAAGGTGGGTTAGGCCGAGAGCGAGCGCTCCCTGGTCACTCAGTGAGGTTACCTGATGAAGTGGGGATTCGAACTGAGACCTGCCACGTCCCAGCTCAACCCAGGTTCCCCCAACCCTCTTGTCCCCGTGGGCACCTGTGGGATTCTATAAAAGGGCAGCGAGTGCAACCACAGAATAGCTGCCACGAGAGATGCAATTAAAAAACAGCAGCCGCAGGAAGCACAGAATGTCAGGGAGTGAAGTTATATACAACTCTGATAGCAACTCTTCAACATTTTGGGCAGAAACTCTGTTCAAGCGGATGTCTTTTAACCTGTACGACCAATCTGTAGCCCTGCTGGGCGAATGCCACACCTAGCCCCGCCCACTTTCTAAGAGCAGTTGGTGGGCACACAGAAAACTGGGGTGCTGTGTGGTTTCCGGGCTGTATGGCCGTGTTCTAGCAGCATTCTCTGCTGATGTTTCGCCTGCATCTGTGGCTGGCATCTTCAGAGGATCTGATGACAATACAGAGCCTTCGACAATACACAGAAAACTGTTGGCAGGTACCCATAGGCGCCATGCTGAAGATCCCTGATCTACTCACTGCAATGCAACCCCTTAACTAGCTTACAAAAATGTCAGGGAGAGGGACACAGAAGAAGAAGGAGAAAGAAGGAGAAAGAGGGGGGAGGGGGAGGAGGAGGAGGAGGAGGAGGAGAAGAAGACGAAGACGAGGAGTAGTAGTAGTAGTTTGGATTTATGTCCCCCCTTTCTGTCCTGTAAGGAGACTCAAAGGGGCTTACCAACTCCTTTCCCTTCCAGCCCACAACAAACACCCTGTGAGGCAGGTGGGGCTGAGAGACCTCCAAAGAACTGTGACCAGCCCAAGGTCATCCAGCTGGCATGCATTGGAGTGCACAGGCTAATCTACTTCACCAGATAAGCCTCCACAGTTCAGGTGGCAGAGCAGGGAATCAAACCGGGTTCCCCGGATCAGAGTGCACCTGCTCTTAACCACTACACCATGCTAGGTATTGAAACTGAAATCTGGGCCTCCCCCCACAAAGGTCTCCCACTAAACTCCCCATAAATGCCTGTTGGTTTTCCAATCTAAGATCACCTTCTAATCCAAGACTTTCAGATGTGACCAAGTGTCTGCTTAAGCAGCAATGTGTAGTTTACCAGATAAGCCTCCACAGCTCAAGCGGCTGAGCAGGGAATCAAACCCGGTTCCCCAGATTAGAGCGAACCTGCTTCTTAACCACTACGCCACGCTGGGAGGGAGAGGCCAACACTGAATGTAGAGACTGGAATGCAGCTCTGGGGCTGGGCTGGGGGTGCTGATAAGCCCCCTCCTGGAGCAGGTTTCCTTCCTGAACACACGCGAGTTGCTGGGCGGGCCAGTACCTCTTGGCTCTTTCCAGGTCATCGTTTGCCTGCTCCAGTTCGCGGATGTACTTCTGCAGGTGATCCCTGGCAGCTTTGGTCTGGGCCAGCTCCTCCTCCAGGGTAGAGATCTGCCGGTAGCCCTCCGACTGCTGCCCCGCCAGCTTCCCCTGGCCCAAGAAATCATAAGCAAATGGTTAGCGTGGAGCCCCTCTGTCAGATGGCACTTGTCGCCTTTCTGATGCATCCGCGGGAAAGCTGACTTGGGGCCAAAGCAGACCACCGGGATTCCGTCCCAGACCCGATATTGAGCGTTCTCTGCTCGGACTGGAAGCAGCTTCCCGAAATCTCAGGCTGACGTCTTTCGCGTCACCTACTTACTGCCTGGTCCTTTCTTAACAGGAGCTGCTTGGGATTGAACCTGGGACTTTCTGCGTGCCAAGCAGATGCTCTCCCACTGAGCCACGGCCAAAGGGAACTGGGAATACACCTGGCCAGCAGAGATGCAGGCACCATTCCCAGGAGGGCCCCATGGCACCCATCACTCAATGTAGCCAAGCAAATGAAGACGAAGAGTTTGGATTTATATTTCCCCCCCACCCAGTGGTGGGATCCAAAAATTGTAGTAACAGGTTCCCATGGTGGTGTGATTCAAACTGTGGCATAGCGTCAATGGGGCTGGGCGGGGCATAATGGGGCGTGGCCGGGCATTCCTGGGGCGGGGCATTCCTGGGAGGGGTTGTGGCAAGGAGGCAGCCGCTGCGCCGGTCCTTGGGCGAGAAACGAATGCACGCAGGCGCAGGCTGCCACGCAAGCTGGAGCACCTCCTGCTAGACTGCTTCAAGTTCTGCATGCTACTGTTGAGAGGAGGGGCGTAACTAAGGCAAAAATCACGTGACAAAATCACCAATTAGTAACCCCCTCTCAGCACACACAAATAGTTAGTAACCTACTCTCGGGAACCTGTGAGAACCTGCTGGATCCCACCTCTGCCTCTACCCCCCGCCTTTCTCTCCTATAAGGAGACTCCAAGGGGCTGACAAACTCCTTTCCCTTCCCTCGCCACAACAAACACCCTGTGAGGGGGGTGGGGTGGAGAGAGCTCCGAAGAACTGTGACTAGCCCAAGGTCACCCAGCTGGCGTATGTTGGCGGCTGCAGTGTTCCAGCCTTGGCACCCTTGGTCTGGGGCCAATGTAAACTTTGCAGCAGACTCGAGAGATGCCGCCGGACACACTGGGCAGATTCCAGGATTGTCAGCCCCAATTCCGTCTCCTCCAGGAGGGAGCTCTGAGAAGGCCGGGCCCTGAACCCAGGCCTCTGGGCAGCGGGCCGAGCAAAGCGCTCATCATGTAAGACTCTGGAGCAGGCTCTTGTGCCCGCCCCTCGCAATGGCCAGCTGAACAGGGCATCAATGGGGTCTCTGTTCACTCCCTCGCCGGCTGCCACTTGGATCAACAAGCCATTGTCTGCCATGGGGACTGGCGCGTGCCTCAAGTTCTTGAAAAGAGGGTAAAACAATCCCCGGGCATTTGATGCCAAGAGGTTGCTCCTGCCCCACCAGCTCCGGTCTGTGCTGGCATCTCCTCCCCTTTCTCACCCCATTGCCTCTAATTCCCCCGCTCCCCGATCATCTGCTTGGGGAATCTCCCTCACTGGCTCAAACAAACTCGAGACAGGTCAGCAAGAGGCGTTTGGTCGACGTCCCAAAACTGACTCCATCCCACAAAGAGAGGGAGGGTGTTCCGAGTCATTCAAGCACCAGTTGGCCAAACCCGGCCCCCCATTTGGATGCCAATGCTTCCCCACAGCGCCCCATCCGTCCCTTTGGGGAACGCCGCTGCCGCCCTGCCCGCCTCAGCTCTCTGCTATGGATCATCCCCCTGCGCATACCTTTGTGGCCTCAATTTCCATCCGAAGCCGACTGTTCTCCGACTGGAGGTCCTTGTTCCGGGATTCTACCTGCTGCAACTGGGCCTCCAGCTCGGCTTCGTATTCCCGGCTCCCTTCTTGAAACTCCCGCAACTCTTCCTGGGCATTCTCGGCACTGGAAAATAGGGAGGCAGAGGCAGGACTTGAAGCCGCACCCCTGGACGGACGCCGGGCGGCCTCCCCAGGACCCTTCGCACGTGTCAAAGAATGCACTTCCAACGCTTTTTAGCTCCCCAATAAAGCTCACACAATAAAGCATGCGGGGGGGATATGGGTTGAGAGTGCATTATTCAGTTTGTTAACAACGTTATAACTCTGCATGTCGGCAAATAGTGCACAGAGGCAAGCAGGATTCTGCAACCTGCAGAAACTACACACACTAAATCAAGTATGTGTAATTTATTCCACCTGTAATATCTACCATTTCCCCTCCATTTATTCTGGCTTGATGACTGGCCAGCCCGCCAACCCCCCCCTTATGTTTCAGTAAGCCATGCCCACAAGAGGTAGACACTTGCTTTAAAAAGGAATGAACCAATGCGGGGTGGGGGTTGTAATTCTGCAGGCAGCCACTGTGGTGTAGTGGTTAAGAGCAGGTGCACTCTAATCTGGAGAACCAGATTTGAGCTGTGGAGGCTTATCTGGTGAACCAGATTAGCTTGTACACTCCATATGCCAGCTGGGTGACCTTGGGCTAGTCACAGTTCTTTGGAGCTCTCCAAGCCCCACCTACCTCACAGGGTGTTTTTTCCGGGGGGGGGGGGGAGGAAAAAGGAGATTGTAAGCCCCTTTGAGTCTCCTTAAACGGGGATATCTCAACTCAACAACCTTTATTGGCATAATAATACAATTCTATCAACAGAGAATTCAGTCACCGAACAGGCAATGAAAATAAAATTATGAATAAATATAATACATAAATTGAAAGCTAAAACAAGGGGAAGAGGGGGAGAAAGGAATTAGGCAAGTTAACACTTGGATCTCTGGATTATATATGGATCAAGAAATTTGGCTAGTGGATCTGGTACCTCGCTGCTGGTGTTATCTAATAAAAAGATGATCTGCAAATCAGATGCGTGCTCTTTTTTTGCTAACAGTAGAGATAACCATTTTGTTCTAGGTGCCATAAGGAGGGGACAATATAATATGTACTATGGTGTCTGGACAGTCCCCATTACATGCACAAAGACTTTGCTGATAGGGAGTTTTGGCAAACCTGCCTGATACCGTGTTTCCCTGAAAATAAGACAGTGTCTTATATTAATTTTTGCTCCCAAAGATGGACTGTGTCTTATTTTCAGGGGATGTCTTATATTTCTGTGTTCTGTTCGTCGGGCATGCTTCCAAACAAAATCTTTG